>NC_048893.1:166264305-166289324 GCF_011077185.1 Oxyura jamaicensis
GAAGTAAAGGAAAGAACAACTCATGGATTGAGATAAGGACAATTTAATTAAAGAGAAAAAAAAAATATTAAGGAAAGATTATTATTAATTAAACAATTCAAGTAAAGGCAAAAAAAGGAAAGGGAAAGAGGGAAAGGGGAAAGGGAATAACAAAACAAAACAAGTAAAGGCTGTGTGGAAGTGCAGAGGAAAGAAATTCTTCTCTACTTCCCACAAATGAGCGATGCTTGACCACATCCTTGAAGCAGGGCCTCAACACACATAGCCGGTATTCAGGAGGAGGACAGACGTTTTTGCAACGAGATCCCACCCCTCCCCTCTTCTTCCTTTTTCCATCTTTTATTGCTGAGTGTGACATCATATGGTATGGAGTATCCCTTTGCTTGGTTTAGGTCAGCTGCCCTGGTGCTGTTTCTTTCTCACTTTTTTCCCACCCCCTAGGAGGGTTAGAGAGAGTCGTGATGCTGAGCCAGCACTTCTCAGCAGCAGACACATCACTAGTGTGATACCACTGCTGTTCTAGCTACAAGTGCAGAGCGCAGCACTGTAATGGCTGCTGCAGGGAAAGTTAACATCCCAACCAGACCCAGTACAACCTCCACCCCTTATTCCAAAACATTTGTGTCACTCTCAGGTCCCCCACACTTTGGCATATTCTCATCACCATTGTTCCTTGTTCTTTAACAAATAGATAGGTAGGTACATCTTTACATTCTATAGGTCTTTCTCGGAAAATGTCCATAAGAACTGTTGACAATTTAGTCTTCATCTGCCGAAGTGGTCACTCAGGGCAGGCAGAGTTGGATGTCTGACCGCCAGCACCAGCTTAGCTCAAGTCCTTGTTACACTTGCCCAGTTCCTTGCAAAGTTGACCTGTCGTTGATCTTTCAACATATAACTTAGATTACAGATTAATTTTCTCCCAACGTTAGAGCTCCTTGAGGCACACACTTGATATCCCCATCCTTCTGCATTACCCACCAGGTATACCCTGGTCCTTGGGCGAAGACAGTCCCATGAGTGGGTGTGCCTTTTCCCAAGGCAGGAGTAACCCACACCACCTTCTCCATCCACTTTCCTACATGCACTACAGGGACTTTAGCTCCCTTCACTGTGTGTAGGGGTTTTGTTTCGGCAGGACCAGCACGGCTATTAGACACCCTGTTATTAACTAGCCAAGTGGCTTCTGGTAGATTTATGTCCCATTGTTTCTATGTCCCAGCACCCAATGCTCTTAACATAGTCTTTAACAGTCCATTGTGCCTCTCAGCCTTCCCGGAGGCTTGTGGGTGATAAGGGATGTGATACACCCACTCAATGCCATGCCTCTTGGCCCAGGAGGTGACCAAATTGTTTCAAAAGTGACTCCCATTGTTAGACTCAATTCTCTCTGGTGAAGCCACAGCACTTGCCTTTCTAGGCCCAAGATAGTGTTTCGGGACATGACTTGGTTTACGGGATATGTTTCCAGCCACCCAGTTGTTGCTTCTACCATGGTGAGTATGTATGGTTTGCTTTGGCAGGTTTGTGGGAGTGGTCTGATGTAGTCAATCTGCCAGGCCTCACCATATTGAAACCCTAGCCACCTCTCCCTGTCCCAGGGATATTTTACTTTAATGGCTCTCTTGATTGCTGCACAGATCTCACACTCATGGGTAACCTGTGTGATGGCCTCCATGGTCAGGCCCACCCCTCAGTCACAAGCCCATCTGTATGTGGCATCCCTCCCTAGATGCCCTGATGTTTCATGGGCTCACCGAGCTACAAACAGCTCACCCTCATGTCCCCAGTCCAGGTCCACCTGAGCCACTTCAATTTCCAAAGCTCGATCCACTTCTTCGTTGTTCTGATGTTCTTTGGAGGCACGATTCTTAGGCATGTGGGCATCCACATGACGTACCTTCACATCCAGGTTTTCTACCCGGGCAGCAATATCTTGCCACAGGGTAGCAGTCCAGATAGGTTTACCTCTGTGCTGCCAGTTGTTCTGTTTCCATTGCCATAGCCACCCCCACAGAGCATTTGCCACCATCCAGGAGTCAGTGTAAAGATATAGTACTGGCCATTTTTCTCTTTCAGCAATTTCTAGGGACAGTTGTATAGCTTTCACTTCTTCATACTGACTTGACTCACCTTCCCCTTCCATGGCCTCCACAACTTGACGGGTGGAACTCCACACAGCAGCTTTCCATTTCCGATGGCTCCCTACCACTTGGCAGGATCTATCAGTGAACAACACATACTTCTTTCTGTCTTCTGGCAACTCATTGTATGGTGGTGCCTCTTCAGCACGAGTTACCTCTTCTGTTGGTACTCCAAAATCCCAGCCCTTTGGGCAGTCCCTAATCTCTTCCAGGATTCCTGAGCAGTTGGGTTTCCCCATTCGAGCTCACTGTGTAATTAACGCTACCCACTGACTCCACGTAACGTCAGTCGCATGATGTGTAGTGGGAATTTTCCCTTTGAACATCCAGTATAACATTGGTAGCTGTGGTGCCAAGAGGAGTTGTGCTTCTGTACCAACAATTTCTGAAGCAGCTCAAACACCCTCATATGCTGTTAGTATCTCTTTTTCACTTGGGGTGTAATTGGCTTCTGATCCTCGACAGCCCCAGCTCCAGAACCCCAGAGGTCGACCTTGAGTTTCTTCTGGGGTTTTCTGCCAGAGGCTCCAGGTGAGGCCATGCTTCCCAGCTGCAGTGTAAAGTATGTTTTGCACAGCTGGTCCGGTACGGACAGGCCAAGGGCTACTGCACGAGCTATTTCTTGTTTGATTTGTTCAAAGGCCTGTTGTTGCTTGGGGCCCCACGCAAAATAGTTTCTCTTTCGAGTCACTCGATATAGGTGTCTCACAAGCTGACTGTAGCCTGGAGCATACATTCTCCAGAATCCCACAAGGCCTAGGAAAGCTTGCATTTCCTTTTTTTTTGCCTGTTGGCAGAGACATTGACGTTATTTTGTTGATCACATCTGTCGGAAAGTGGCGACGTCCATCCTGCCATTTTACCCCCAGGAACTGGATTTCCTGTGCAGGTCCCTTGACCTTATTCTGTTTAATAGCAAAAACAACTTTCAGGAGAATTTGGATTACTTTTTTCCCTTTCTCAAACACTTCTTCTGCTGTGTCGCCCCACATGAGGATGTCATCAATGTACTGCAGGTGTTCAGGAGCTCCCCCTTGTTCCAGTGCAGACTGGATCAGTCCATGGCAAATGGTAGGGCTGTGTTTCCACCCCGGGGCAGTCAATTCCAGGTGTATTGGATGCCCCTCCAAGTGAAAGCAAACTGCGGCCTGCATGTTGCTGCCAGAGGGATGGATAAAATTGCATTAGCAATATCAATTGTGGCATACCACTTGGCTGCCCTTGACTCTAGTTCGTACTGAAGTTCTAGCATGTCCGGCACTGCAGCACTCAGCGGTGGTGTGACTTTGTTCAGGCCGCGATAGTCCACCATTAGCCTCCACTCACCATTAGACTTTCACAGTGGCCATATAGGACTATTAAAGGGTGAGCGAGTCTTGCTGATCAGTCCTTGACTCTCCAGCCGATGAACCAGCTCATGGATGGGAGTCAGGGAGTATCAGTTTGTGTGATATTGCTGTCGGTGCACCGTTGTGGTAGAGATTGGTACCTGCTGTTCTTCAACCTTCAGCAATCCTACAACAGAGGGGTCTTCTGAAAGGCCAGGTAGGGTAGACAGCTGCCTAATCTTCTCTGTGCTCAAAGCAGCTATGCCAAAAGCCCACCGGTACCCTTTTGGATCCTTGAAGTACCCTCTCTTGAGGTAGTCTATGCCAAGGATGCATGGAACCTCTGGGCTAGTCACAATGGGATGCTCTTGCCACTCATTCCCAGTTAGACTCACTTCAGTTTCCAATACAGTTAGCTGTTGGGATCCCCCTGATGGCATTACATTTTGCACCAATGTCCACTAGAGCTTTGTATTCTTGTGGTTCCAATGTGCCAGACCATCAGATCCACACAGTCCAATACATCTGGTTATCCCTCTCCTCTACTTGGCCAGAAGCAGAGCCCCTCTAGTCCTGGTTGGAGCATCTGCCACTTAATTCTTGCAAATGAGAAGCAGAGGTCCCTTCATCGGGGTCAAGAATAACATCAGCTCTTCTGTTGCCTCTGGAGAACTGCCCAACAGAAACTGGAGCAGCATTTTTCTTAGGAGCCCCTCTTCTTGCTGCTGTATTTCCTTTCAGTTCACGTACCCAAGCAGCTAGGGTTGAAGTAGGTACACCATCCCATTTTCTCCTATCTTTCCCATGGTCACACAGATAAAACCACAAGGTGCCACATGATGTGCATCTTGGGTGCTCTCTCTCTCGAGCAGGAAAATACTAATTCTTAGTGGCTGAAATATCACTCTGTCTGGATGAGGAGGGATATGCTCATTCTACGAGGTGGTCAAGTCTTTCGGACAATATCTCGACAGCTGAGACACAGGCCTGTAGAGGAGCAGGGAGTTTGTCTTCATATTTTTTAAGCTGGCAGGACAGATTATACACTGTTGGTCTCATCCCCTCATCCCATTTAAATATTGCCAGTGTACTGGCATGTGATGATGGTGCACTCCGCACCAATTTACGCCACATGGATGTTGTGCACTGGACTTCATCAAGATCTTTAGGTGTCTGGCCATTGCCTAAACCACTATAAATCATCTCCAGCACAGCTAATTCCCTCAGTTGCCGGAGACCTTTATCCACAGCGGCCCACTTGCCTACTTGATATATAATGTCTTCCTTATGGGGATATCTGTCTTTCACAGCTGCCAGGAGTCGCCTCCAAAGGCTGAGAACCTGTGTCCCTCTCCCAATTCCTTTTTCAGTTACCATTTCTCTGGAAAGGGATCCCAACTGCTTGGCTTCATTGCCTACTAATTGTTGGCTATTGGCCCCTGTGTCCCAGCATCGAAGCAGCCAGATGAGGATGTGTTCACCTGGGTGTCGACCATAATTCTTTCGTATTTCTCGCAACTTGCTCAGGGATAGGGATCGAGTGGTTTCTGATTCCTTTATGATTTCCATCTCTTCTTCCTGCTGTTTTTGTGATGTCTCTGCTTTAGAGGTGCCTGCCCTTTCCCATTCTCCCTCCTTCTTAGGAGAGGTTTCTTCCCTTAGTAAATGAGCTGACTTCCATTTCCATGATTTTGACTTGACTAAGGGGGCGACTGATACCATAGTTGGTTGGTCCTCTGGGTCAGCCACAGCATGTGTTATCTACTCATCAGATTCAGAGACTTCCTCCTTCTCTTCAAGGTGCTGGATGATGTTAAACAGTGTTTGATAGGAGTAAGCCAGGACCCTGCACGATGCTGCAAGCTGTCATTCTCCGGCATTGTCAGGGCATACGACTCTCAACTATTCGATCAGGTTTTTAGGATTTTGAACTTGTTCAGGGGTGAAGTTCAAAACTATTGGTTCTAGAGAACATAGATCTACTCTGAAACTTTCTTACTGCAAATTTTATCCTTCCATCTGATTCACAATATGGTCCACAGATGGAGCAGATCACATTTGTCTAGGAGTCATACGTATTGTCACCACTCCATGTCTTCAGATCATTCAGGAAACTGGGTACCAGTGCTGTTTTGTAGACTACTAGTGTGATCTACCATTTAACACTGAGCTGTGCTGTTTGACCTTAAAATAACCTAAATAACCTGCATCTTGAACTTCACGGTGTGATACAAAATGCTCTTTTTTTTTTTTTTTTTTTTTTTTTTTTTTTTCCTTTGAAGAAAAAATCATTAGTAATAGAATGAGGAGAATAGGAATGAAATGAATAGTAAGTATTGCTTTCTTCTAGTTGTTTATTTTATTTATGTATTAAGTTTTGTCTGGCTTCCTTTATTAAAATAGGAAGTGTTCCAATGCCAACTTCACATATCTGTTATGGATTGGTATTTAGCATGTATGGGGTATTTGTTTTGTTTATCTATTGTTATAAACTGGTAAATGCCTCATGTAAGGGCTAGATTTTGATCACAGCAGGCAGTAGGGAGTTAAATGTCTTATGAATTTGACCATATACATAAACAAGTAGGCTGACACTGACAGAAAACATATGCTTATGAATAACTAGTGCTAAATATAACTAAGGTTATAGGGCTTATCTGACATGTACATATCATTCAGGACAATGGAAAAAAAAGGGGGGGGGGGGGGGGATGTATATATGTATTAAAAAGCTAGCTAAACAGATTTACTATCTTTGTTTATGCTTTAATGGGAAAGCACCATCTCAGTGGTTGCCTTCCATCCATACCCTTGCCTTTGAAAGGGTAACCAGAAAAAGCCTGAGATAATTTCTGGGCTAGAGTCCAAAACCTTTATTTCCTAATCACTGTTCTGGTTTCACTGTTGCAGAAGTGTTAACTTCTCTGCTAGCCAGATGGATGAAAATAGTTTACTTCTGCAGTGAACCTCAATTCTGCAGTAGTGTGTGGATGCACCATCCTGAAAATAATAATAATAATAATAATAAAAACTCTGGAAGCTCTGTCTCAGTCTTTTTATAGTCAGTTGGAATGAAGTGTTAATTTATTTATTTATTTATTTATTCTTTCTTGTCAGTATTCTA
This sequence comes from Oxyura jamaicensis, assembly GCF_011077185.1. Classification (NCBI taxonomy): domain Eukaryota; kingdom Metazoa; phylum Chordata; class Aves; order Anseriformes; family Anatidae; genus Oxyura; species Oxyura jamaicensis. Next base: position 166,270,902 of record NC_048893.1, read on the forward strand.
GGACAGGAAAGAACAGAAAGAGCAGAAAGTCCTCTCTGTCTAAAAATATTTACTTAATTTTAATTCTGATGGAATTTATTCCTTATCTGTTTTACAGAAGAGAGTGAAAGAGGGCTCCCAACTTCAAATTAGGCTATACAAATTCATTAATGGTATAAGACAGCATTTTTTTCCTCCATGTCTATTACATAATTTAATTTGACATCAGCATTTAAACATTTGACATTTGACATTTAAATTTGACATATGGAAAAATTCTTCCAGGTGGCTGTGTTGTCTTCTTCCGGACTGAAGTTTATATTTCTGGTTAAAATCTATAAAACAGGGAGTGAAGAGAGCTGCCCCATGTTTTAGGTAATGGCACTATTAAATTACATGCTGTTTCAAGTTTTTTTTTTTTTTTTTTTTTTTTTCTTTTGCAATATTTTATATTTCATTTTAAGTTTTCTTTCTGTTATCTTTTTAATTTCTAAATTACCCACCCAACTTATTTTCAGCAAGGTTCCCATGTGTTTAGCCTCATTGACTACAGCTAGTTTAAAACCCAAAAATATATATGAGTAATTCAACTCAAATTATTATTTACGATTAATGTTGTCTATAATGTACCTGTCTTTTATTAACTGAATCTCCTCCTTATCTACATTTATTAGCTCCCATTGAAGTCCTTGTCTTTTTAAGTCTTCTCTAAGGAAGCAGGCATAAAACTTAATTCAGTTTATTAAATTGGCTTAAATAGTATATGGGGTCAGGTTGCTTCATGCTGTTTATTACACTTGGCTGGTTCCTTTGTAAGTTAATATATTGCTTCCAGTTCTTTCCTTGAATATGACTGCCTTAACAGTTTGCATGTGTGCCTCAGATTTTATCATCAGATCTTTTACCTTTTTGTCCAGAATGCTAGTGCTAATAATGCCCAGTGTAAGACTATTTCTAGCCTCAATGGTCAGGGTCAATGGACCATTTTTTTTCCTACTCAGGGTAAAAAATCTCTTATCTCCTAAATACCACTTTACTCATGGTAGCCTTTAATCCTCATCCTTGTCCTAAAAGGCTTCATAAAATGTCCCTCACAGAAATCATAGAATCATAGAATATCCTGAGTTGGAAGGGACCCTTAAGGATCATCAAGTCTTGACACCGCACAGGTCTACCCAAAAGTTCGGACCATGTGACTAAGTGCACAGTCCAATCTCTTCTTAAATTCAGACAGGCTCGGTGCAGTGACAACTTCCCTGGGGAGCCTGTTCCAGTGTGCAACCACCCTCTCTGTGAAGAACCCCCTCCTGATGTCAAGCCTAAATTTCCCCTGCCTCAGCTCAACCCCGTTCCCGCGGGTCCTGTCACTGGTGTTAATGGAGAAAAGGTCTCCTGTCTCTCGACACCCCCTTACGAGGAAGTTGTAGACTGTGATGAGGTCTCCTCTCAGCCTCCTCTTCTCCAGGCTGAACAGGCCCAGTGACCTCAGCCGTTCTTCGTACGTCTTCCCCTCCAGGCCTATCACCATCTTCGTAGCCCTCCTCTGGACACTCTCCAACAGTTTCATGTCCCTTTTATACTGTGGTGCCCAGAACTGCACACAGTACTCGAGGTGAGGCCGCACCAGCTCAGAGTAGAGCGGGACAATCACCTCCCTTGACCTACTAGCGATGCCGTGCTTGATGCACCCCAGGACACGGTTGGCCCTCCTGGCTGCCAGGGCACACTGCTGGCTCATATTCAACTTGCTGTCTACCACGACCCCCAGATCCCTCTCTTCTAGGCTGCTCTCCAGCGTCTCATCGCCCAGTCTGTACGTGCAGCCAGGGTTTCCCCATCCCAGGTGCAGGACCCGGCACTTGCTCTTATTGAACTTCATACGGTTGGTGATCGCCCAGCTCTCCAACCTATCCAGATCCCTCTGCAAGGCCTTTCCACCCTCATTCGAGTCCACAACTCCTCCAAGTTTGGTGTCATCAGCAAACTTGTTCAAAATACCTTCTATTCCTACATCCAGATCGTTTATAAAAATATTGAATATTTATATTGCATATAAAAATGATGTCTTGAAACCCTGAAGGAACTTTATATATTAATTTGTCTTTATTATTTTGTTGGCATGGATAGATATATTTGACTCACTTTGTACTCTCTACGAAATTTAAAGTGAGTTAAGAGTAGAAAGAAAGAAAGAGCTTCCTAAAGCATAAAATAAACTTTAACTCCTTACTCCAACAGAGCCCACATCATCTTTCAGCTTTTTTACCTTTGGAAAAATGTGGTTACAAAAACAAAACTAAATTTAATCCTCTGTATTCTACTCCCATTAAATATTGCTATTATACAGTGGTGAGTCAGTTGCTCATAAGTAATGAACAAAAATGTTTGTAAATAACATTTCCTTTCTTTTCCCCTCCATCCTCATAGAATCAAAACCAGCAGTGAGTGAAAGGACTTCCAAATGTAACTATTTCAAAAGAATTGAAACCTTTCCTCTAAGTATACAACTAATCTGTTTTTCTCTCTAAGGATTTATAATTTAAAAATTCTCAGTATGCATTTGTTTATTTCTATTTTTTTTTTTTTTTTTTTTTTTAAATATGGTCAGTGGATATATAAAAAAATTACAGCACAAATAGCATGTGCTGCAGGGAAACTGTACTGCTAACCGCAGAGTAACACAGGTCATCCTGCATGGATTTAACATACATTTTTGATGCTTGATCTTTGCCAAGAAAAAGTTGGAGCTTAATCATTTAATGGAACATCTGTGTAGACATAAACAAAGGTCTAGCTGATGCTGCTTTGGGGCTTTTTAACTGACTCTTCTTTCCAAAACATTTTTTTTCTAAGTTTCTGTTTTAGAGCAAGGATTAAGTTTTGAGAGTTAAAACAATATAATTGTTCAAAAGTCACAGTCACTGTAGTACTATTTATACAATTCATATATATATGTAATTATATTATTTATACTGCAGAAAACTTAACACAAATGCATTCTTTGTACATTTCAGATAATATACACTTCAGATATCAACTTCAATGGCTTATTTTTCCTCCATAAACCAAGAAAACTTATATTGTTGGAAAATGAAACAATTGCTTCATGAGGAATGGAGTTATTGAAAATTCCTGTATCCGCTATAACAGGCCTATGGAACAAGAGACAGCACATATGGAAAAAAAAAATAATCTGCTGACTGACTATGCTAAAAGCTTGACAGATCAGTCAGTTTATATTACATAAAGACAAGTTCTTTGCCTCAAACAGAGATGGGAGGAGTACTTCCAATTTAAATAAGTTTATTTATAAGCTAATATTTAATATATTTTACAGATCTTAATAGACTTCTTGAGCAAACTGAAGATGCCCTTTTCGTACTATCATAATGTTTTGATTTTAATATTCTCAGAGACAAGGCAGATTCTCTGTACACTTAAAAAATAAATTCAAATGTCTCATTGAATCATTTTGCCGATTCATTGCCTCCAGATGACAAAAAATTCGGACTCATTTGAGTTTCATTTTTCAAAGCAGTTTTTAAAACTCTGATGATAGATTAACTGTCATGCATGGTGTTTCTAGAGGTTTAGTGATGTGATTTGTGTTTTGCTGGGCAAGAGTGCTACATGTTTATGCTTATTGACAATTTAAGTAATCTTATATTGCATTTTTTTTCCTGTTTGCTGAATATTTTCCAGTAACTGAAGGTTTCTCTAGGGCTTCTGGCATGTAGTTTTTTTAATCTTCCTGCTACTGGGAAGTGTGACAGCATGGTGACTTTTATATGTTTGGATCCAGAATCTGTAGCCCGAAGATCAGAGGAGATTTTGGAAGAAGATCCAGACCAGCTCTCTATATATGGTGTACTGGCTCTGGCCAAAAGTCAAACTACCACCTAGGTACATTCTCACTGACCATCTCTCTAAGTGGGAAAAGGAAAAAAATCATGAAGAACAGAAGTGATAAAATATGTGGGTCAAGATAACAATATGGAGATCACTTACTGTAATGGGTTTATGTGGCAAGGTTTTGGTAGCAGGGGGCCATAGGGGTGGCTTCTGTGAGAAGGATCTAGAAGCTGCCCCATGTTTGGTAAGGGCCCCACTGCTGACCAGAGCTGAACCAATAGGTGATGTTGTTTTGTGCCTCTGTGAGAGCAGATTTAAGACAGGAAACAAAACAAAACAAAACAAGGACAAAAACAAAAACAAACAAACAAAAAAACTGTGCCACACTGCAGCTGGGGGAGTGAGAGGAGCGAGGAACAGTCATGCAGGTGCTAAGGTCAATGAAGAAGGAGGGGGAGAGGCACTCCAGGTGCCAGAGCAGAAATCCCCTGCTGCCTGTGGTGAGGACCATGGTGAAGCAGGATGTCCCCCTGCAGCCCATGGAGTACCACGGTGGAGCAGGGTTCCACGCTGCAGCCCGTGGAGGAGACCACGGTGGAGCAGGTAGACCTACACCGACAGAGATTGCAGCGTGTGGAAGACCTCTGCCGGAACAGATTTCGGGCTGGACCTGTAGGCCGTGGAGAGGAGCCCACGCAGGAGCAGGTGACCTGGCAGGAGCTGCTGCCCGTGGGGGATCCAGGTTGGAGCAGTTTGCTCCTGAGGCATGGACCCATATCTGGAGCAGTTCTTGAAGAGCTGCTGCCTGTGGGAAGCCCACTCAGGATCAGTTCAGCAAGGACTGCATCCCATGGGAGGGATCCCACAGCACCGGGGACGAGAGTGATCGAGAAAGAGCGGTGGTGAAGAAGCACGATAGACTGAACATAACCCCTGTTCCCCCCTTCCCCTGCTCCTCTCGGGGGGAGGAGGTGGAAGAGGGTTGTTTGGGTGAAGGTGCTTTTGATTTCTTTCCTATGTTTCTTGCTTCTCTAGCTTGTTAGTAATAGGTAATAAATCTTACTATCTCCGTATGCTGAGTCCATTTTGCCCATAACGATAATTACTGTGCGATTTCCCTGTCCTTATCTCAACCCTTAAACCCTTTTCATCTTATTTTCTCCCCACTCCTCTTTGAGGAGAGGGAGTGAGAGAGCGGTTGTGGTGGAGCTCGGCTGACCATCCGAGTAAAATCACCACACTTACTTGGTACTTTCCTGGACAAAATAGACTTGGCCTGGGAAAATTTATTGTGATTAGTATATACATATATATGTAAAAGAACTGATATGATATTAGGAAAAAAAAAAAAAAAAAAAAAAGGAAAAAAAACACACCAACATTAAAACAGTTATGGGAAACACACCTTTCTCAGGCTTGACTTTACTCTGGACTCCTCTCTTCCCCCTTACTATTGCCAGAAGTAACACAGTCCTATCTGTGAGGCACCAAAAGTCACAAGGGGCTGCTGCAGTGAGCACATATCTGTTTCTCTCTGCCACTCCACCCTCCTCACATTCTTTCTCTGATCCATGTGCTCACTTTTTTTTCATAGAATCATAGAATCATTAAGGTTGGAAAAGACCTCCAAGTTCATCTGGCCCATCCCCCTATCACCCATTAAATCATGTCCCAAAGTACGACATCCAACATTTCCTTAAACACCCCCAGGGATGGAGACTCTACCACTTCCTTGGGCAGGTTGTTCCAATGCCTAACAACTCTTTCTGAGGAGAAATATCTACTAATTTGTAATCTGAACCTCCCCTGGTGCAACTTGAGGCCATTCCCTATAGTTCTATCACTAGTTATCTATGGCAAGAGGCTGACCCTCAGTCTCCTCTGAGCCTCCTCTTCTCCAGACTAAACAACCCCAGCTCCCTCAGCCACTCCTCATAGGACTTGTGTTCCAGGCCCTTCACCAGCTTTGTAGACCTTCTCTGAACATACTCCAGGGCCTCAATGTCTTTCTTGCACTGAAAGGCCCAAAACTGAACACAGTACTTGAGGTGCAGCCTCACCAGAGCTGAGAACAGAGGTCTGATCACCTCCATGGTCATGCTGGCTATGCTATTCCTGATAAAAGTCAGGATACCATTTTGTCTCCTTCTCCTCTGTCTGTGTGGCACTTTGACCTTCCTTAGATATATTTTCCCCAAGGTGCCATCATCTTGGCTGCCAGGCTCATCTGTGCCCTGCAGTGGAGCTGATGGAGTCATCTGGAACTGACTACACAAGTGTCGCATTAAGGGGTGTAGCTGATTAACTGTTATGGGTCCTGTAGAATTCAGGGTACTGAACTATCACGGTCATGGATTCACCAACAATGTAGCATGCCCTTACTCTACTTGCATTCAATGAGAAATATCACTGCGTAGGAACACTGCAATTAAGTGAAATTTATTACAGCAACAGGTACACAGGTTCTTTTGATTGCTGGTGATAAATTCACTGTCTGCAAAAGCAATCTAACATGTATGAAATACACAGGTACACAGCCTGGCTATTGATGTGGCTATTAAGGCACAAAGACTCTAGAGATTTCTAAGTTTCCATGGAGACAGCTGGTGTAACCAAGCGTTCAAATCTTACCCCATGACATCCCAACATGGGGGAAAAGAGGCTCAGACTGACCCCAGAAGTCAGAAGGTATCCTTCATGAGGCATCCCCTTTCTCTGAAGCCAATTTATATTATCCATCTTTTAGGTGGTTATGATTAGTAAAAAGTTTTCTCGCTTTTGTTTAAAGGTATAGGCTCCAAGAAATTCAGAGCGTGTGCTCAGTGAGGGGTGGTCACAACTTGGAGGTGGGTAGCTTTTTGATGGAGTTGTGTTTTGGTATTATAATGATATAATGAGCAAAAGTTCATTGAGTACAGCATTTTGTCAAAAACATGACAGGTCATTGTCTCAGGGTAGCAAATGTGCAGCTTATCGGTCTTGGTGTGCACAAGAACATTTGAGTCTTCCTCTTGTCACAGAGCCTAGCTGCAGTGTCTCCAATCCACTCTACACTCTGTACTGTTCCTTAGAATCAGCACACCAAGTTTCCCTAGTGCGATAGCATCTAAGGTTGGAAGCCTAGGGAATGCTCAGGTAATGCAGCTACGCCCTATCCTGAAAGCTTCTTCAGTGCTGTATATTTTCTTTAAAATGTGAATATTAGAATTTTCCGAGTTACTTTGGGCAATTACTCCACAACAGGGTAGCCCTGGCCTCTCCCTGGAGAGACTGCCCTGCAAGCCCTCTGCTGCTAACACCTGGACACCTGAACACAATGCAGTGTAGGAACAGGGAACTATGTGCACCAAAAAAGAGGACACAAAAGAGAAACATGACCTGTATATGTCTCTATTTCAAGAACACATTTCACTCTTCTCTCTATCCTTTCATCTTTGGCAGGAATGGAGTTAAAACTAAAGCATGTGTTCAGACTTATATTGCTGAAAGACAGAGAAGCTAGGGAGAGCGCCATATTTGGAATTGATTAGAATGTATTGTTGGTAAACAGTGTTTGTGACCTAAACTGACACTCCCTGCAGGAAATCATTGGGATAGACTATCTCAGAGGGATATACGGTCTGGGTGCAAACAGCCATGCTCTATTAAACTGAAATAACTTAATGAGACTATAGGGTGAATCAAGAAATCTCATTTTTCTCCCTTCTGAAATTTCTTGTAAAAATTCTCTAACAGAAAATTGTAACATAGTAGTGCAGAACAGGGAGCTTTGAACATCTTTTTTAATAGGAAACTTTTTTAACTTTATACGAAATAGATCCATGGTTTCCACTGTTAGGTTGAAAGCAGTACCAGCATTTCTACATTGCAGTAACCCTGATGATAACTTTGTTGGGAAAAGAAACAGTAAGGCTTCTTGCAGCAGCAATCATGCAGAGAGACTGCAGGTAAACTTCTGGACTTACTCCAGTCATTGCACATTTGGAAAGAACTTCACACACAGGTATTTTGTGCATGAACAGTGTGTAGGAATAGGTTTCTGGACCAACTGATGTGTAGCTAATTTTAAAAAGTCAGTTTACCATAACAATTATTTTATGGGCTATAGAGCAGATCTCATTAAAGTGGGGAGTGAATCATAAATTAAAGGAGAACCAAACACATTAATGTCTAACACTGCCTCTTCTTAACAGGAACATTACAAATGGTAATGACGACACCATCCATCTTTGTGGGGGACAGTAGTAAATATGATAAAAACAGAAAAGTATTGTATTTTTATGCACAATATTTTGATATTATTTCCTCTGTACTTTTATTCCAGAATATTACACAGGAGCGTTTTCTGTACTCAGAGGCCTTTGATTTGTCATCTTTTTTTTTTTTTTTTCTTGTTATCACATATTATTCTTTTTCCAAGTTACCCAAAATTTTATCTGTTCTGGAGTTTAGAGCATGATAATTTTATTATCATCATTACTCCTTCTATTGTCTATTTTATATTTTGGTGGTGCTCATTTTGTTTGCTTGATTATGAGTTTTCCAATAAGTCTCAAAATATCTGGGTTCATCTAGCTGTGTAAAACAAGTGAATGTGTATGTATGTTGGTACATTCACAAGCGCTTTAAACTAATTAGATAAAAAGGCAATAATAAAACAACACCCCAACAGATACACTTCTTTTGAATGAATCTGAATGAATTCTTCTCTCCAGAAAGTTCATAAAATAGATCCTGAAATGCTAGAACGATATGGGCCGAGTCTTAAATACTTCAGGTTCACTGAAATAAAACCGTAAGTCACTGTATGGAAGACCAAAGATTCCCTGTATCTGCTTCTGTGTGGCCAGTAACTGAATCATTAAGCTCCAGTTTTACATCCTTATTTGCATGTGTAATATATTTGTACAGAGCTGTGAATATTTATGGTGCTGATTATTTAAAATACTAGAAAATTGACTTTGTTTTCAAGTGCTAAATTAATTTAACATTTATTAAAAAAAATAGAAATAAAAAAAATGCATTTCTGAATATATATGACACCAAAGCCAGGTGTCTTACTGGTCCTTTGCTATTTCATTTTTATTTTTTTTTTTCAACTGCAGCAGTAAGTATTAAAAAAAAAACAAGTGGGAGTTTTCCCATTGATTTCAATGAAATCATACCTAGATCTGAGCTGAGTACCTTTGAAAATCTCACCCACTATTAAGTAATTCTGAAAACACCACCACAGAGGCGTCTAAAAATCATCATTTTATATCCAGAAGGGAGAACACTCTTCTCACTCTCTTTAATAATGATAATAATAGATATTTATTTCGTACATTTTTTCTTAATCTTTCTTGGATTTCTGTGAAGAGGAAGTAGAAGTCATAATTTGCACTTTATTGGTGAGAGATAGAGGTACAGTAAGGGAAGTGACTTGTTCACCTCAGCATTTGTGTAGGTTTTCAACACTGATCTATGGCCCAAGATGATTTAGCAGAAAGAGGGGTGCTTCACCAAGACAATTACTCTTTAGAGAAATAATCATTAAAATATTTGAAATAGGGTAAAATTAAATCTTGATTGGTGTCAGTTAAGCAGGTTCTATAACTATTGTAAAACTACTTACAGTGACACGCTCCTGAGTTCAGACTGGACCCTCAGTAACAAAGGGCCTCTTCACTCTTCCATATCTGCTGTAGGGCTTTGCAGTGGTGAATGAGGTATGTAGTTCTAACTCCACACAATAGTTATAACTACAACAGAAGTGGTTAAATGTACAAATTTGTCTGTCTTTCACTGGATTGCTTATGTCTTTGGCGTATTTTCAATTTTCTCATGTCTAAGAACTAGAAAAATCTGAAATCAATACAGATTTTTTTTAACTTTATACGAAACAACACTTTTTTTTTTTTTTTTTTTTTTTTTTTTAATCATCAGTGTCTGCTATAAACTCTGTGGCAATGAAGATGAGAACGAAATAAAGACTGTCCCTAAGCTCCAAACATCCACATTCAAGTTTCTATGGAATGATGATTGGAATTTAATGATCTTTAAGATGCTTTCCAACCCAAATCATTCTATGATTCCATGATTTCAAAAGACAGTGGCTGTCTTTATTTTATGTTTAAGCACATGAATCAAGCCCTTAATATTCTAGCTGTGAGGAAAAATTAATAATATTGATGGCTGAGTTTCTGGAAAAGCAATGCCAGAACCAGTAGACTCTTTCTAAAATGTTTTATAAAGAGGGGTAAAACCAAATAATATACAGAAGATGAGAATGTTGTCCAGGAGATATGTACCAGTACAAAAGACAAAAGGCAAAGTACAAACTTCAACAAGTTGATTGGTTAATGATATGTAAGTGCAATACCATTTATGCCATATAACATATATCCTTCAAAATTTTAAGGAAGCAAAGGCAAATACATACATAAGTTAAGGTTTGGAATGAGTAGAATACTTTGCTTAGAAATTAATTTAATCTATCCTTATATTTCTGTAGTGTAAACAGCCTGATCTTAGCTAGTAACTTCAATATTTTATTGCCAATCAAAACAAATGAATCAATATGTGTAAGAATCTGATAAAGTGTCAAATAAACACCTAACTGAATAAAGCAGAAATAATAATAATAATAATAATAGGAAGAATAGCATGTTAGTATGGCCTCTGGTAAAGAAAATATACTGACTGTTTCAATCAAGGAAATGGAAAAGTGCAAGTATACTTCAGATACTTGCAAGTTTTCTCTTTTATCATTTTGGACTAGAGCGAAGAACAATTGTTATTATTACTTAATAAAAAAGAGAGAGAGAAAGTGTGTCTGAAACAAAACATGTATGTGACATTGTCTAGAAAGACTTGAACCAGGAAAAGTATTATTTGTATCTTCCTCAGTTTATCTGGACACTAAAATAATAAAATTGTAAAGACCATAAATAAATAGTAGTGAGAAAGGTAAAACTGTTTGCTGGTGCTAGTTCATGACGGGCAAAAAGGGAAGGATCGGATTCTGTTCTCATCTACCTCACTGTCTAGGTAAATTACTGGAAGATCCTTGTTTGATTAACATAAATAGTCTTATGAGAATTTGACCCTATCTATCCCTAGAAACCTATACTGAAACTGACTTTAAATTTTAAAATTATGTTATCCTAACTGGAAAACTATTTTAAAAATCATAAATATTGTCTTGTTGTTGTTGTCATTTTGTCTAGACAACTAATAGTCAAAAGAAGTAGGTCTAAAAAATAAAAGACTACATGATCTGAAAGCTAAATGAAAAGACAACAGTTTCCAATAGTAGCAAAAAAAAATCAGTAATAAGATACTAGTTTTCTTCACATTGGCTTGAGATTTCTGGAAAAAAAAATAATTAATTTGAACTGAAGCTGGACAAATCATATATGTAGCTTAAAAATCTATAATAGTAAAAAAAAAAAAGAAAAAGAAAAAGAAACAAATTAAACTAAAAACCCTCTGTTAGTCTCTGCTTTCTCCTGATCACCATTAAAAAAAAAAAAAAAAGGAATTTGGTGATATTTAACTGTTTGGAAATGGCATATCTGTCGTGTTCTGCTGGAGCAAGAATTTATTGGATTATAAAAGGCAAAATATGAGCTTAGTTACACAGATAAAGCCAGATGATTAAATACACCTAATAAAGTTACATAGGCATAGCTTATTTTTGTTGTAGTGTTGGGTAAAGAAATCACAATTGCCATTTGAGAATTGCACAGTTCTTTCCTTCATCATTATTCTTTAAGACAAATTTCTCTGAATAAATGTTAGCACATTTAAATTTCAAAAAGTGTACAAATATTGTTATGGATATATATATATATATATATTTCCTTGTAAAGAAGAGAAAAGCTTATACTCTATATGGTAAAGGTTGAACTAATTACAGTTCTTACTGTAGCATGCCTCTTTAGCATTCATTTGTTTAAACTGCAAGAAGCAAATGAAGCTGAACTTCCTTCCTCAATGTTGATTGTTTTTGTTGACCTCTACCAGGGGCAGAAGTACTGCTGTGTGATGCTGTCATTTCCTTCACAGTTGTATCTTGGCACTGTGGCTACTGTTCCTTCAGCAGGGATCTCTTGTTTTGCTCAGGCACTGCCTGAGCCTGACATATTTATAAACTAACATATGTTGCTGTGATATGTCTTGACTGTCCAGGGCAATAGAATGAAAATATCAGGTCTTATATATGCCTACACATTTATTTATTTATCAATTTTAAACAATCTGCTATTTTAAGTCCATTTCTCTTGTTTTGTCAAAATCTTTTCCATACTGGAATCAAATGCTGCAGTATTTTTGTTAATATTTTTGTTGTTAATTTAGCATAATTCTATCCTTTACAGTTTGACTAGCTAAGACAAAAAATAAGTAGAAACAATAATGTACTATATTTTCACTCATCTATAAAACTTCAGAATTTATCTTTCTAAAGTGTAAACAAATGAAAGAGTTGTACTTAGATTCTGAACTAGCATTTAGTAAGAACACAGTATTTACATTTGTCTTTCAGTTTCTTTTTGTTGCTTCTCATGTTATATTTTTCTAATATACAGTGTAACCTTGCTACTGACATTATATAGTATAAGATAAAATACTTTCTGTGACACTGAATAGAATAGTCATTACTTATTTTTAGTAATGGATGTTGGCACTTGCAACAGCCAGTTCAGGGGCACAATTGCAAGATTACTGAATCTTCATATTATTTTATTTTTCTGGTGTCAGAAATAACAAGGGTAAGTACCCTTGTGCTTGGGCTAGGAACAATTTCATGATGAAAATATGATAGTAAGGAAGAGTATATCACTGTACTGTGGTCTTATTAACACATTCTTCATTGAAAGTTCATTAATAGGTTCAGAAAATTATGATTAATAAATGATGTATGATGTAAAGACATCTTCAACTTTACATCAAATTCATTAGCTGAAATATTATAATAACCAGTAAGATAACCACCTACAAATTTTCACTTTTGCTTTGAAAAGGGAAGGCTTGATAAAATATATATACTATACTTAAAATCGTAGAATTGCTTTTTGCATAGTATTACCATTTTTGAATCCAAACTGCCAAAGATCTTTCCATAATCTGACTGACATATTTGTTTGTTTGTTTCACATTTATAAATAGAAAAGTGTATGGAAAAAAAATGCATCTCTATTCTAATGAATACACTTCTACATAATAAAACAAATGCTACAATGTGATACCTTTCAGGCACAGAGCTCGGGAAAGCAACCGAAAGTTTTTTCTTACTTTGCTGCAATGCTTTATAGCTGAAATAAAACACTTCAGGGAGGTATTAAATATGCATGATTTTTATTTTTTTTTTTTTTTTTTGTTTTTTTTTTTTTTTCTCCTAATTTTAGTGTGAGAATTACCCTCAGAACTGTGTTTATACAGTAAGCAGTATATAGCAGATCTGTGGCAGTGTTAAGAAACCCGTGAGGAAGTATCAAAGTTTATGCATCTTTCTTCAAATTAAATCTCTGTTTCAGCAGGGTGTTTTCCTCTTATCTTTTATAGAGGCAAGGAGATGAGCTGAGAAATGTGTTAGGTGCCATGTGCTAGCTTAGTTGGCATTTTTACCCTTTACTTTCTAAAACTGAAGAGGCTAGTTAAAACTGTTCATGATAAGCTCTAAAATATTATTTGTTGTTAATTGATTTTACAGTTCTGAGAGTTTTTGTTCTGGTCTTGATGGTAGTTCTTTGTTTTTCTAGGAGCCCTGACTTGGAATTTTTTTTAAGTATCTTCATCATCATCATCATCATCAACATCAACAACATGTATGTCTTACATAACCTCATTTTGTGAAATTTTAAGTTTTGCTTTAGAACTATAAGTTTGAATTTGAAATCTAATTTGCTAAACACATTGTGTTTCACTGATATTTCTTTGGACATGATATTTCTTTGGTTTTATGTTTGTTTGTTTGTTTGTTTATTAAGACATGGCTTGCTTTTTTCTTTTTTTTTTTTTTTCAAATGATGTGTTGACTATTTATGTGAAGTTGGAAGTTAAGAGTAATTTCATCTTAGAGAAGTAAAAAACAAACAAACAACAACAACAAAAACAAACATATTAAAATGGCACTTAGTTAATTCGGGGAGTCATATAAGCAAGTGCTTCAGATTAATTACTTAATTTGAGTCCCATCAAAGTCAGTAGGAAGTAAGTACCTCCTTTAAGTGAAAAACAGTATTAATACACCCAGGAGCAATGTCTACAAATACATATTCGGAGGAATTAGATATCCATGTTCTCATTCACTGACACTACAGTAGTGTGTTCAATTGGGAGCCAATGAACTCCTGGAAACACAACTCTAAAAGCTTGTTAAAGACCTTTAACTAGGTTGTAGGATACCAGTGATCAAGCTTTTGTTTCTAGACCTGCATAACCATGAAAAAAAATAAGTATTTCATTGCTCATTTAAGTGCTCTGCATCACAACTTATTTGCAATAATATGACAAGAGAAAACTACATGAACTAAAAAGTGAATCTGAGTACCTTATTGGGACTGAGGGTTCTGGTAACATCTGCGTACATAACAGCTGAAGTACCTAATGGTCTTTTCTCTTGAAGGCCTGTTCTAAATTCCATTAAATTAATTGGAAAACTTCCCACTGACTTCAGTCACCATATGAGCCTGTTTTTGCAGCTTTCATTCCCAGGAGGCTCAATATATACATGACCAAGACCTAGATAAAAAAAGAAAGTGACTTGAGCCAGAGTTATTAGAGCAATTGAATGCATTTCCTATTAGTTACATTAGCTTACAGTCTTTCATGAGACGCTTAGAAATAAATGCTCATTATCCAAAGTGTCAGTAAATCTATCTGGAGAAGGAAAAAAAATGGCAAACTTTTTTGTGTATCTCTTTATAGTGTATCATGTACAAGAACACAACATTTGTTCTCATGTGAGACAGACTCAGTAAGAAGCAGCTTAATCAAATATGGGAGCATCATGAAACTACATTAGTAATACAAATATAACATATTTTTAGTATATCTGCTACTATTAATCCACTGCTGGACACAGGACTCCCCGTGTCTTACATCTTCTTCAGTATCTGCTTAGTCCGTACCCCTGCTGTTCTCGATTATTTTCCAAGTTCTGTCTCTCTGCAGTTCTCTTTAGTCTCTTCTGTTGAGATTCCCAGTCTTTGGCAACCATTCTAGAACTGTCTTTATCAATCTGTCATCTTTTCTTTTGGTGACACTCTTGTACATTGCTGTTACTACTCTGGATTTTATGATATTTTATTTCACATTACTGTCCAATCCATTGATTGTGATCCTAAATTTTTAATGTACTGTTTATTAATAAATTATTTTATTATTTGTGAAGCAATTTAATTATTTACTTCCTTTCACTTGTGGAAATAACACAAATCTAGATTGTATATTATTAACAAGGAAATTATTGCGTCAGTGGTACATACTTTCTTCCTGATAGATAAATGTACTCTGAACAGACAAATGCTCTCCACCTCCCCACATCTTCCCACAGCTATAATCTCTCTAATGATGAAAAGCATTTTAGTCCATGCTCTCACCAATAAAATAGCTAAAAGAATAAACTGAAACCAAACCAATTACAATTACAAAAAAAATATGTTCTCCCTTCAAATTATCTTACAAAGCATGTACCTGCCTTGTAAAAAATCAAGGTTAGAGCATTCTTGCTGTATCTGGCCAGCGAATTACAAGGAGGTCTATCTGCTCTCTCTGTCTCCCTCGCAATCTCTTATTATACAAATTTAATAGTTCTTACATGAAAGGAAGAGACATTTGACTGATTCTAGAGTCCACTTTATTTGGAGGTGACTCTACTATAACTGTCATATCCCTTATACCTGGTTCTGCAAGTGAGCACTGAGACATTCTCTATGGTTGTATGAAAGGGTTTTGATGAACTGAAGTGGATTATCAGTTTCCCAGTTTACTGGTTACTGACTAAGAGTATGATAAGAAAGCTCATTTCTTGCTCAGCACTAAAGCACCAGATCTACTCTTTCCAAACACACAGAACCATTAAATTCAGAAGACAGAAACTGCCCCATGTTATATAAGGGTCAGTTTCAACTCCAAAGGGACCTGCTGCTGCCCAGAGCTGAGACAATAAGCAATGCTGTTTGTGTCTCTGTGAGAGCATAGTTAAGAAAGGAGAGAAACAAACAAACAAAAAAACCTGCTGCACAACAGCAGCTGGGAGACTGGGGAGTGAGAAACAGCCCTGCAGACACCGAGGTCGGTGAAGAAGGAGAGGGAGGTGGTGCTCCAGGCACTGAAGTTACCCTACGGCCTGTAGAGAGGCCCTTGGTGAGCAGGTTGTCCCCTGCAGCCCATGGAGTACCATGGTGGAACAGATCTCCTT
This sequence comes from Oxyura jamaicensis, assembly GCF_011077185.1. NCBI lineage: Eukaryota > Metazoa > Chordata > Aves > Anseriformes > Anatidae > Oxyura > Oxyura jamaicensis. Next base: position 166,287,139 of record NC_048893.1, read on the forward strand.
GCTTCAGCCAATGGAGGAGGCCTCAGTGGAGCAGGTGGATGTGGCCTGGAGGAGGCTGCGACCTGTGGAGAACCCCTGCCAGAGGAAACTCTGGACCAGACAAGCAGCCTGTGGAGAGGAGACCAGTAAGGAGGAGGGGATGTGGGGGAAGCTGCCACCTGTAGGGGACCCAATTTGGAGCAGTTTGCTCCTGACAGATGGACCCTGTGCTACAGACATATTGGAGCAGTTCTTGAAGAGCTGCTGCCTGTGGCAAGCCCATATAAGATCATGTTAGGAAGGATTGCATCCCATGGGAGGGACTCCATATTGGAGCAGGGACAGAGAGTGACCATGAAGCAGTGGCAGAGACAAAACGACATGGACTGACAGCAGCCCCCATTCCCTATTCCCCTGCACCACTTGGGGGGAGAAGGTAGAAGAGGGTGGATGGGTGAAGGTTTTTTTTTTTTTTTTTTTTTTTTTTTTTTTTTCTTCTCATTTAGTAATACACAATACATTTCTCTAATCTCCCCGAATCAGTTTTGTCCATGATGATAATCACTGACTGACCCCCCTGTCTTTATCTCAACCCTTGTTCCATTTTCATTATCTTTTCTCCCCCTTTTAGTTTGAGAAGGGAAATGAGAGAGTGGCTGTGGTGAAGCTCAGATGACCAGCTGGGTAAAACCATCATGTTCCTACATATATACCCCGAGAGAACGTAAGACAAATCTGTTAAAATCTTTAAAAAATGACAGTTCAGGAAAGAGATGTTTAGTAATAATCTCTCCTATGAAGAGTACCTCTCCTATGAGGAGAAGATGAGAGAGCTGTGACTGTTCAGCCTGGAGAAGAAGAGGATCAGGGTGGGATCTTATCAATGTATATAAATACTGGAAGGAAGAATGCAAAGAGGATGGGTACAGTTTCTTTTCAGTGGTGCCCAGTGGCAGGACAATAGGCAATGGGCACAAACTGGAACACAAGAGGTTCTATCTAAATATCAGGAAGCTCTTCTTTACTATGTGTGAAAGTGTAGGTAATTGGAAGGCAATATGGTTCAATTAAAGAGGTCAAAATTAGTGTGAAGACTAGAAATTTTCTAGCCTGAGATCTAATCTAATGGACTTTATTTGTGGTGGTAAAAAGCTCTATCAGTGGGACTATTAAAGTCAAGTTGGAGAAAGCATAAAAGTGTGGAATAACTATGTCCAGATAAGATAGGTAGGAAAAAATATATAATAATAATAATAATAAAATCTATATTCCCATCTGTTGATTTCATGATATATACTAGAAATGGAGAAAGAATAAAGTGAAAGTGTATGTTAAGGCTAAACCAAGTAAGAAATATGTAGTGCTTGGATTGTCTTGAGTTTATAAATATGAAGACAAAATTGTTTGTGTCATGGCATTCAATATACAAAAATCCCCATCAACTGGGATTTAGTCACATATAACCCTCCCTAGTGCCACACGTTGACTCACTTTGCTGTCTTTCCAGAACTGCTTTACCCTGAAATTCATTAGTTTCTTTTCTTCTTAGCATGAGTGTTAATGACAGTTAATTTATCATGCTTTCTCAGAAGTGCCTGTTTTGAGGGAACAGGTACTTCACTTCAAGTTAGAGCTTAAATGTGACTCATATCCGTGATTTAAGAGCACTGAGAAACCCCAAAACATAAATGTGATTTGCCACTGTCAGGTTTGTGCATAAATGTCATGTCTCATTTGATAGCTGTGATGTAGCTTAAGCATAAAGTAAGAATTTGTAAGCTTGTTTTTTTGACCCTGTCAGACTGGAAGACTTTGAACTTACATGTCCTACGAGACTGCTGTGACAAGCAATCTGTGGAGTATCCTCAGTAGGAGATCCTTCATTTCTGAGGCTAGATCAATATGCAGTCATGGATGAAATTGTAACGAAGTTAGGAAGAATGCAAACCTATCTCATATAGCAGTTAGTGCTCACATGTAGGAATGGGACTAAATGTAGAGAGATTATAAGAACCATGGTAGTCTGTGATGTTATTATAAATGTTTTCTTTTTTTCTTTTCTTTTCTTTTCTTTTCTTTTCTTTTCTTTTCTTTTCTTTTCTTTTCTTTTCTTTTCTTTTCTTTTCTTTTCTTTTCTTTTCTTTTCTTTTCTTTTCTTTTCTTTTCTTTTCTTTTCCTTTCCTTTCCTTTCCTTTCCTTTCCTTTCC
>NC_048893.1:166289424-166289809 GCF_011077185.1 Oxyura jamaicensis
TCCCTTCCCTTCCCTTCCCTTCCCCTCCCTTCCCTTCCCCTCCCTTCTTTCTTTCTTTTTTTTTTTTTTTTTTTTTTTTTTGTAATCTGTACTTTATTGCATTTTATTCTCTGAAACTAACAAGAAAAACTGATTGAGATAGGTGAATATGCTGTATTTTTTCTAGCATTTCCTACCGATTCTTATGCAGAAATTAAAGTCTGAATCTTTACTGCCTTTGAAAATACCAGTCCCAAGGCAGACCCGAGGGACACCACTCATTACTGGTCTCCACCTGGACATAGAACCATTGACCACTACTCTCTGGGTGCAGCCATTGAGACAATTACTTGTCCATTTGTTGTGGTTTAACCTGGCTGGCAGCTAAACACCACACAGCCGTTCG
>NC_048893.1:166289819-166302433 GCF_011077185.1 Oxyura jamaicensis
GCACTCTTCTCATCCTAATCCAAAACATAGCACCCTACCAGCTACTAAGAGGAAAAATAACTGTCCTAACTGAAGCCAGGACACCATTGGATGGTGCACCCTACAAATCTATATCTTTAGATCAGGATGTTTTGTGGGACTGTGTCAGGAGTCCAAGTAGATGACATCAGTCGGTCTTCCCTTTTTGACTGATGCAGTCACTCCATCATAGAGGGCCACCAGATTGGTTAGGAACTATTTATCCTTGGTGAAGTCATGTTGGCTGTCCTGGACGCCCTTGTCCTGCATGTGCTTTAACATTGCCTCCAGGAGGATTCATTCCATGATCTTGCTAAGCACAGAGGTAAGACTCAGCAGTTTTCTGGATCTTCTTTTCGATTCTTTTTAAAAATGGGAGAGATGTTTCCCTTTTTCCAGTTACCAGGGACTTCTCCTGACTGCCATGATTTTTCAAATATGATGGAGAATTGCTTGACGATACATCAGCCAATTCCCTCAGGACCCTGGGATGCATGTCATCAGGCCCCATAGGAATTGGCTTTCTATGTTTCTGTGTCAGGAGAAAAAATGGTCATTTGAAAATATCCATATGTATACACAGATAAATCTAGTCTTAGTGAAGAGGAGCATTCATATTTCTCATAAGTGGATGATAAAAAAATATTTTGGTCCATGTAAGAACTGGTTTGTGCAAAAAATTATCTCAGTCTAATTAACATCTAGTCCAATCTATATCCTTTCCTGAAGTTCAAGCAATGCAAGCCTGGAATTTCTGGGATCATTTGGTTGTCTGTTGAATGTCAGCACTTTCCTTCTATACCTTTTACTCTTGGAGTCTTTTGGCTGCACTGGACACTCTCTTCTGGGATTTTCTGTAATTTGTTCCAATAAGATAATCTTCCTTACTAGCGGTACTTGTATTTCTTGTTTTGTAATGTAGAAGTTCAAACTAAATAAGCAAATAAATTAATGGAAAACTGAATCAATTCTGACCAATTGAACCCTATGAGAAAAGTTTCTTTGTAGGTTATTGCTCTGTATCAATAAGATCATTACTCCTGAAAAAGAGTTTCTGTAGGGGTTGTTAATTCCTCAAGTTACAGTCACCTCTAGAACCAGAAGTGGCCTGGATCATAAGTTCATCTTGTAGCTCCAATCTGTGTTTTTTCATGTCAGAAATTGCCACTCAGTAAAAGAGTCAGTAATGAATTACAAAGAGGAAAACGTGCACCATGTCTGCCTTCGTCAAATATTTCCACAGCCAGTATTTCAGTCAAAACACAGGAGTGTCTCACTTTACAAATTCTAATTCCAAACTAGCATTGCATATAAAACCTGAGTAACTTAAAAAACAGTTTGTGTTCTGTAACAATATGACATTAGCAATTTTCAAATACCTGCAAATGGCAGATCAATTCTTTTCCAAGTACTAACTCTGAAACATGAATTTCTGTTACCAGAAGTCCTTTCACTTGAAGACAGAAGTAACAACTTTTGACTACCTAAGTGCCCAGTAAAAATAGATATTATATATAGTAACAATAACAAATACTCCAAGTAGAAATGAAGAAGCTGTGAAGGCAGCAAAACAAACAAACAAATAAATAAACTAACATATCACCCTATCATAGTTTCCTGTTTTTTTCTTAGTTCTTTACGGTATATAGTAGACCTAACTGTAGTTCATATGTAGTTCATAGAACATCAGTCCTCTGAGATGGAGTGCATTTTGTCCTTGATTTATTTTTTAATTCTTAGCAGGATTAATTCTTTATAAAAATACCTAACCAATTTTTGAAAACAGAGGTGACTTTCTTAAGGTTAGAATCACATAAATAAATGGAATTATGTAACATTAATAGTGAGTAATTGATTCTTTGAGAAATGAAACTTTGGCTGATACTTTTGGAAATGATTGGCATTTACCTCCTACATCTATATTTACATGTTTTTAATTTAGCACTCAGCACCTGGTTGATATTAATGTTTCATAAAATTGCTTGTATAAAATCTGGAAGGTCATCCCAGAGTCACAGTTCTGACTGGTCCCAAGCTGCTGATTATTTTGTAGGTTCTGTTTAATTCTCTCTTGTTTTCAAGAAAGACATGTGTGCCTGCAGAAAATGTGTAATATTTGTTATTTCTGGAAGAATGCACTTAATTATCTCTAAAAATCATTTAATCAACAGATGTCTCCTCCTCCTTCCTTTGTACTTTCTACTTTTTTTTTTTTTTTTTTTTTTTTTTTTTCCCTTAGTCCTTGTGTTCCCTTTCTTCTTATCTCTGATAGATTTCTCCTCCAGGGCAAAGCTCTATCTCAAAATCAAAAATATGTATCTGCTTTAAGTAGGCTATAAAAGCTCTACAGACATTCCCTGGTGTATATTTGAACTCATCCATGAGATCTGTCCAGACAGCTTAAAACAAAAGAAAAAAGAAAAAAAGAAAAAAGAAAATAAAAAGCAGGAAAAAAAAACATAAAACAGAAAACCACATAATTTTAATAATTACTAATTTGTTTTGTAACAAATATCCAACGGTACTGTTAGCACTACTTTATGGCTAAGAGACCAGAAATGTCCAGTAATGATGGCAAATCTTAATAACCTTGTTCAAAGCAGGTTTCAAATACAAATAGAGAGCATTGCATTTATACTTTGTAACTTTTACACTATCATAACTTTGAAAACACTGATACTGCAATACTTCATTCTATTATTATCGTACCTGTGAAAGAGGAAATGCTAATAATGAAAGGCGAACACAGCTGATCAATACATGGCTCTAAGACTGGTGCCACTGACACAGTTTTGGGTTTCTTCATCATGGGAAAGTCTACATGACACTGACCCTACTGACTCCTGATGGGGAGGACCTTTCTATGAGGCAGAAGATGATATTTGCCCAGGAATTAGCAGGGCTGGTTGATGGGTCTTTAAACTAGATTTGCAGAGATAAAGGGACAAAAATAGGACCACCAGTGATAAGCTATGTAACTGCACAGTAATTTTTGAGGAACTGCATGCTGGTGATGTCTTTCTGTCTGCCCTACGAGGGCTGAGTCGAATGACAGACATCTGAAAAATTGCAAGGAGGAAGCAGGGAAAAAAGTAGGATTGTGACTCTGGACTTCAGAAGAGCAGACTTTGTCCTCTTTGGGGATCTACTTGGAAGAATTCCATGGGTTAGGGCCCTGAAAGGAAGGGGGGTCCAAGACAGCTGGTCAGTATTCAAGTATCACTTCCTCCAAGCTCAAGACTGGTGTATCCCTATGAGCAAGAAGGCAAGCAAAGGGGGCAGGAGACCCACATGGATGAGCAGGGAACTCCTGGTGAAGCTCAGACAGAAGAAGGAGGTTCACAGCATGTGGAAAAAGGGACAGGCCACTTGGAAGGAATATAGGGACACTGTCAGAGTATACAGAAATGCAACAAGGAAGGTCACGGACGAGGATCGGGTCAGAGAATATCTAAGCAAACTTGACATCCAAGGATCCATGGCCCCACAAGTGCTGAGGGAGCTGGCTGATGTTATTGCTAGGCCTCTATCTCTCATCTTTGAAAGGTTGTGGAGAACAGGAAAGGTGCCTGAGGACTGGAAGAAAGCTAATGTCATACCATTCTTCAAAAAGAGCAAGAAGGAAAACCCAGGCAATGACAGACCAGTCAACCTCACCTCCATCCCTGAAAGGTGATAGAACAGCTCATCCTGGAGGCCATCTACAAGCATGTGGAGAATAAGAAGGTGATGAGGAATAGTCAGCATGGATTCAGCAAGGGGAAGTTTGACCAAACTGATATCTTTCTGATGAGATGACTGCCTGGGCAGATGAGGGAAGAGTGGTGGATGTGGTCTACCTTGACTTCAGCGAGGCTTTTGACACTGTCTCCCATAACATCTTCATAGACAAGTTCACGAAGTGCAGCCTAGATGAGTGGATGATGAGGTGAATTGGAAACTGGCTGGATGGCAGAGCTCAGAGGGTTGTGCTTAGTGGTGCAGAATCTAGTTGGATGCCTGTAGATAGTGGTGTCCCCCAGGGGTCAGTACTGGGTCAAGTCTTGTTCTACTTGTTCATCAATGACCTGGATGATGGAATGGAGTGCACCCTCAGCAAGTACGCTGACCATACAAAGCTTGGAGGAGTGTCTGATACCCCAGAGGGCTGTACTGCCATTCAGAGGGACCTCAACAAGCTGGAAGATTGGGCTGAGAGAAACCACATGAAATTCAAAAAGGGCAAGTTCAGGGTCATGCACCTAGGGATGAATAACCCCAAGCACCAGTATAGGCTGAGGGCTGACCTGCTGAAGTGCAGCTCTGCAGAGAGGGACGTGGGAGTCCTGGTGGACAGCAGGCTGACCAGGAGTCAGCAATGTACCCTTCTGGCCAAGAAGGCCAACAGTATCCCGGGCTGCATTTGGAAGAGTGTTGCCAGCAGGTGGAGGGAGGTGATCCTCCCCCTCTGCTCAGCCCTGGTGAGGCCTCACCTGGAATATTGTGTCCAGTTCTGGGGTCCCCAGTACAAGAGGGACATAGAACTACTGGAACAAATTCACAGGAAGGCTACAGAGATGACTAGAGGACTGGAGCACCTGTTGTACAAGAACAGGCTGAAGGAACTGGGCCTGATTAACCTGGAAATAGAGAAGACTGAGGGGAGACCTCAATGATGTATATAAATATCTGAGGGGAGGGTGTTCAAAGGATGGAGCTAGTCTCTTTTCAGCTGTGTTTGACAACAGGCAAGAGGCAATGGGCACAAACTGAAGCACAGGAGGTTCCATCTAAATATGAGCAGGCATTTCTTTACTGTGAGGGTGACAGAGCACTAACAGGTTGCCCAGAGAGGTTGTGAAGTCTCCTTCTTTGGAGATATTGAAAACTCATTTGGATACGTCCTGTGCAATGTGTTCTAGATGATCCTGCTTGGCAGGGGGATTGGACTAGATGGTCTTCAGAGGTCCCTTCCAACCTTGGCTATTCTGTGATTCTGTGAAAAATATATATATATATGTTACATATATATTATTATGATATGCAAAAAAATATTGTCAGATAGGTAGATAATAGGTAGATAGAAAGATATATAAATAAATTCTGCTTTGTGCTCCAAAGAAGTAGAGGACATGACCACTTAGGTCATAAGAAAATCAGGAAATTATCATTACCTTGAATTGCTTAGAAGGATGTAATTCTTTATTTTGAGGCAGTTAGTCTTTTGCTTTTGGCCAACTATAAAGCCACAATCATGAACAGGTCTGAAAGACATGTTTTCAATGACAGTTTTCAAAACTGAATTTTTCATTAGAATCAGTTTATTCACAGAAGTGCCCCATGAGCATGTTGATGTAGAACACGGTCTCTTGAAGAAATACAGATATGGCATGTTACAGAATTAGCGCAGTTTTCGACAGAAATTCCTAACAAGTATTTTTTCAGTATCATGACCAAGAAAATTGCTCCTATTTTTTTTTTCTTCTTTTAATAATATGTCATTTACCCATGTCAATAAATTCATATAAGAATCATAGACAGTCATTACACTGAAAATTTCAGAGAACTTTTTATCTTAACTTATATAAGCTTATTTTTTCCTGGATTCTACACCTGAGTATATATTACAGAACAGAATACTTTTGCATACCTACTCATTTTAGTATTAGCACTACTTATCTCTGTATTATTATTACTACTCATGGTGCCTAAAAGCATTTGTATGGATCAAGACCTTTCTGTATTTACATGGTAAAAGCACATATTGAGACAATTGTCCTTTCTCTACAGAGCTGACATTATGAATTCAATGGTTGATTCAATGGTGGATTTAATGGTTGTTTTAAGGGTTGTACTTCATATGATAAAATACAAGCAGCTCTAGAATAAATGGCTTTATCTGAGTTAGACTTCCATTATAGCCAATGAAAGGAAATAGGCACTTTTAAAGTACAAACTTAATTTAGAAATCTAAGACAAGTAAAATTATTACAACATATCTATGTCTACTTCCCTTCATTTAGTATAAAAGGATTCCAGGGATACCAGCTCAGTCAGAGACTCCTAGAGTATAAAATATGCAAGTTAGATGAAATAAACCCAAGTCAGGAACTTATTGAAACTATTCTTGAAGAACTTGTGAGAGTTTCTAAAAGACCTAATAAGATTAAGGAAGAAATATTATCCTGTAGCATTGTTACTTACAAGTCTTTTAATATTTTATATCATGATTTTCATATAAAGCAGCTATCATAATCAAAATAATAAACTGAGACCCAGAGCACACTATATAGTTTTGCTAGTATAGTCATGTTGGAGTAAAATGTCTGAAGTGTCAAACATATTTTGCATGGGGAAATTGTGTAAATATGCTAAGCGAGAAAATGTCATCTTTGGTATACAGTTTCTGCAGGATTTTAACTGATATAGTTAGGGTTTTATACCTGTTGTGATAGAAAGATTGCAGAATATTCATCAGAAATCAGCAAGGAGATGCGACCCACATTCCCAAAATATTACCTCCTTGTTATGAGTCATTTTGAAAAATTGTCTACTGTTAATTAACCATAAATACAAATGTTATGTGTTGAGAAAATAAAGGTACCACAAAAGAACAGATAAGAACAGATGCAATATTTGCTGTAAATTGAAACATCAGAATGTGGCAAGGTGATATTCAAAACATAAAAAAAAAAAAGAAAAGAAAAAAGAAAAAAAACAAGTTGATTTTAATGAATAACTCTTTGTCTTGTAACACGCTATTAACAAAAATGCTATCTGTGACTGTTTAAATTATTCACTAGTAACAAGACCCTTGTACGTTTACCTGACTATTGAGGCTTTGGACAGATGAGGTGTGATTATATAAGGTTTTTAGCCTTTTTCATAGATCCTAGGGAGACAGATATGGGCCTGTGTAAACCTCACTAAGTTCAACAAAGCCAAGTTCAAGGTCCTTCATCTGTGCTGGGGCAATCCCAAGAATGAGGGCCATGAAGATGATCAGAAGGTTGGGGCACCTCTCCTATGAAGAGAGTTGGAGCCTAGAGAAGAGAAGGCTCTGGGGAGATCTTATAGTCACCTTCTAGTACTTAAAGAAGTCCTACAACAAAGATAAGGACATAGAGATTGGACAAAAGGCAAAGGTTTTGAACCAAAGCATTTGGATTTAGATTTGACATTAGGAACAAATTCTTTACTCTGAGGGTAGTGAGGAAATGGAACAGGGTACCCAGAGAGGTTGTGGATGCCCCACCCCTGGAGGTGTTTAAAGTGGTTGAAGGTGTTAAATGGGGTTTTGAACAACCTGGTCTTGTAAAAGGTGTCCTTGCCTTTGACAGGTGATTTGGAACTTTAAGGTCCTTTTCAACTCAAACCATTCTATGGTTCTGTGATTACACCTAGGAAACTCTACATACCAAATTGTAGAGCAGTTTTCTTTAACTACTATAGATTTAAAACATTAGGATTAGATTGTTGTCATTAGTTGTCAGTTCTTCACCATCTAAATATTAGGCGTACAACAATCTTATATGATATTTCTCCACATTAAAATAAAAAACAATAGCATCATTACAGAGTCTATGAGGAAAGTTGGACCCTTTACAAAGGAGAGTACAATCATCGTATTGCAGTTAGCCTTCTGACAAAGTTCTAATCTACGTAGTGATTTTAGCAGTTCACAGTTTGGAAAAGGTTTGAGTTCCTCTTCAGCAAGTTTACCTTGAAGTTGTTTGCAAGTCTTGTTCATCAGGTACTTGTCCTAAATGTAGGGTAACTGGCAAGCTCAAGAAAACATTTATTTACCTCTGCTGTTGAAGTTCAGGTACTGGATAGAAGCAACTTGGGCGAAAACTTATTATAACTATTTGGTTTGTTGCTGAAAGCATATTAGTAGAAAGAAAAGAACCTGGACTCTGATCATTGAACCATGTTTTTTGTATGCTTTTTGCATCTGAGACACAGACGTATAAACATGAGTCATCGGTCACTGTGAAAATTGGAGTGTCTTTTGATTTAGGAATGATTTTTTTTTGGGGGGTCCAGTGTGTCTCCCTAGTCTCAGTCTTCTGACAGAATAAAAACAGAGTTTTAATTTAAAGCAATTGGGGGATAGGAAGAGTGGTTGTGGTGGTGAGGGAATGACATGACTAGGGGCAATATTTGTTTGTTTGGTCATAATGTCATCAGGGAAAGAAGTACCAGTGCCAGTACCCAGCCAGATTTGATGCAGATGGTTATGACAAGTTAGGCACTGTCACCTTCTCCACCCTGTGACTGCTCCTGCTCAGCTGCTAGGGCCTATCCCAGTATTCACAATCTCTGCTCAGGCTGGGAGATACAGCAGCCACTTTCCCCTTTTCACATTCGACCAGAGATGAAGCTGAGCACCTATCCTAGAGATACACACAAACAAAAGAACACACACACACACATATGATACTGACAGGGCTAGTCCACAGACTGCCTTCAGCAGCACCCACATGCAGGGTTCACACCATACCAGCACAGACAGCCCAGTCCCCTTCTCCCCTTGCCCTGGCAAAGACAGCCTGTCTCTGGTGCAGGCACGTAGAACATCTTCATGTCATTTTCTTATTATGCCAGTTTTCATAGAATCAAGGAATCATTAAGGTTGGAAAAGATCTTCAAGATCATCTGGTGCAATCATCATCCTACTAACAATGTTGCCCACTAAACCATGTCCCTAAGCACCATGTCAAACCTTTCCTTAAATACCCCCAGGGACGGTGACTCCACCACTTCCCTCGGCAACCCATTATACTACCAGACTACTCTTTCTGAGAAGAAATGTCTCCTAATTTCTAACCTGAACTTCCCCTGCTACAACTTGAAACCATTCTTTCCAGTCCTGCCACTAGTTATCTATGACAAGAGGCTGACCCCCAGCTTCCCACAGTTTCCTTTCAGGTAGTGGTAGAGAGCTATAAGCTCTCCCCCGAGCCTCCTCTTCTCGAGACTAAACAATCCCAGTTCCCTCAGCCACTCCTCATAGGATTTGTGTTCCAGGCTCTTCATTAGCTTTGTAGCCCTTCTCTGGATATGTTCCAAGGACTCAATGTCTTTCTTGTAGTGAGCAGCCCAAAACTGAACACAGTACTCGAGGTGTGGCTTCACCAGTGCTGAGTACAGGGGAAGGATCACCTCCCTGGTCCTGCTGGTTAAACTATTCCTGATATAAGCCAGGATGCCATTGGCCTTCTTGGCCACCTTGGCACACTGCCAGCTCATATTCAGCGAAGCATCAACCAACACCCCCAGATCGTTTTCTTCTACACAGCTTTCTAGCCACTCTACCCCCAGGACTGTAGTGCTGCATGGGGTTGTTTTGGTCAAAGTGCAGGACCCATGTTGAACCTCATCCCATTGGCCTCTGCCAATCAATCCATCCTGTCCAAGTCCCTCTGCAGGGCCTTCCTACCTTCCGGAAGATTGACAATTCCCCCCAAATTGGTGTAGTTTGAAAATTTACTGAAGGTACACTCACGTCATCAATAATGATATTGAAGAGGATGGGCCCAACACAGATCCCTGGGGAACACCACTGGTGACCAGTTGCCAGATGGATTTATTCCATTTACCACCACTGTCTGGGCCAGGTCAGCCACTCAGTTTTTAACCCAGAAGGGAGTGTACCTGTCCCATCCATGGGCTGCCAGCTTCTCCAGAAGAATTCTATGGCAGACCATGTCAAAGGCCTTGCTGAAATCTAAGTAGACTACAACAATAGCCTTTCCACCAGGTGGTTCACCCTGTCGTAGAAGGAGATGAGGTTGTCCAGGCAGGACTTACCTTTCATGAACCCATGCTGACTGGGCCTCATCCCCAGGTCTCCCACATACATTGTGCAATTGCATTCAAGATGACCTGTTGCATCACCTTTCCTGGCACCAAGGTCAAGCTGACAGGCCTGTAGTTCCCTTTGTCCTCCTTACTTATAGATGGGTGTCACTTTAGCAAGTCTCCAGTCATCCAGGACCTCTCTGGATGACCATGACCTCTAATAGATGATGGAAAGCATCCCAGTAATCACATTCACCAACACCCTCATCACCCTTGGGAGTATCCAATCTGTCCCCATGGACTTGTGACAGTCCAGGTGGAGCAGCAAGTCTCTGTTTCCACTTGAACTGTAGGGGAGTTCTTCTGCTCCTCATCCTAGACTTCTTGGTCAGAAGGATGAGTACCCCGAGGATAAGTTGTCTGGCTAGTAGGAAAAGTCCTTGCTCACATACCCTTAAAGGAACAGACACTCCTTCCACATATACTTGCAGATATATTTTTCCAAGAAACCAAAGAAGGATTAGGTATAAGGATAATTTTATGTCTTGCATTTATAAAATTCGGTAGCCAGAAACTGAGGAGATACCTGCTTAAGGGCAGAAGGAAAAAATAAAATAAAATAAAATAAAATAATGAATCTATTATTCCAATCAGAACAGTAATACGTAAAGAGACATCAAATACATGTAAAGAGACTTTAGACCAGAATTTTTCAGTTTTCAAATAATTCATTATTTCATTACATATGAAGAAAATAGAACTGCACAAAAATTGTTATGAAGATGACAACATATAATTTAAAATTGTGCAACCCTTTATTGCTAAGTGCATTGTTAAAAGTTGTGGGTTTACAGTGCTAGCAACTCTGGTTTTGAGTTCAGTTCCTTTAGTTTCCAATATCCACAAATTTACGCATAGAATTATTACAGCATTCTTTTTTTTTTTTTTTTTTTTTTTTTTTTTTTTTTTTTTTTTTTTCTGGAATTTAAGTAATCTCGGAACAATGGCTTTAGCCTTGCTTATCTGGGGCTCTACAACTTTGATCCTCCTAGGACTGTACTCTGTTCATGTCATCTAAGCCCTGTAATTGTGAAAATGGCTTCAACCCTTTTCTATTTTTGTTAATATATATCTTGTACTTACTTATAGAATCACAGAATTATAGGATATCAGAGTTGGAAGGAACCCACAGGGATCCCCAAATGACCATCTGGGTCCCCAAATGACCACTCTCCAATAAATAAATAAATAAATAAATAAAACAGATCATGTGTTTTAGATTGTTGTCCAAAACTCTTCCTCATTTCTGGCAGGCTCTATGGCCACTTCCCTGGGGAGCCTGTTCCAGTGCCCAAGCACCCTCTTGGTGAAAAACCTTTTCCTGAAATCCAGTCTGAACCTCCTCTGTGGTTCACGTATCACAGAATCAGAATCACAGAATTTCTAGGTTGGAAGAGACCTCAAGATCATCAAGTCCAACCTCTGACCTAACACTAACAGTCCCCACTAAACCATATCCCTTAGCTCTACATCTAAACGTCTGTTAAAGACCTCCAGGGATGGTGACTCCACCACTTCCCTGGGCAGCCCGTTCCAATGTCTAACAACCCTTTCGGTAAAGAAGTTCTTCCTAACATCCAACCTAAAACTCCCCTGGCGCATATGTACAATTAATTACACTTGCTGAAAAGTAATTGAGAATCAAGCCCCCCCCCGACCCCCCCTTTTTTTTCCCTTTTTTTTTTTTAATACCTGGATAATGAAAACAGTCGAATATGGACTCAGAGGGTTATAGTAAATGGGGTTGCACTAAGCTGGTAGCCAGTCATTAACAGGGTTCCCCAGGGCTCCATTTTAGGGCAACTTCTCTTCAATATTTTCATAAATGAATTGGATGTGGGGCTAGAAGATGTTTTGAGTAAGTTTGCAGATGATGCTAAAATGAGAGGAGCTGTTGATCAACAAGTTCCATCAACAAGAGGTAGAGAGGCCTTGCAGAGACATCTTGACAAATTAGAGGGATGCCAATCACTAACAATAAGAAGTTTAAGAAGGCAAGGTTTACGAGCAAGTGCCAAATTCTGTGCCTGGAAAGGTGCAGCCGTGGCTATGTGTACAGAATGGGGAGTCAAGAGCCCTGTGGAAAGGGATCTAGAAGTTCTGGTGACCAGCAATAGGATCCAAGGAAATGGCATGAAGCACTGTCAGGGAAGGTTCAGGTTGAGTATCAGGAAAAGGTTCTTCATGAAGAATGTATCTGGGCACTGTAATAAGCTCCCTAGTGAAGTGATCATGTCACTGAGCCTTCTGGAATTCAAGAAGTGTTTGGACAACACTCTCGTAAATATGGATGGATTTTTGGATAATTCTGTGTGGAGCTAGGAGTTAGACTTGATGATCCTTGTGGGTCCCTTCCAATTCAGGATATTCTATGGTTCTATGATTCTAAGTGAATATAACACACAGAATGCAAGACAATTGAATAGAACAAAAAACGTCAGTCCAGCTTTAACAGAATGCATAATGAAGTACTTTTTCCTCTGTTTTCCTTCATTTCCTAGATGTACAAATAAAGAGGATTGGAAGAAGGAATTTTGTCCTAGATTTTCTGTGTTATCCAAGTATCAAAAAAAAAAAAAAAAAAAAAAAAAGAGAGAGAGAAATATTATCTCCTATGGCAGGTATATGAGATAGCAACAAAAGTGAAGAGGTCTAATTCTGATTTGGATTGTGTAATAGCTTGAAAGCATTTTCATCCTCATCCTGACTCATTTTTGGAACCAAGAGAATTATCCCCAGTTGTGTAATAGAAG
>NC_048893.1:166317433-166319253 GCF_011077185.1 Oxyura jamaicensis
TTTCTGGAACAGTACTGACTAAGGACCCTGGAACGAAGTGCTTCTATAACCTCTATTCCACAACCTCTCTAGATATGAAACCAAGAGGAGCGATGTGATGTGAACTCATCATTCTGATATTTATCTGATCCACAATTTGAAAAATAGTTTGCTAGAGAAACACTTTAAAATAAAATTTATTTAAAAGACATATTTTATGCTTACATATTTGGCTATTTGACTTTTGTTTTTATAAAACTTTGACCTTATACTCTAAATTCATTTTAATTCATTTTTTTGAAGCACACTTTATTTACATTTTTATACAGCAGTATAGGTACATGGCTAAGGTACAAGTTCCAACATAAACCTCTGTATATATATGAGTTCAAAAAGGATGAGTTCAAAGAGGATATATAGTCTTCAAGTCACACTAAAGGTGTCTCTTAGTACTCCAGTAACATGATCAACAGTCACTGAGCAGTAAGAAAATGAAGTATAATGAAGATGCAGTCTTTCCCTGTAATGGGAAACAAGCAACAAACTCATTATAATACAATGAAAATGAAAAGTAGATAAAAAAGTTTCTGGGAGGCAAAATGAATCACAGAATGCTTGATGTTGCTAGAGTATTTTGTACATAGAAGATACATATATTTTCTGTACATTTTATGATGTACAGCTCCATTTCTCTTACGGACTCCAATATTCTCTTGATATTTTTCATTTGAAGTGTATTTTTACAACCTAAATAGTCTTTGTAACTTCTGCTATATTCCCAGCACTGTTCTGTACATACACATACAGTAGTCAGATTTTTTTTATCTTTTTTTTTTTTTCTTTCTTTCTTTTTCTGCCACTGCAGTAAATATCTCAAATGAATAAAAAGTGCATGTATTCTAAGATGAATATTGCAGATTTGGATGACTTCAGTAAATTAAATATTATAGACATTGGCATCATCCATATTAACACTTTCTTTGGGGTAGCTTCTTTGTAAAATGTCAATTTAGATTAAGAATAATGTATTTTGTACATGGAGCCTTCTGAAAGTAATGCTACTTTGCCAGAACACTCTATTTATAATTAAATTAATTATGAAAAACTTATGTAAATTCATAGAAGCTATTTTATTAACGTTTAAGTTAATCTGCATTCATTTTCTTCAAACCATGTAACACATTCTAAAATTAGGTCACAAAGCTTTTTAAATGCCTATTTTAACTCTTTTGTTGATACTGAGATCCTTAAACCCACTACTGAGCTATCATAAGGACTAGTCAGTATCTAAAATTCTTCATTAACCATGTTGCTAGTCTACTATTCCTATATTGTTGACTGCCAAATGTCAGACATGTTACAACCTTGAAATAAATCTTGAGGGCTTGCAAGTCTTGTGTATAACAGAAAACGTTATTCACACTAACCAGCTGCTTTTGCATTTCTTTGTAAATTAAGGGGTGTTATGTTGAACATATGGCTTTATGATGATCTAAATATTCTTCCAGGATTATGAAAAAAATACCTGCTGGTAGAAAACAAATGTGCAATTACAGGAACTTGTTAGGGAAAGAAAATAAAATAAAATAAAATAAAATAAAATAAAAGAAAAGAAAAGAAAAGAAAAGAAAAGAAAAGAAAAGAAAAGAAAAGAAAAGAAAAGAAAAGAAAAGAAAAGAAAAGAAAAGAAAAGAAAAGAAAAAGGAAGAAAAATAAAATAAAATAGAAAAGAAAAGAAAAGAAAAGAAAAGAAAAGAAAAGAAAAGAAAAGAAAAGAAAAGAAAAGAAAAGAAAAGAAAGGAAAAGAAAAGAAAAGAAAAGAAAAGAAAAGAAAAGAAAAG
>NC_048893.1:166319353-166374129 GCF_011077185.1 Oxyura jamaicensis
GAAAAGAAAAGAAAAGAAAAGAAAAGAAAAGAAAAGAAAAGAAAAGAAAAGAAAAGAAAAGAAAAGAAAAGAAAAGAAAAGAAAAGAAAAGAAAAGAAAAGAAAAAGGGAAGAAAAAAAAAGAAAAAGGAAGAAAATAGAAAAGAAAAGAAAAGAAAAGAAAAGATCACTAAAAATGAAAAAACAAAACAAAACAAAACAAAACAAAACAAGCAAACAAAAAACTTTTATACAAAAGTCAAATATTTGAAGGTACCATATTAATCACAAATTGAATGACCTTAACTTGAAACAATTAAGAAATATACCTGTTGAATAAATCCATTAAATAGTTACAAAGGTATAAATTTATTTAATAAGAAGGGCCTCCAGGCACATAAATCTATGGGTCAGGTACTATAAATTGTAATAGCTCTGCTGCAGTCAGAAAAATAAATAAATAAATAAATAAATAAATAAAAATATTTCACCAAATGAAAGTGTATTTCTAAATATTTTTATTTCCTATTATCATATGCTGCTTTTGTCTCAATTATATCTTCACTTTTTATTTATTTATTTTTTTCTTTAATCTTTCTAATTATGTAGAATTGTTTTGTATGTATGGTATACATTTTAGCTGTTTTCTATACAATACCTCCCAACCACAGCTATGCTTCAAAATCTGTTGAATGAATTTTAGCTATGTGATTCTCATTAAAGTCAATGGGAAGTGCACTACTAGTATGTTTGTTTGATAATTTATGAGGAAAAAAAAAAAAAAACAAAACAAAACAAAACAACAAAAACAACAAACTTCAGTATCTGCAAAAGAGAGTCGTTATTGTTAAACTCATTCAATATGCAGTGGCTCATCTTGCTGAGCTGTAACTTCTGTGTTTCACTGGATACAGTAGTATTATAATTGGCATTGTTGGTTACCTCTAGAAACATCATCCTTCAATTCATAGGTCCCAGGACAACATGGAATGGGGCACAATGTGCACAGTTGTTGTTGTGGTTTAAGCTGGCTTGCAGCTAAACACCACACAGCCATTTGCTCACCCTGCCCCCTCCCTCTCTGGAATGGGGTAGAGAAACGAGAAAAAACTGAAACCTATGGGTTGAGATAGAGACATTTTATTAGGACAGAAAAATAAAATAATAATAATAATAATATGTAAAAAAACAAGTGCTGCACAATGCAATTGCTCACCACCTGCTGACCGATGCCCAGCCTATCCCCAAGCAGCCAGCCTCCTCACCCCAGCTAGCCACCCCTACATATTGTTCAGCATGACATCAAATGGTATGGAATACCCCTTTGGCCAGTTTGGGTCAGCTCTCCTGGGTCTGTCCCCTCCCAGCTCTTGCTGCACCCCTAGCCTGCCCACTGGCAGGACAGAGTGAGAAGCTGAAAAGTCCTTGGCTTAGTGTAAGCACTGCTCTGCAGCAATTAAAACACCAGTGTGTTATCAACATTATTGTAAATCCAAAACATAGCACTCTACCAGCTACTAATAGGAAAATTAACTCTCTCCTAGCTAAAACCAGGACAGTTGTTTTCAAATTTGGAAGGAAAAAATTACAGAATTAAAAACACCTCAAAATAAAGAATGCGCCATTCATGTTCTGAGCACTGCTTTTAGTCTTTTGTCAGAGAAGTATATCTGAGGCTCCTTTACAGCATACAATGTACTTCTGTTTACTTGTCTGGAATCTAAAGAAAGAGAAATGTTAGAATAATGAATAATGAGAAATAAAGAAATAATATTAATAAATCCCAATACATAATCTATGTATTAAAACAAACAAACAAAACAACAACAACAACAACAAAAACTTCAGGATGTAATCATTCACAGAGATGGTGTACTTGTACTGAACAACACCTGAAAGCATTGCTTAGCAAAAAAAAAAAAAAAAAAAAAAAAAAAAACTCACCAAAGATGTTCCCTGTTTTATGACTACGGGACATGAAGACAAAAAGGAGTTTGACAAAAAATGAAGCCATTGAAAAAGTCAAGTTAGAAGCATTAGGCTACAAAACACACATGCATTGTTAAATATCACATCTGCAGTGTCTGAGTACTTCTAAATTTCCATTTCCAGTGGAAATTTATATACATATACATATTTGTTTGTCATTAAATGGGACAGTAATACTGAATATATATATATATATATACACATATATATATATCTCCAAACTTTAGTATACTTTTGAGAAACTTAATCATGGAATTATTAAGGTTGGAAAAGATCTTCAAGATCATCATCCTACTAACAATGTTGCCCACTAAACCATGTCCCTAAGCACCATGTCAAACCTTTCCTTAAATACCCCCAGGGACGGTGACTCCACCACTTCCCTCGGCAACCCATTATACTACCAGACTACTCTTTCTGAGAAGAAATGTCTCCTAATTTCTAACCTGAACTTCCCCTGCTACAACTTGAAACCATTCTTTCCAGTCCTGCCACTAGTTATCTATGACAAGAGGCTGACCCCCAGCTTCCCACAGTTTCCTTTCAGGTAGTGGTAGAGAGCTATAAGCTCTCCCCCGAGCCTCCTCTTCTCGAGACTAAACAATCCCAGTTCCCTCAGCCGCTCCTCATAGGACCTGTGTTCCAGGCTCTTCATCAGCTTTGTAGCCCTTCTCTGGGTATGTTCCAGGGGCAAAATGTCTTTCCTGTAGTGATGGTCCTAGCCCAAAACTGAACACAGTACTCGAGGTGTGGCTTCACCAGTGCTGAGTACAGGGGAAGGATCACCTCTCTGGTCCTGCTGGCTAAAAAATTCCTGATGCAAGCCAGGATGCTGTTGGTCTTCTTGGCCACCTTGGCACACTGCCAGCTCATATTCAGCGAAGCATCAACCAACACCCCCAGATCGTTTTCTTCTACACAGCTTTCTAGCCACTCTACCCCCAGGACTGTAGTGCTGCATGGGGTTGTTTTGGTCAAAGTGCAGGACCCAGCACATGTTGAACCGCATCCCATTCTCCACTGCCCATTGGCCCATCCTGTCCAAGTCCCTCTGCAGGGCCTTCCTACTCTCTGGCAGATAGACACTTCTCCCCAACTTTGTGTTATCTGCAGACTTACTGAGGATGCGCTCAATTCCCTCATCCAAACCATCAGTAATGATATTGAAGAGGATGGGCCCAACACAGAACCCCGGGGAATACCACTGGTGACCAGTTGCCAGATGAATTTCACTCTGTTCACCAATACTCCCTAGACCCAGCCATCCAGCCAGTTTTTAATCCATCAAAGAGTGTACCTGTCCCATCCATGGGCTGCCAGCTTCTCCAGGAGAATACTGTTGGAGACCGTGGCAAAGGCCTTGCTGAAATCTAGGTAGACTACAACAACAGCCTTTCCCTCATCCACCAGACAGTTCACCCTGTCGTAGAAGGAGATGAGGTTGTTCAGGCAGGACTTGCCTTTTGTGAACCCATGCTGACCAGGCCTGAATCAATGGTTGTCCTGCTGTGTGAAATTTCAGATACTCAACAAACTGTCATTTTGGAGTAACCTCTATAGAATGCTAGTGCTTCAGGGATCTATCTTGTGCATACCACATGCTTAGGTTCTTAATTTGGTTTTAATTTTGGTATAGTATCGTAAACATTGTTGGGGGGTAGATACATAGGGAAAAAACTGTGAACAGATAGAAAAAGGCAAAAAAGTGCAGTAGTCTTTACATTTTAACAAGAAAGATACTGGAGTGAACCTTAGACAATATACTTTCTTTACTTTGTCACATCACCATGTACTGATTGTATTAATGATTTACATTCCTCTCATAGGTTGTAATCAACTTTTTGGCTACCTACCCATTTGGCACTTGTGAGCAATGAACTGTTTGGGGCATAAAAAAAGGACTGTGCCAGCTGAGTTTCACTTTTTCTCCCTCATCTCATGGCCAACCATCAAGTGACCAACCATGAAGTGGCTGGTTCACTGACACCACCCTTATCCTGCTGGTTTGCATTTTTACGTAAGTAATTTTGTCACTTTTTGTCTTTTTTTCTTTTTCTTTTTTCCTTTTTTTTTTTTTTTTCAATATTGTTGGTTTACTTAACAATTTTGACTAAATTTTCGTAATATTCAACTACTAAGTTGAACATTACTCGTTTTAACAAAATAGTCCCGGGTATATGGTAATGTCAGGACTCTGATGGAACAATCATCCTCACCATCTCTTCCCAGTCCGTGGGGCTTCCCCCCACAACCTGCCCAAGGCCTCAGACCCCATTTCAGCCCCAGTGGCCATCAGCTCTGCTCCAGAAAAGCCACAGCAGGACTGGTTTCCAGCTTCCCACCGCCTTGTCCAGCTATGGGCCCTGTTGAGATGCACACAACATTCCCCACTCCTACCCCTGCCTTTAGCATATATCACTTAATTTAAGAACTTGCATTGCATGAATCAACTTTTGGATGCACCTCCAGTTCAAAGGGAAAATTCCCACTACACACCATGCGACTGACGTTACATGGAGTAAGTGGGTAGCGTTAATTACACAGTGAGCTCGAATGGGGAAACCCAACTGCTCAGGAATCCTGGAAGAGATTAGGGACTGCCCAAAGGGCTGGGATTTTGGAGTACCAACAGAAGAGGTAACTCGTGCTGAAGAGGCACCACCATACAATGAGTTGCCAGAAGACAGAAAGCAGTGTGTGTTGTTCACTGATAGATCCTGCCAAGTGGTAGGGAGCCATCGGAAATGGAAAGCTGCTGTGTGGAGTTCCACCCGTCAAGTTGTGGAGGCCATGGAAGGGGAAGGTGAGTCAAGTCAGTATGAAGAAGTGAAAGCTATACAACTGTCCCTAGAAATTGCTGAAAGAGAAAAATGGCCAGTACTATATCTTTACACTGACTCCTGGATGGTGGCAAATGCTCTGTGGGGGTGGCTATGGCAATGGAAACAGAACAACTGGCAGCACAGAGGTAAACCTATCTGGACTGCTACCCTGTGGCAAGATATTGCTGCCCGGGTAGAAAACCTGGATGTGAAGGTACGTCATGTGGATGCCCACATGCCTAAGAATCGTGCCTCCAAAGAACATCAGAACAACGAAGAAGTGGATCGAGCTTTGGAAATTGAAGTGGCTCAGGTGGACCTGGACTGGGGACATGAGGGTGAGCTGTTTGTAGCTCGGTGAGCCCATGAAACATCAGGGCATCTAGGGAGGGATGCCACATACAGATGGGCTTGTGACTGAGGGGTGGACCTGACCATGGAGGCCATCACACAGGTTACCCATGAGTGTGAGATCTGTGCAGCAATCAAGAGAGCCATTAAAGTAAAATATCCCTGGGACAGGGAGAGGTGGCTAGGGTTTCAATATGGTGAGGCCTGGCAGATTGACTACATCAGACCACTCCCACAAACCTGCCAAAGCAAACCATACATACTCACCATGGTAGAAGCAACAACTGGGTGGCTGGAAACATATCCCGTAAACCAAGTCATGTCCCGAAACACTATCTTGGGCCTGGAAAGGCAAGTACTGTGGCTTCATGGTACACCAGAGAGAATTGAGTCTAACAATGGGAGTCACTTTTGAAACAATTTGGTCACCTCCTGGGCCAAGAGGCATGGCATTGAGTGGGTGTATCACATCCCTTATCACCCACAAGCCTCCGGGAAGGTTGAGAAGTTTTAAGTAGAGAATAACTTTCCTTTCTCTCTGTGCTTCTGCATGGCCTTGTTGTTTCTTTTGTTTCTTTTTCTCCCCATTTCCTTTCCCTTCAGTTAAATCATTCTCATCTCACACCTCGAGCTCTTTGTGTTGTCTTTTCTCCCCCTTCCTCTTTGAAGAGGGGAGGAGTGAGAGAGCGATTGTGGTGGAGCTTGGCTGCCCACTTGAGTAAAACCGCCACACCGTAGTAAATGTCTGTCTCACTGGCTTTCCCTTGAGTCTTCAAGACTGCAAGCAGTTCAATGTAACCATGAATCACATGGTGACAAGAACTCAGCAGACTGAAATTCTGATTATTGCCACTGGCTTAGCTTCAGCTTCTGCTTGCTCAGTGGTACCAACTTCTGTGGAAAGTTCTTCAAACACAAATATATTCCTGGTGTTTTCTAGTTCACAAGACAAAGAGACAGTGTATGTGAATTCCACCTTTACTGTTCTGTGTCTAAAACTCAATGATTCAGGAAACATTGTACTGTATAGATACCATGCAACATGAAGGCACTTATATCTGTTTTTTAAGTATCTCACGTAAAACTGGTGATAATAAAGTATCATATGTCTTTTTGAGAATAAACACAATAGGCAGCACTTGATAAAATATATATTTTAGAGAAGTAATATCCTAAGGTAATTATATGAGTTTGAATCACAACTTTATAATGCGTCATTTCAGAAGCAAGAAATCTTCACACATGACTAAATAAAAAACTTTGAGCATATTAAAGATTTTAAAAATTATATCACTCCTTTTGTTTTCATTTCTTCTCCAGATGTGAGGTGAACTTTATATAACCCTATATTCAGGGTTTAATTTTCTAGGTAGTGTTAGCATTATCTCTCCAGGATGAAATGATCCAAAACTGAGACAAATAATGAATAAAAATCTCTTTCCTATCTCTCAAAACACCCAGTACAATACACTTTTAGGTTTAGTGATGTAGTTTTCACCATCATAATTCCTCACTATTCATGACATTTTGCCCATTATAGCATGAAATTCCTTGGAAGATAGAAATAATCATCAGGAAGTAGAGTCTTGCTAATTATTTGTTGTCTGAGAAATTGAGTTGTTGTAATGGATGAAGAAACAATTATAGCAATTGGTAATGTTGACTAAAAAAAAAATAAATACATCTTTGAAATTACTGAATTACTGAAATTGAATCTGAACCATCTTCTCTGTCTTCTTTATCTGTCACCTCTAAGCCACAGAGAAAAAAATGTTCGCAGCAGAAAATAAATATAAATAAAAAGTTTAAATACTCAATAAGTAATTATGGCACATTTTTATTGCTGTTATACCACAATTAATGATACCATAAGAGCTTAGGAGGTACTATGTGAAAGGAGTTTATTAGGAGTAAAAATACATATTTTTACAAGTTTCATTTTAGTCCATTTTTAAACATATATTATTATTATTATTATTATAGTTCTCAAAATACTTTAATTACATATTACAGAGAACAAAATGGAATGCAACATCAGGTCCAGTTCCTAAGCATAACAGCAAAGTTTAATTTTCAATTCTAAGGCAACCAGAAACATTGTTAATTAAAATTCACTTATACATAGCAGGAAAATTTAGACACATTGTTATTCAACAAATGGGAGCTTTGACAAATGTACTGGGGACTTCCAGGACAGCTGGAAAGAAAACAAGGACAAGCAGAGCAGTCTAGAAAGTGAAGGCACAGATGAAAAGAAACCAATTACACAGAAATTAGAAATAAATGGACAATGAATATAACAGAATTAGATAAGGACAAAGTGCTGGAGTCAAGACATTCATGTGAAAAGATAAAAGATAAAATAAAACATCCTATATATATATATATATATATATAATATGTGTGTGTGTGTGTGTTTGAATTTAACAAATAAGACCTGAGAAGTAGTACTATAATAAATTTGAAGAGATTCTACCATAAGAAATTTTTGCCTGATTTCTTCATTCAGATAAGCTACAGTGGGAACTGTATATAGCACATTGACGGGATTTGACCCTTCTTTACCATTTTAGAATGCATAAAAATAAAGATAGGTCAGAATAAAAGAAGAATAAAGGATTATAGACATAATCTATTTCTTTTCTCTCTATTCTCTCTATTGGTATGTCTTCTTCAATCCATTTTGAGCTTTGTTGGATCTGGAAAGATTATTGAACTCTGTTGCAAAAGCTGAAAAACAAAGTGAAATTAGTGCTTAGGCACTAATAAAAGATACTAAAATATTTTAGTTTTATGATGTCCCGAAAATATATTTACAATAAATCAGTATTTTTTTGTACTTGCATCATATCATAGTAGAGGTCAAAATTAGCTATCAGTTTATATATATATACTGTATTTTAACTGAAAATATTTCTAGCACTGCCTTTTCTGTTTGCAAGGAAAGAAAGAAAAACAACAACAACAAAAAACTAATCTCCAAAATAAATGAATTACACATAGAAGTCATTTTTGTTTAGAGAAAGTTCAATGTAGTTGTAGCTGTGAGTTTCAGAAGGTTTAGAGTTCTTCCTAGTTCATGGGTTGGAGAGAGTGAACTTTAATGAGAAATTATTTTTTCTTCCCTAAAACAAAAACCATGGTTAATTATTATATTATATTATTATGTATATAATATATATCATATATCATATATATTATATTATATATATATAATATTATATATTATATTATATATTACATATTATATATTAATATATTATATATTAATATAATATATAATAATATCATATATATTATATTATATTATATATTATTATAATATATAATAATATTATATATTATATATATTATATATATTATATTATATATATTAATTATTATATTATATTATTATATATATATATGGTTAATTATTACATATTCATTCTGGACAGGGATTGATATCATGAAGGTTCAACACAGTGGCATCAAAATATCAGTGTTAAAAATAAAAGCAAACTAAACACTTTCACAGAAAACTTGGACAAACATTATTTTTTAGATCAGTTCTAGAAGCAATAGTTTTTAGCCCAAATCAAAATCACCTAACAGTCATTAGAGTGTTCTCTAAAGTTTCAGAAAGTTTCACAAGAAAGATAAGTTTTTCTCAGGATCTCTTGCATAAGTTAAGAAAATGAAGCACATGAAGAAATGGAATTGATATCTTCAGAAAATAAGCTTGTTTATACATAAGAGTATTAGAGAGATAATAAGACAGTAATACTGTACAATGAACACTCAAGGGCAGGAAAAAGAAAGAGAAATGATAACCTGTATGAAAAGGTAAAGGATACGGAAGGGCAAGATAGGTTAATAAGATTGTGTTTATGGATGATTTGATTTCAACCTATTTCAACCTCTTGGTATTAATTGGGAAATCTCAGTGGCATGCTGTAGAATGGAGAAAAAATTGAAAGGTTTAGGATTTAGTAAACGATTGCTTCCTTAAACCACTGTGTTAACAGCCCAACAAGGAGCAGTTTTGGACTAATCTGGATTGTATTTTAGCCAGTGTCTAAGGCAATAGTGTTAAATTATTGAAATACTGGTTGACAATAAAAACAAATGTCCACAGTCCACAGTACACTTATTTTAGAAGCATTTTGAAATGATGCTTTTGTGTAAAGAAACAAGTACACAAATAAATTGTTCATTACAATTACTTTTTTTATTAGATTTTTCTAATCATAGTTAAGTGAGAAGTAGTAGGTGCTATAACCCAAGGCAAGGTAAATTGCAGTCTATTTCTTGATAATATATTGAAACAAAATATTATAATGACAGTCTAATCTACCTACTAGTGATTGATTTAAAAGGTCTGTGATATATATACAGTTTTAAAACATACTTGATGTACATAAAAGCTTAGTTACTGTTTTCAGTCTACCAAAAACACTTGCACAAGGAGACAAAATTGAAGAGAGATGAGACTGGGCCATTGTTATTTACAAAAAGTGAACGGAACTGAGTTCCTCTTAGAGATCTATAGCAGTATACAAATCCCTGTCTTGCAACATAATTATCATAATTCAGGCACATAATTCATGAACATTAGCTCTGCCACTGAGTATTGTACAGAAAGAGAGAGAATAAGAGAGAGAATAAATTAATTTCCTTACTATAAAGCTTAAGAGCCCTTCTATTATCTTGCTGAAAAGTAGTAATATCAAAGCCTACAGAATCTTTAAAATCTTTACTGATTTATGTTTACTCAAGGAAGTAAATGAGCAAAGCTCAGTAAGTTAAATTAGCAAATTAGCAAACTAATGAACACTGAAGTAAAGACAGTTCTCTCCTAGGAAATAAGTGCTTACTGATTTTTGCTTTACATTTGGTATAAGTTGTACAGATGTTTTGTCATTCAAGAGAGATTTATTTTTGAAGACCAAAGTAATGTTTTATCTGAGCTAGAGTAGCAATTTTATACATGAAGATTTTTGTGGTGTAGTATGGCATTCAGAGTCATGAGATCTCTGAAGTCTTAAAAATTAAAATGAAATAAATAAAATAAAATAAAACAAAATAAATAAAATAAAATAAATAAGAAGGAAAAGAGTTAATATATTTGTAAGAATTAAAAGAAAAAAGGACTAGCTTTGAAAAATGACAAATATTTACCAAGAGATTTTAATACAATAACTGAAGATTGCAACATGCATAGGTTTGGTGCAGGCATGAGATTGAAAAAATAAGTATTTTCATCATGTCTACATATGGTCTGAAGAAAATGAATCTATAAAACTGATATACACAAACGTCTTTCACAAAGAAGAATAGTCAAAGCACTCTGATCTTTAAGACCCTTGGATTCACATCATGGCAGACACTACATAAATAATGTAAGGGGTCTGTGCTTCATTTATCTAACTGCAAAAAGAGATAATGCTGTTTCTCTATACTTTGCCTACCTCATTTATGTAAAAGTTAAATTCTTTTGGTCGAGATATGTCCCATCTTATAATTTCATCTAGAGTAAGAGCATTTTGATAACCTGAATTTGGTGAGCACACGACTCTGTATGATTATCTAAAAATAACAACAAAAAAATATTTTTAAAATTCATCATCTAGTATATCACCCCAAACACTGACTTTGATAAATTAAATAAGTAATAACTAATATGATACACTGAAATAGATATTAGAACAAGGACTGGAACTTAGTGTTAAAGAGCAACAAGAGAGGGGTTGTTGTGCAAGGGAAGACAAAACCAGTACATGAGGGTGAGCACAGTGCAGGAAGAAGTAGAAACTTCACTGATGAGGATGGTGTCCCAAAGTATCACTAAATTTAAGGTTACAAGTTTCGTGAAGTTTAAGGCTACAACACAGAATTGTGTTGAATTTCATGAATAAGAAACCAGTTTAAATAAGCAAAGAAGGAGGATTTGGCAACTTGGTAGGAAAAAAAGCACAATAAGGGCACTCATACAGCACTATTTATTGCCTGGAGTTCTGATAGACTGCAGAATTTGTAATTCCAAATTAATATTTATCTCCCACTGGTGTACATGTCTTAATACTAAAGCATATTAAGAGTGAAGATTTTCAAGATTATTTTTTTTTTAATGTTTATTTCAGAAAGATAAAATTAATTTATTATTATTTTAACCTCATGTCTTTTTCAGTGAAAATTCTGGAAATGATAATGAATACAAGGTAGAATACCTTCTCAAAAATAGAGAGAAAGAGTGAAGCCATGTTGATTCAACAAGAACTTTAATAATAATAATAATAATAATACACGTAAGACACTTCTAAGGTCAAAGATGGTTTATTTTTCTAGACATACAAATGGAAGGAGCCTAGATTTAGATGCAGTGAATCTTTTCATCTGTCTCACATCCCAAGGAAAAATTCTAATCAGAAGGGTGTAAGGCAACATCTCCAAGTATCTAGATTTTTAAGGAAGTGGAAGCCTAATTTTCTGGGAAATCCTAATAATACCTTTGCAATTCTGTTCCATTCTTACTTTAGTAAATTATAAAATATTCCATCTTGAAAGGAATGTTAAAACTAGACTGAGTCAACCAAGTCTCTAACTGATTGGTAATCCATTTGTGTTAGCAATGTCTTTTAAACAAAATAGAAAGACTTCATCTTTTAAATATCATGTAGAATCTGCTATTGTTCAGTAATAAATTATAAAAAAAAAGTTTCGCCATTGACATAGAGACTGCTTCTCTTACTGCTGACTTGTCCTACTGTGTAGACAATTATTAAATCTAGATGATATGCTAACCAGAAAATTGCTGACACATTGAAAAACAAACAAACAAACAAACAAACAAAACACAACCATGCTACCAAATCACTTATATGTTACCTTTTATTATAAAAAATAAATAAATACAGAAATAAATATTGATGATGGAGTGTGACATGATTTACTTCAAGTAATTAATTTCAAATGCATGTATTTATTCAGTTCCACTAGCTGAAGAAAATAGGAAATATGACCAGGCAGAAGTTATTTTTCCCAATTAATAAAATAAAATAAATCGCACATACACTTTTTATCCCTTTAACTTCAAGGAATGTTTCTTTCTCTCTCTCTTTCCTTATGCCTCTGAAGATTTACATTTTATTATATTGTGCAGAGTTTTTAAATTAATGACATACTTTTTAGTAACATTTTAATATGAAACATATGTGACATTCAATAATTTATTTTTATAACAATACCATTTATTTTGCCTGTGTACATGTGAATAATAATAATAATAATAATAATAATAATTAAAAAGAAAGAAATCAATCTGATGTCTTGTAACATCAGATTTTTGCCAGATTAAATATATTAAAAATATTATATTAAAATATTTATTTTGCCAGATTAAATAAGATTTGCCAGATTAATTAAACATTTTTGCCAGATTAAATAAGTGCTAAAGTACAGGAGATAAAAAACTTTTCTAAATCACTGCTTCTCATATATAGTGGCAATTAACATTTCTGATACAGAAACAAATGCTTACGTCTGTGTTAAAAGTAATGAAATTATCTGTTGTTATTATTCATTAATATTCTAACCATTTTCCCCTAAGAAATATTTAGTAATGTAAGAAGGAGCATATGTTTGTGCAAATTATATTCTCCCTTAAGGTTTTGTAAGAAGCTCATGGTAATAAGCAATTATACGGTACTTCTTTAGCTTAAACTTTCAGATTAATCACAGAAAGGTTTTGTGCATAACCTTATTGCCAAGAACACACTTTAATGTGACAGGTTTATCCTCAATTAGGTTTGATAAAGAGTCTTCTTTGTACGATTATGCATGTTTTTTTTTAGAACAAAGATAACGTATTCTCTCTACAGATATATTAAATTAAAAGATACTCCGTTAAGTATATTGCTTTTGGTGAATAATTACATTCATAAAACTGTTTTTGTGATTGGTTTCTTTTGTATGAACATCTTAGCTTTTGAAGATCAAGATGACAAGATAATACAATATCATCCTGCAAACACTGTAACAAACAGGTAAGCCCTGCGTTACACATTGAAGAAATGTATCTTTTGTTGTTTTATCATATTGTTTGTAGATGTCAGCTAAACCATATTTTACTTATTTTTCCACAAAGAATTTGCATGTTTGAATGGTTCTATATCTTTGTGATTGAAAGGAAACAAAAAAAAAAAAAAAAGAGAGAGAGAGAGAGAAAAGAAATATTAAATAAATGTTCCATTTTTCTGTACTTCTAATTTACATTACCGAAATGCACCACAGAGGCAATATGTCATAATATAAAACAACAAACTCTGTACAAACACATGAGCAGTACATTTTTTATCTGGTATTAGTGAAATAAGTACAGAGGTGTAGATGTCTTCATTTATAAAATGATTAAATATTGTAACTAAAGATGAGTGAAATCTTTTAAAGAGAACACTAAAATTATTACATGCTTATAAAGTAACATGGGAGAATTAGAATGGGAACCTTATTTGCAATAAAATAGAAGATATTAAGCAGGTTAAGCATTTAAGCAGTTGCAGTTTTTTGTTTGTTTGTTTGTTTTGGTTTGGTTTTGAGTGATAATTGTAGACTCTGTGTTGACTGAGCATTTCAACATCACTAGGTGGAATAAAGCAAAAGGGAATTTTATTGTATTTTTTATTGTGAAGAGTTTCAGGTTATTTCAGTTTCAGGTTGTTCTTTGTGAGAATATACTCACTGCTGCAAGTTGATCATTGATGAATTTTCAAAAGAAGACTGATAATTGTGAAAAATCTTTCCCAGTAGGCCTCTGAAGATAGATGTGTTATAAACAAGTTGATGCAATGTAGAAAAAGAAATGAAGCATTATAGTACAGAAAGAAGTGGGAGGGATATGGTTGTAGTTTCAAAGATGCTGCAGTAACAATAGCAAGGATGGAAGTATCACTTAAAAAGAAGACCATTTATCAGGACAGGCAGTGCAAGAACTCAGATCTTTATCTAGGTGAATATGCAATGAAAACATACAATTAGAACAAATATTTATTTGGATTATGGTGATATATAATAGAGAAATACAACATAGAAATAAATGTTATGGAAAATTATATTTTCAACTGATAATTTTGTATGTGGGTGGTAATAGTATATCAGTCTTGGTAATAAAAGAAATTATGGTGGTTTTCCTTGCTTCAAGATATCTCATTGAGGTATCTTGAAATCTTAGGTCATTGTTTCATCTCAAGTTATAAAAAATACAAAGATGTACTAGCTGTCAGAGTATAAATTCCTTCAGCTATCTCGGGTACTTATCTTAAGGCACAATGATTAATTATTTTGTGGAGGTTTCTTTCCAGTAAAGAGAGCTTAACTCAGACAAGATAAATCCTCCCCTATGATATTTCTCTGATGATAGCATGAATCACTCTCCTGAGTCCCTATTTTTCTCTGTCCACTAGAAGAAGGAAATCAGATAATTATTTCATATGGATTACATTATGCATTTTATAGTATATTTAAGGATTAAAATTAGATGACATTAATACCGTCCTTCTAGTAAAATTATATTTGTTAAACCTCCTCCATTTGGAAACATAAATTATTTAGTATAGTTTCTTAATAAAATAAGATAAAACTACATGTTGTGTATCTTTATTTTGAAGGTTAATTAGGACCAGTAAAGAGAAGGTAAGGATTAAGTCCTTAGTTTTCAACTGAGTTCTGCTACTATTCTATTAGATGATATATTGATTTTATTTTACTTTATTGTCTTTTTACAGGGAAAAAGAAAAACAAACAAACAAACAAACAAAAGGTGAATCCACCCAACTCAATTTCTAGTCTGTTTCTTTATACCGATGTATATAACTAACAAATCCAGTGAGAAACAAACAAACAACAACAACAAAAAAAGTATAAATATGTGCATAAAAGCAACATTAACTCCTGTACTGGTTTTGGCTGGGATGGGGTTAATTTTCTTCACAGCAACCTGTATGGTGCTGTTTTACATTTGGGACTAAAACAGAGTTGGTAACAAACCAATGTTTTACTTACTGCTGAACAGTTCTTACACAGCATCAAGGCCTGCTTTCTCATGCTGTCCAACCAACAAGTAGTTCAAGGGGTTCAGAAAAAATTATAAGGGGACGCAGCAAGGACAGCTAACCCCAACTGACCAAAGGGATATTCCATACCATACAACAGTGGGTTCAGTAATAACAGCTGGGAGAAAGACAGAGGGAGAGAATGCTTAGTGTTTGTCTTCCCCTGTAATTGTACTTCCCACATGAGGTGTAGCTAAACCACCTTCAAATGGAAAGTAGCGAATCAATTCCTCTGCTTGCATGGGCAGCTTTGCTTCACTTATTAAACTGTCTTTATCTCAACTTGTGTTTTCTTACCTTTGTTCTGATTATCTCCTCCATCCAGCTAGGGGGAGGGGGTAAGCAGCTCTGTGGGGCTTAGCTTCTTACTGGAGTTACTCACAACACCCCCTAAAATCTAACAAATAGTTTAATTTTTAATGATTTAACAATGTTAGGTTAGTGGTTGGATTTGATGATCTTAGAGGTCTTTTCCAGCCTAAATGATTCTATGATTTCCATGGTTGGGTCTTCCTACCTACAAAAATGTTTAGTATTACCCTATTATCATCTGCATGGATTTTAGGGTTAAAGTGGCTTAAGTACTCTATATTTATTCAGTCCTTTTTAGAGAATTACTAAATTAGTAGTAGAAATCCTTGTCAGAAAAAAAAAAAAAAAAGTAAACTCCATGTTTAATCTTGCATTCCTCTATAGCAAACTTTATTTACTTTATTTATTATAGTCCATTAGATGTGTTATCAAGCAGATACACACACACATATACGTCACAGGTCTATAACATATAATTTTGAAATAAATTGGAAGTTTTGTTAGAACAACTGAACTATTATATATTTACCACAGAAAGTTTCCACAGATACTTACTTATCTGTTACTGAAAAATGAATCTCATCAACAACATATAGCAGGAACTGAAGGAAAAATGTACTATTCAGTCACTTGCAATTATGTAAAAATGGATTATCTTTCTGTAATAAGATATTTCCAAATATAAGTTTGAATTCTGAACAATATTCAAAGACTTTGACACAGTTTGAACAATCTCATCTCAAGCACTCCATTTGGGACAGTTAGCTTACTTTAGAACTTTAGGTGCTGGCTTGGCTTCTTTTCATTGGTGTCTTTGCACTGCATTATTATTATTATTATTGTTATTGTTATTATTATTATTATTATTAATAATAGTTAATATGGATCTTCAGATATTCAACACATTAACTAAAGAGATGACTAAATTAACTATATAAACTGCTTCTATCCTCCACATTAGGATAATATGTCAAATGAGTTTTTACGTGTCGTGTGTCTGAGGGACAAAGTCTGAATAAAAGAGTTACAGAGTTTATTGCGTGTGGTAGTATTATTTACTAAATGCAATTTTTACAGTGAAACACACTGAAAAGAAAACATGATGACAAATACCACAAGTTCACTACTTCTCCACCTATAAAAAGTATTAAAAGTTATCCACAGAAAGATTAAAATTAATAAGCACATCCACTTTAAATAAATTTATTGCCTGAACATGTTCAATATACAAGGTAACTACTCCTTTTCTTAAAATCCATTCTATTTCTCTGATATCTGTTTAGGTTAAATGCAACCTATTGACAGTAAAAAGAAGCATTAAAGCAAATGATACCAAATTTCTAGCACATTTAAAACTGTAATTTCCAATTTTATGATGCAAATTACAATAACCTTATCAAAAGTAATTTTTAAAAAAAAAAAAAAAAAAAAAAAAAGCAAACCACCCAACCAAACAAAAAACAACTCTTAAATAAAACATTCCTGAAACTGAAGAAGACTTTGGAGTTAAAATTCCATTAAGACTACACAAAAATAGAATCTGGTTGAATCTAAAATAAAATAAAATAAAATAAAATAAAAGTGACCCAACACTCAGTACATTGTTTAAAAACCATTTTTAAATGTGCTTAATATATCACACTTCTTTTTGTTGTTGTTTTGTTATTTTTTTATTTTTTTTTTTTTCTGGCATGTAGCCCATCTTAGCTCCCTCTCTTTCAATGTTTAAATGGATTACTGTGCAAGTTTACAGAATTATCAGAACAAAGTAAAAATTCTATAGTAGCAGAATTAAAAAAACAAACAAAAAACACCTTACAGCTGTACTGATTTGGACTTCAAATTACCCAGAGATATATTGGCAGTACTAAGTGCCTAAGCACGTCTGTATTGCATTCAATATTTACTCATTAAAAAATGGTATTCTGTGTCAGTAGTCAGGATTTTAGTAGCTTTAGAAGGGGGAATGTTCTTCTTTTGAATGTCCCACTTTCTTTTCCATCTGCAGCCTGGTCTCATAGAATGTAAATCAGAAGAGCAGATGTGTAATTTGGGAATGTCACTAGCACTAAATACTGAGTGTGTTTTGTTTTGGCACACAGTTTGTATAGAAACCTACAGTTTTTCTGGACTCTGCTTCTCGCTTGCCAATTATATGGTTTACCCTCGAGCAAACAGATATTTTATCACTTGAATACTGGTTAATGTGAGCCAAACAGAAATAAAATTTATAGAAAGCAAAAATGTCTAGGTAAATATATTACTAATACACTGCAAAGACAACTTGGAGAAAAAAAAAAAAAAAAAAAAAAAAAAAAGTCAAACCCTCTAAGCCTTCTGCTTTTGACACTCAAGGAAAGAAAAGTTAATGAAAACTGCTCCAGGAAGCAGGAACATTGCTTCCAACTTTTGCTAGTATATTTTGCCAAAAAAAAAAAAAAAAAGAGTTTGGAGCAAAAAGACCTTAAAAAATCCTTCCTTCTTTCCTGTCAGTGTGTGGTGGTTTTATTTGGGTGGGCAGCCAAGCTCAACTATAACCACTCTCTCACTCCCCCTCCTCAAATGGAAAGGGGGAGAAAATACGATGGAAAGGGCTCAGAGTTTGATATAATGACAAGGAGTTTGCTCAACAATTATAATGACAAGCAAAACAGACTCAGAGTAGGGAGATAGTAAGGTTTATTGCCTATTACTAACAAGTTAGTGAAGTGAGAAACAAAGGACAGAAACTAAAAACACCTTCCCCCATCCACCCTCTTCCACCTCCTCCCCCCCAAGTGGTGCAGGGGAATGGGAGAACGGGGCTTGAATTCAGTCCACAGTACTTTGTCTCCACCACTCCTTCTCAGTCATTCTCTTCCCCTACTCCAGCATGGGTTTCCTTCCATAGTATGCAGTCCTTCCTGAACTGATAGTGCATGGACTTCCCTCAGGCAGCAGCTGTTCAATAACTGGACCATGCTCTTGGTCATATGGTCTGAATTTTTGGGTAGACCTCTGTGGTGCCAGGAATTGGACTCAATGATCCTTGTGGGTCTATTCCAACTCAGTATATTCTATGATTCTGTGGTACTATGAACTGCTCCAATATGGGTCCGTACCACGCGGTCCAACCTAGGTCCCCAACAAGCAGCAGCTCATGCCAAGTCACCTGCTCTGCATGGTTTCCTCTCCATGGTCTCTCAGAATCTGCTCTGGCATGGGTTCTCCACAGGCTGCAGCCTCCTTCAGTGCAGGTCCACCTGCTCCATCATTGTTTCCTCCACGAGCTGTAGCATGGAAATCCAGTCCACCATGGTACACCTTGGGCTGTAGGGGGACAGACTGCGCTGCCATGGGCCCCTTGACAGGGGAACTTCTGCTCCAGCACCTGGAGCAACTCCTCCCCCTCCGTCTTCACTGACCTTGGTGTCTGTAAGTTTATTTCTCACTCCCCTCTCTCTCACAGCCACTGTTCTCCAACATTTTATTTTTCCTTTCTTAAATCTGCTCTCACAGAGGTGCAAACAATATTGCTTATTGGTTCAGCTCTGGCCAGCAGTGGACACCTTATCTAACTTGGGGCAGCTTTTGGATTCTTCTCACAGAAGCCACCCTGACAGCCCCCCAGTACCCAAAACTTGCCATGTAAAACCACTACACTGTAAGAACTTTTCCAAATCTCTCTCTTCTTAGGAAAGAGCAGGTGTGAAGGTAGACATGCCACATTTTTAATGTCACTTTAAGTGCTGCAGATACACATTTTTTTCCAAAGTATAGTTGCAGATTAAATTTGCCTGAAATATGATACTAACCATTTATTTCTTTGTGTTACAAGCACCTTTTCAGATTTATTTATTTATTTATTTACTTGTTATTTTTTGAGTTAATACTGACTACAATTCCACTTTGAGAACTAATAAGTATATGTTCTTAAAGTCTGTAAAAATTAGTGTAGGTTTGAAAGAATGAAACTTATTTGCATTCTTCTTTAGCAATATACACAAACAATTTCAGGTTCCGTTATTATTTATCTGATTTCTATCCTAAAACTAAATCAAATATGAACATCCATTCTTCTTGTCAATAGTTTAATTGAACATGTTTTGTACGTACTTTTCCAAGTAGCTGTTACATACATAGTCTTAAACAATAAACTATAAGTTACAATGCATAAAGGATATCCGTATCTACTGAATGCATAGGATATGAATTCTGTCTGCCAAACCTTACCTTTCCACCTTTGCCTCTTTGAAGGTGAATACAGAAGACAAGTGGGGAAGTCATCAGGATTCTGAGATGAAAATAGAAATAATATCATATTAGAGCTGTTGAAATATTCAAAGATAATGCAGCTGGATACAATTAACAGCTGTAGTTCAGTATTTATGGTAGTTAAAATGAGTGTAAAGAAGATCCAGAGGTGAAGTGAACAAAAGGAGAGCTGAGCTTAAGACAAGAGACACAGGTTATTTAATATCTCTACAAAACCCAAGATTTAATGAAAGAAGAATGATAGAATTGAAAAGGAAACAGATTTCAGATGCCATGACTGGTAAAGGTAGAATTGCTTGTTGAAGATGCTTGTTGGATCAGAGTTTCAGTGTTGAGATGGTTTGGAAACCTATGGCTATCACCTCCATTACCATCTGCTATTGTTAGGACAACAAAAAAATGAGTACATTAAACTAGAATCTTCATGACGTGTTCTGTTTCTTGTGTGTATCATCAGCCATTTACCCACTGAGCTCCTTTTCTTAGTGTCTTTTTCTTTTTTATATACCCTACTCACTGGTATTTACTTGAAAAATGACATTTACTTATGAAGTGACACTCTTTTCACCCTCAAGTGACATTTCTATGGCACACTGTGCAAATATTTGGCAAAGATTTGCTGGATTGATTAGAAGCAACAAAGGAAAAACAAATAACAGATTTTGATTTTATTGTTGCTCTATTGTTTTGAAAAAAAAAAAAAAGGCACAGACTTTTCATTTTTTATTATTATTTTTATTTTTTCATTTTTACCATTAATATTAAAAATCTTGCCCAACTGCAACATACATACTTTCACCTTCATTAAACTAGCTTTGCAGATTGCTGATGAAGGAGGCTGCATGTCATCTCTCACAAGATGAGCTGCTCTGAAAAAAATCAAAACCATTACAGAAGAGTCATGAATCAATCAAGGAACTGGATGTACCAACTTGCATGGATAAAATTGACCTTACAAAAAATATTTTCTCTACTGTCATATTGTTCAAAAAGCCGTTTTCCCAACCATTCCTTTACTTCACCACTTCATTCATTAATTTTCTATTAAAAATTAGATTTTGAGGGAAATCCTGGGCCTACTGAAATACTCTAATATTAAACTCTCAGATTTCCTTTCTAGTAATAAAAATATTCTAAGGAAATAAATACTTGAATGAATCAATGTGATGATTACATCAGATAACCTTCAAAAAGTGTCTGTCATATGTTCTTATAAATTTGTGCATTTCTTTATTCACTGCAGAAACAAGAAATAGCTAATTTGTTCTTGGAAAAAGACTTTATCAATAAAGGTCCCATGATTTTGTCTGAATTTTTCCTTCCTTCCTTCCTTCCTTCCTTCCTTCCTTCCTTCCTTCCTTCCTTCCTTCCTTCCATTCTTTCCTTCCTTCCATTCTTTCCTTCCTTCCCTTCCTTCCTTCCTTCCTTCCTTCCTTCCTTCCTTCCTTCCTTCCTTCCTTCCTTCCTTCCTTCCTTCCTTCCTTCCTTCCTTCCTTCTTTCCTTCCCCATCTGCCTTCCTCCCTTCCTCCTTTCCTTCCTTCCTTCCTCCTTTCCTCCCTTTCTCTCTCTCTCTCTCTCTCTCTCCCTCCTCCCCCCAACTTCCTTCATTTCTAAATAATGTAAAGATCCTGGCATGTACCGTCTTTGACAAGTCAGTATGATTATTTCTACAGTGCTGTCAGGTTATATAAGCTTTCTATCTAGTGTTAAAGCTTCAGTTGGACTGTTTAACACGACCTTCTAGATTTTGACAGCATGGCACTAGGAATCTACTGATACATGGAGGAAGTACATCTGGAAACTGAATGATTCATTAAACTTTTGGAGTATGCCTCTGTAAGTTTCAAAATGTATTAACATAACTCATGTTAAATGATTGTATAAGATTCCATGGCCCTAAAACTTTTCCAGTAACTATATATATATACACTATATATATACAATATATATAGTACAATATATACAATATATACAATATACAATATATATATATACAATATATATATAAATATACATAGTGTATATATATATATGTACACATATATATATATATACTATAGATCTGCTGTACAAACACAGCCCCTGGGGAGTGACCAGGAGCACTGCAGAGGGAGCAAACAGGGCATGTCATGAAAGTCATGATGTGGTGTGCCAGTCAAGGCAAGGTAAGGCAGTTCATGCAGCTGTGCACACAGGGAAGGTGAGCAGGGAGGTGCTGAAATTTGGCCAGCTCAATCAGGGAGCGATGTTATCCACCCGACAGAAGGCCTTGGGCTCTTGGAGCTCAGCACCCACAACAGCTGATAAAGCCTTCCAGACAGAGCTCTGGGGGAGCACAGCCACCAATGTATCAGCCTAATGGGTGTGCCCTACTCTTAAGCCAGTACCGGATGGACGTAGACATTACAATTGTGGGAGGTGTGCCCAGGCTGAAGAACTACTTTGCCTGGTGGTAGAGCTTCGGGAGAAGGTGGCCAGGCTGAGCAGCATCAAAGAGTCAGAGAAGGAGATTGACTGGTGGAGTAGTACTCTGCCATCCCTGAGACAGGCTCTTCAGTCAGCCACTACACAACAAATAGAAGTTCCCCTATCCCCTCACTATCAGGCAGAGGGAGGGGACTTAATAGACAGGGGGAAGTGGAAGCAGGTTCCTGTTCAATGCAGCAGATGAACCCCTCTACTGCCTAACTCACCTTCCCAGATGCCCCTACACAACAGGCATGAGGCTCTGGAACTTGATGGGCAAGCAAATTATGATGTGGACAAAACACCATCCACGCTGGGGGAGTTGCCCAGGGCAGGTCAACCTACGCCCCGCAATACAATAACTTCCACCAACAAAAAAGTAGGGTTATTGTCACAGGGGACTCCCTTGTGAAGGGAGGAGAGGACCCGATTTGCAATCCAGACCTGACCCACAGGGACGAGTGCTGTCTCCCTGGAGCTTGGGCAAGAGACATTGCTCGGAAAGTCACTTGCCTGGTACGCCCCTCTGATTATTACCCTTTATTATTTTTTCATGTTGGCAATGATGAGATAACAAAGAGCAATCAAAAGAAAATTTAGGGCTTTTGGGTGATTGGTTGAAGGATCAGGTGCACAGGTAGTATTTTCCTTCATCCTTTCAGTAACAGGGATCAATACTGAAAGAAATAGGCAGACCCAGCAGATCAATACATAGCTCCAAGGCTGGTGCCACCGATGTAGCTTTGAGTTTCTTGATCATGGGAAGGTCTGCATGACACCAAGACTACTGGCCCCTGATGGGAACACCTTTCTCAGAAGGGGAAAAAGATTTTTGCCCAGGAGTTAGCAGAGCTGTTTGATAGGGGTTTAAACTAGATATGAGGGGGGGAAAGAGACAAAAACAGGCCCGCCACTGATAAGCTGTGGGACTGCACACTAAAAACTGAGGGACTGCATGCTAACGAGACTCTTCAGTCTGCCCCATGAGGGGCTGTGTTCAATGAAGTACATCTGAAATGTTTCTATAAGAACACATGCAACATGGGAAACAAGCAAGGAGAGCTAGAACTATGACCCAGTCCAGAACTATGACACCACTGGCATAAGCAAAACATGGTGGGAAGAAACCTGTGCCTGGTGTGTTGCAATGGACAGTTAAAGGCTCTTCAGAACTGACAGGCAGAGCAGGGGAAGGGGGGTGGTGCTCTATGTAATGGAGGCACTGGAGTATACAGAGCTCGTAGTTGCTGACCATGCAGTTGAGAGCCTCTGCGTAAGGACCAAGGGACAAGCAAATAAAGAGGATGTTGTTGTGGGACACAGCCATGATGATGGCACTGATGAACTATTCTTTAAAGAACCGAGAGTTACTTCAAGATCAGCTGCCCTTGTCCTTATGAGTGACTTCAACCTGTCAGATGTCAAATGGGAATATCACACAGCTGAGACAAGCAAGTTCAGGAGATTCCTCAAGCATGTCAAATGGAGATTGAGACCAAGCAATTAGACCTATACAGGCTAGGAAACTGTTCAGGTGACTATATTAAGTGTCTCCAAAACTCTGAACTGAGTAATTCCTTCAATTTCATCTGCTCCACTTCAATAGAGAATTGATTCATTTTTCCTAATTAGGTAAACAAATAATTTGGAATGCTGTGTGTAGTACTGCTACACTCCAAATCCTAGTACAGGAAGACACAGGTATCCTGTGCAGGACCTTTGTCATATCTGCTAAGGGTCTAGAGTGAAGTGGCAATAGATGGATGGCAATAGTTGAAGTGGCCAGGAGATTCCTGAAGCACCTTGATGATAACTTCTTGGTACAGGTACTGAGAGAGCCAAGCAGGAAAGGTGCTCTCCTGGGCCTGTTGCTTGTAAACAGGGAGCGTCTTGTGGGTGAAGTGGTGGTAGGTGGCTTCCTTGGCTATAGTGACCATGAAGTAGTCAAATTCAAAGTCTTTGGTGAAACTGGAGGGAAACTGCCACCAAAACTTCAGCTCTGGATTTGGGGAGAGCAGACTTATGACTGCTCAGGGAACTAGTTAGTAAGGCCACAGAATCACAGAATTACAGAATCACAGAATTGTAGGGATTGGAAGGGACCTCAAGAGATCATCGGGTCCAACCCCCCTGCCAAAGCAGGTTCCCTAGAGCAGGCTGCCCAGGTAGGCGTCCAGATTGGCCTTGAATATCTCCAGAAAAGGAGACTCTTCAGCCTCCCTGGGCAGCCTGTTCCAGTGCTCCGTCACCCTCACCATGAAGTTCTTTCGCATGTCGGTGAGGAACTTTCTGTGCTCCATTTAGTGGCCATTTGCCCCTTGTCCTGTCCCCACAAACCACTGAAAAGAGACTGCCCAAATCCCTCTGTCTCCCACACTTCAAGTATTTATAAACATTTATAAGATCCCCCTCTCAGTCTTCTGTCCTTAAGGCTGAACAGACCCAGGTCTCTCAGTCTTTCCTCACAGGAAAGATGCTCCAGGCCCCGTATCTTCTTTGTGGCCCTCCACTGGACTCTTTCCAGGAGATCCCTGTCTTTTTTGTACTAGGGAGCCCAGGACTGGACACAGTACTCCAGGCGAGGACTTACCAGGGCAGAGTAGAGGGGGAGGATCACCTTCCTTGACCTGTTGGCCACGCTCCTTTCAATGCATGCCAGGATCCCATTTGGATCCCACCAGGGCACACTGCTGGCTCATGGTCAACCTGTTGTTCACCAGGACCCCCAGGTCCTTTTCCGCAGAGCTCCTCTCCAGCAGGTTGTCCCCCAGCCTGTACAGATACATGCAGTTGTTCCTTCCCAGGTGCAGGACTCTACACTTACTCTTGTTAAACTTAATTTGGCTTCTTCCTGCCCAGCTCTTCAGCCTGTCCAGGTCTCGCTGAATGGCAGCACAGCCTTCTGGTGTGTCAGCCACTCCTGCCAGCTTTGTATCACTGGCGTACTTGCTGAAGCTGGACATTATTTCCTCATCAAGTTCATTGATGAAGAGATTGAACAAGACTGGACCCAGCACCGATCCCTGGGGAACACCGCTAGTCACAGGTCTCTAGCCGGACTCTGTGTTGACAATCACCACCCTCTGAGTTCAGCCAGTCAGCCAGTTCTCAACCCACTTTACTGTCGACTCGTCTATCCCATACTTTCTCAGCTTTGCTAGCAGGATGTCGTGGGAGACAGTATCAAAAGTCTTGCTAAAATCAAGGTAGATGACATCCAGTGCTCTCCCCCATCAACCCAGCTGGTGATGCCATCATAGAAGACAATGAGGTTGGTCGAGCACGATTTTCCCAGGTACTCTGGGAAACTGCTTTTAAAGACATAGGGGTCCATCACTGCTGCTTGGTTTTTAAGCTCCACCTCTGAAGAGCAGAGGAACAGAGGCAGAAGGCTGGCTTGGTCGAGCAGGAATCTTCTTCCAGAACTCAGGCAGAAAAAGAAAGTGTTTGGCCACTGGAAGCAAGGTCAGGCAACATGGGAGGACTACAGGTATGCTGACCCAAAAGTTTAGACCATGTGACTAAGTGCACAGTCCAATCTCTTCTGAAATTCAGACAGGTTTGGTGCAGTGACTACTTCACTGGGGAGCCTATTCCAGTGTGCAACCACCCTCTCAGTGAAGAACCTCCTCCTGATATCTTGTCTAAACTTCCCCTAGCTTAACCCCGTTCCTGCAGGTCCTATCACTGGTGTTTGCGGAGAATAGGTCACCCGCCTCTCCACTCCCCCTCGCGAGGAAGTTGTAACCGCGATGAGGTCTCCTCTTCTGTATTAAGGAAAGAAACAGTCTCATCTTATAATATATGATACAGTACAATCTCGGCACCACCTTTCTAGAAAGCAGTGTTGCAGGCTGTGATAGGCAGTAAGTTGGACATGAGGAAACAGTGTATTGATGTAGCAAAGACGGCCAAGGACACACTGGTATGTATTAGTGTTGCCAGTAAGCCCAGGAGGTGATTACTTTTCTCTATTTGGCGTCTGTGAGAACATATCCAGAGCAGTGAATCCAATACAGATACACCAAGACAATTAGGATCCCGAAGCATATGACATATGAGGACAGAGGAGAAGACTAATGGGGGATCCAACTGGTGTCCTAAATTACTTGAAAAGCTACTACTGAAAAAAATAGAAACAGTCTTCAGAGCTGTACGGCAAAAGAACAAGAAACTGTGGACAAAAGTGCAGCAAGATACATATTAGGAAAAACAAAACAAAACAAAACAAAACAAACAAAAAAAACACAATGAGAGCTGTCAAAATCTTCAACACATTACTGAAAAAGTGTGACGAATCTTCATTCTTCCAAATACTCAGAACTCGTGCATCTCTTCCAACTCAGACATTCTGTGATTCTCTGATATGTAACTATGTCTATTCATATTTACATGTGTGTGTGTGAGCAGTTACATAGCACTATGTAAGTGTTGAAATTATGTTCATTCCTAACATTTAAATTATTTTTCAAAAATTTGCAGAAAGATTTATTTATTTATTGTCATATTACTGTTATTGTTAATTTCATTAATGGTTTTGTGTTTCTGTTCATATTGGAATTTTATTTTCTGTACTCTTTTTGTCTTTCTTTTAGTATGTTTGTCAGCTGTTGAAGGTTGTTTCTTTTAAAATGTATACATGGAACTTTAAGTGGTATATTCCTATACCAAGAAAGACAATTTAATGATAAACCTATCAAAATTAATAAGAAAACTAATCATTTTAATAGCTCCAAAGTTATCAGCGACTGAAAAGAGGTAACTGTGTCAAAAATGTACTGATTACTTGAATAGACTGCACCGTTCTAGGGTATAATTAATAAAAGATCTCTAAAAAAAAATAAAAGGAAATATTTGAAGGAACAGACACAAAAGAAAAAAAAAAGAGAGAGAGAGAGAAAGAGAGATAGACTGATTTGGAGCGAAAGAATAAATCTAATATACTTATTTAACTCTTAAAAGACAGGCTGTTTACACTCCATTAATACCTAATGTGAAAAAAAAAAAAAAAAAAAAGAGACATTTTTCAACAAAATAAGCAAAAGATTTCTAAGATCCAGTGAGTAGAAGGTAAAACTAGAGACACGCAGAGAAGACCTAACAGGCAATTTTTTTAATATCTGTGTGTTAATCATTAAAAAAGATATGTTCTTGGATGTGCAGAATTTCCTGACATTTGAAGTCTTTAACCAAAACATGTTTTTTGCTGAAACCTTCTAAGTCTCAGGACAAAGCTATGAACTGGATGGAGGAATTTGTAGGTGAAATTCCAATGGGCTTGCTTGTACAAGAAAGCAGAACAGATAATGACAGTGATCCTTCACAGCCACAAAATGTGTGAGTATGAGACCTACTAGATTCTATATCCATTCTCAGATTAAATCTCTCCTTGGGAAAGGAAAGTGGTGTTAACTTTCCACTTTGCTAATGCCTCAGCAAGTACTCCTGGGCATGTCAAAGTCAGGGAGTGAACCAGATGAGAGAAAACTTGGAAGAAATGAAAGGTGGATACAAAATGCAAACCAGATAGAAGTTTCTAGATTTCTTAGAGTGCAGTGAAAGGTGAAACAGGACTTTTTTCCTTTTTTTTTTTTTTTCCTTTTTTTTTTTTTAAATTA
This sequence comes from Oxyura jamaicensis, assembly GCF_011077185.1. Lineage (NCBI taxonomy): Eukaryota > Metazoa > Chordata > Aves > Anseriformes > Anatidae > Oxyura > Oxyura jamaicensis. The sequence continues at coordinate 166,347,233 of NC_048893.1, forward strand.
TAATTTCTGTGCTAGACTGTAGATTTCTCTGAAGCTGGGTAACAAACTAAAATGTATTTAGAAAAAATGAGCTTTTCCAATTCCAATTGTTTTTACCTACCTTGCTACAAAATTGTTGTTTGCTTGCTTATTTTTGTTTGTTTGTGTAGTGGCAAGGTTTGAGTAGTGGGGGAGGGGGGGGAGGGGGGGGGGGCGGGCCGCAGCTTCAATCCAGAAGCTGCCCCATGTTAGATGAGGCACTGGCCAGAGCTGAGCCAATAAGCAATGCTGTTTGTGCCTCTGTGAGAGAATATTTAAGAAAGGAAAAAATAATAATTAAAAAGCAATAATTAAATAATCAAATAGCAAACGTGACGCACATCTACAAGAAGGACCAGAGGGTAGACCCGGGCAGCTATAGGCTTCTTAGTTTAACATCAGTGCCAGGGAAGCTCATGGAGCAGATCATCTTGGGTGTCATCATGCAGCAGTTGCAGGGCAAGCAGGCAATCAGGCCTAGTCAGCATGGGTTTATGAAGGGCAGGTCCTGCTTGACGAACCTGATCTCCTTCTATGACAAGGTGACACGCTTAGTGGATGAGGGAAAGGCTGTGGATGTGGTCTACCTTGACTTCAGTAAGGCGTTTGACACCGTTCCCCACAGCATTCTCCTCAGGAAACTGGCTGCTCTTGGCTTGGACTGGTGCACGCTTTGTTGGCTTAAGAGGTGGCTGGATGGCCAGGCCCAGAGAGTTGTGGTGAATGGAGTCAAATCCAGTTGGAGGCCGGTCACTAGTGGAGTCCCCCAGGGCTCGGTACTGGGACCAGTCCTCTTTAACATCTTCATCGAGGATCTGGACGAGGGGATCGAGTGCACCCTCAGCAAGTTAGGTGCATGTGTCGATCTGCTCGAGGGTAGGAAGGCTCTGCAGGAGGATCTGGATAGGCTGGACCGATGGGCTGAGGCCAACGGTATGAAGTTCAACAAGGCCAAGTGCCGGGTCCTGCACCTGGGGCACAACAACCCCAAACAGAGCTACAGGCTGGGAGATGTGTGGTTAGAAAGCTGCCTGGCAGAGAAGGACCTGGGAGTAGTGGTTGACAGTCGGCTGAATATGAGCCAGCAGTGTGCTCAGGCAGCCAAGAAGGCCAGCAGCATCCTGGCTTGCATAAGAAACAGCGTGGCCAGCAGGTACAGGGAAGTGATTGTCCCCCTGTACTCAGCTCTGGTGAGGCCGCACCTCGAGTACTGCTTTCAGTTTTGGGCCCCTCGCTACAAGAAGGACATGGAGGTGCTTGAGCGAGTCCAGAGAAGGGCTATGAAGTTGGTGAAGGGTCTGGAGAACAAGTCTTACGAGGGGCAGCTGAGGGAGCTGGGACTGTTCAGCCTGGAGAAGAGGAGGCTCAGGGGTGGCCTTATTGCACTCTACAGGTACCTGAAAGGAGGCTGTAGCAAGGTGGGAGTTGGTCTATTCTCCCACGTGCCTGGTGACAGGATGAGGGGGAATGGGCTAAAGTTGCACCAGCGGAGGTTTAGGTTGTATATTATTAAGAACTTCTTTACTGAGTGGGTTGTTAGTCACTGGAATGGGCTGCCCAGGGAAGTGGTAGAGTCACCATCCCTGGAGGTCTTTAAAAGACGTTTAGATGTAGAGCTTAGGGATATGGTTTAGTGGAAGACTTGTTAGCGTTAGGTCAGTGGCTGGACTCGGTGATCTTGGAGGTCTCTTCCAACCTACACTATTCTGTGATTCTCTGATTCTGTGAAAAAAAAAAAAAAATACCTGGGGGAGAACCTTATCTGGGAGAGAGAGAGGAGTGAGAAACAGCCTTGCAGGTGCCAAGGTCAGTGAAGAAGGAGGGGAGAGCTGCTCCAGGCACCAGAGCTGAAGTTCCCCTGAGGCCTGTGGTGAGGATAATGGTGAAGGAGGCTGTCCCCTGCAGCCTATGCTACCCTTTGCACCCACATGTTGCAGCCTGTGGAGGAAACAACGGTGGAGCAGGTGGATGTGGTCTGGAGGAGACTGTGGCCTGTGGAGGACCTCTACAGGAGCAGACCCCGGGCCTGAGCTGTAGCCTGTGGAGAGGAGCCCATGCAGGAACAGATGACCTGGCAGGAGCTGCTGCCTGTGGGGGACCTAGGCTGTAGCAGTGTGCTCCTGATATGGTACGGACCCATATCTGGAGAAGTTCTTGAAGAGCTGCTACCTGTGGGAAGCTCACTTAGGATCAGTTTGGGAAGGACTGCATCCTATGCGAGGTACCCCACATGGGGCAGGGGCAGAGAGTGACAGAGAAGGAGCAGAAGAGACGAAGTGCTATAGACTGACTGCAGTCCCCATTCCCCCATTTCCCTGAGCTGCTTGGGGGGAGGAGGTGGAAAAGGGCAGGTGGGAGGAAGGCATTTGTGGTTTCTTTCCTTTGTTTCTCACTTCTCTAGCTTGTTAGTAATAGGCAATAAATCTTACTATCTCCCTGCTCTGGATGTGTTTTGCCCATCACAATAATTCTTGAGCAATCTCCCCATTCTTATCTCAACCCTTTGATCCCTTTGCATCATATTTTCTCCCCCTCTTCCTTTGAGAAGGGGGTGAGAGAGGAAGTTAGGAGAATCTTATCAAGTAGAGATAGAGCACTGGCAGTATTAAACTAGTGGATGCTACTTAGTGTCTTTAAATCAAGAAGCTTTGGGCCCCTTACCAAGGTTAGTCTCTTGATAAGAGTGTGAGCCTATCTTAAGAAACTGGCAGAAACTGGTCCTGCAGATGGACAAGAGCCAAAGAGAAACTGAGTCTGCACAAAGACAAGAGGTCAACTAGCGATGACAAGGAAGAGTCATCAACCTGCATCCTCACGATCCGCAGCGACCACCATCAGGAGACACTGCAAAGGTGCAGATGGGAGGAGCTTATGGAAATGACTTCTTGAACAAATTTTAATATGAAGCGGGGACAGGTTATGCATATGTATAGTTGCATTGTGAAACTTCATGCATATGTAACACTTTACTGCATATAACAATGGCAAGTTGCCGTGTTGTGTGTGCATGATTTTTGTGGAACTACCCCTGTGCTGCTCAGCGCTGAATAAACATACCTATTTTACAATTGTGGAATCTGTTTTCCACAAAGTCAGTGGAGTGAGAGAGCGTCTGTATTAGAGCTCAGCTGCCCACCCGAGTAAAACCACAACCGTTTGGTTTGTAGCTTAGTAAAATGTTGAATAAACATCATAACCTTCAAGAAGCAAAATTTAATGGCAATATAATTTAAATATAAATCCCCCCTTCAGCCTTCCATACCCAGCCATCTATCTCAGACTTTACAAATTCCTATTTCCTTCATGGGTCATTAGATATTCCTTCACAAACTTCCATCTACTGGTGTGTTATGGAAACTTCTGCAAGGTTCTGATTTCTAACTGTAATCAATTGCTGTATCAGACAGATGTTTCAATTAATGTGATTACGTTTATATAGGTAGAGATGCCCTGTTTAGCAATATAGCACAAAAATTTTCACACTGAATAAGATTGAATTATCAGCAGATATGCCTCAAAGTAAAATGAATTTCTTTCAGTCTGTAATAGTTAAGGACTGGTTTATCAATGTTATTGGTAATATGCAAAGCTAGAGCTGGCAGAGTTACTTTGCAAGTGCAACACTTCACGTGGTGAATATACAGAAAGAAGAGTCCAGAATCTGAAATAGCTTAAATGTTTTATTTTGGTGTCATCCAACTTGTCCTGATCAGTTTCATTTTCAGCCAGGTGTATGTAATTATATTTTACATTTTATAAACCTGTTACTAAATTGGAGGATAAAGTTTGTGTAGTTTCAAAAATGTCCATATATTTTCCTGTTTTCCTGTTATAGAAAATTAATGGAGGCTATTTAAAAATACTTAAAAATAATTTATCATGAATGTTATTGCAAACTATAATATTTATTACAAGGAAATTGTACTAGTAGTAAGCTAGATATTTTTCAATAAGTTACTATCTATTATTTATATTTCTTATTAATAAATCTATATTTAGATTATATATTTAGATTTTATGTGTATTTTCTTGTAAATATTAATGCCTTTATCTAACAAAGGATGTAAGAATTCTAAAAACTGGATTATGAAGTGTCTACCCTTATTCTGCAGTGGAATGCACATCTCTGGTTTAGGTGCTTAAACTCCTATGCAGAATACCAGGACAGACAGCTACCTGAAAATGAGGTTTGGAGAACAGCATTCAGTGTTTTACTTAACTGAGAGGAGAAAAAAAAAAAAAAAAAAAAAAAAAAAAAGATGGGAGCTTCCTAAATTGCTGCCAACAGGACTGTTGCTTACAATGAATTAACAGCAATACTCTTAATAATAATAATAATAATAATAATAATAAATACAATAAAAATTCATTCTTCTATTAGGATGTTGTTAAAAACTTGAAATTCTGATTGCTGTTCAAAGGTCTGTTGGTAAATTGTAATCATTTTAAAGTCATGACCTTTCTAAAGTTATCAAGGATCAGACCTGAGTCTGAACTCTCATCTTAAGTGGGAACTGTGACCATGAAAAAGCAAGAGCTTTTTTTCTCTGTCTCCATAATGTATTTACTCTTTAAATATTTTATGTATTTCAATAAGAGAGATAAGTCTTATTTTTTCCCAGTGGGGTACATGCTTTTGGTGAAAAAAAAGACAAAGAGCAATGTGGATTTTAAACCATCTGAGTGAAAATTTAACTTGTATTAAATTTGCTCACTGGGAAAATGCCCTAGCTTATGGCTATAACAGTCATTGAAATCGTCTCCTTTTGGTCCATTGTTGCTATGTAATTTGTAAGTTCTGAGTGGCATTAGGCTTTGAACTATTTGTACTTGTCAATCTGTGATATATACAGAGAGCTAGCTCTAAGAGTGGGATGACCAAGAATGCTAAAAATTAAAGTACAAATACAGATTAGGTGACTTTACACTAAAGTGACAGATACTCATGAACTAACAAGTTTAGCCTGTTATGTCTACATTCAGGTGGTTCCTCCAGGTACACTCCAGGTACTGTGGTTCCTTGTAGCCTCTAACTTATACTGTACTTTCATCTGTTATGAATGTTGTCACTTTTTTTCTAAGAACTGGAGATTAGTTTTTGTAACTTCAAAAAAGAAAACAAAGTATTACTCTTCAATATAAATAATAAATAGAGACATTAAAATGTGTATTTTAAAGTACAGAATATATTAGAAACTAATTGCATTTCTTTGGAACAGGATGTTTGGATGTTTGTTTATCTTGTCATGTATGATCCCCTCTCCCCTTCGATAGCTGTTTTAAAATAATATTTTTCTATTTTCTCTTCATATCTCTCTTATCCTGTATCTAGGTATGATATGAGGAAAATCTTGTCAGAACAGGAGGTTGGAAAGGATGGAAAAACTGAAATGAAAGGCAACGATGACATTTCGGTAGGGCTTGCCACTGAGATGGATTTAACTAGACATTGACAAAACTGGGCTGCAGGAATTTATGCAGGTTATTTCAGCTCACCATCACCAATAGCTGTTGCATTAGCTGTGAACACTAATTAGGTTAAACAAATGCTGAAAAGAGTACCAGAAAAATGTGATTAGACTGACTTTGGATGACTTTCTTAAAAAAAAAAAAAAAAAAAAAAAAAAAGTCAGACAAAAAACTTTCAAAGCGAATTATTGCTAATCTTTAGCTAGGAAACTGGAAATGGAAGAAATATCATTCTGTAAATAGGATGATATTCCCCATCATCACCCTTTTGCCTAGTAAAGGTGTGAGTATGAACACATATACATTGTATTATACCAGTATAACATACACTCTTTGCCATTGACCTTACATGGATAATATGCCTAACCAGCTCATATGTAGTAAAATCTCATATAATAAAGACATAAAAACACCACTTTTTGTTTGTTTATTTTTTTTGTTTATTTTATTTTGTTTTGTTTATTTTTGTTTATTTTTTACTACTAGAGTAAAGCTCCTGTGTGTCATTCTTGTAGAAAATTAATGAACAAAATGTATATATAAATCCATTTCAGTAATAAATGTAGGCTATGTATGTTGATGAAAATCACAGAACAGAATTACAGAATGGATGAGGTTGGAAGGGACCTCTGAGGATCATCTGAGGACCAAACCCCCGCTGGACCACCAAGAGTATGTTGTTCAGGATGGCATCCAAACCGGTCTGCAATATCTCCAAAGAAGGAGACTCTACAACCTTTCTGGGCAACCTGTTCTAGTACTCTGTCACCCTCAGAGTAAAGTGCCCCCTCATATTGAGCCAGAACCTCCTGTGCTTGTTTGTGCCCACTGCCTCTCTTTTGTCACTCAGCACAACTGAAAAGAGACTAGCTCCATCCTCTCAACACTCTCCCCTCAGATACTGTTGTAGTTTAACTCAGCTGGCAGCTAAGCACCACACAGCCGTTCGCTCACATTCCCTCACCCCCCTCTGGGATGGGGGAGAGAAACAGGAAAATGAAGCCTGTAGGTTGAGATAGAGAGGGTTTAAGACAGAAAATAATAATAATAATGATAATAGTACTACTAATAATAATGTGTACAAAACAAATGATGTACAATGCAATTGCTCACCACCCACTGACCGATGCCCAGCCTATTCCCAAGCAGACAGCCCCCCCCAACCTGGCTAGCCACCCCTATATATTGTTTAGCATGACGTCAGATGGTATGGAGTACCCCTTTGGCCAGTTTGGGTCAGCTGTCCTGGGTCTGTCCCCTCCCAGCTCTTGCTGCACCCCTAGCATGCCCGCTGGCAGGACAGAGCGAGAAGCTGAAAAGTCCTTGGCTTGGTGTAAGCACTGCTCTACAACAATTAAAACATCAGTGTGTTATCAACATTATTCTCATCCTAAATCCAAAACATAGCACCCTACCAGCTACTAGGAGGAAAATTAATTCTATCCTAGCTGAAACCAAGACATATATTTATATACATTGACAAGATCTCCCCCCAGTCTTCTCTTTTCCATGTTAACCAGGCCCAGTTCTTTCAGCCTGTTCTTGTACAACAGGTGCTCCAGTCCTCTAGTCATCTTTGTAGCCTTCCTGTGAATTCGCTCCAGTAGTTCTATGTCCCTCTTGTACTGGGGACCCCAGAACTGGACACAATATTCCAGGTGAGGCCTCACCAGGGCTGAATAGAGGGGGAGGATCACCTCCCTCCACCTGCTGGCAACACTCTTCCAAATGCAGCCCATAGCCTTGGTCCTTCTTGTTGGCCTTCTTGGCCACAATGGCATATTGCTGACTCCTGGTCAACCTGCTGTCCACCAGGACTCCCACGTCCTCTGTAGAGCTGCTTTCCGGCAGGTCAGCCCTCAGCCTCTACTGGTGATTGGGGTTATTTATCCCTAGGTTTAGGACCCTGCACTTACCTTTTTTGAACTTCATGAGGTTCCTCTCAGCCCAACCCTCCAGACTGTCGAGGCTCCTCTGAATGGCAGTACAGCCCTCTAGGGTATCAGTCACTCCCCCAAGCTTTGTGTCACCAGCAAACTTGGTGAGGGTGCACTCTGTTTCATTGTCCAGGTCATTCAATAATATATTGAACAGCACTGGACCCACTACTGACCCCTGGAGGACACCGCTTGCTACAGGCCTCCAACTAGATTCTGCACCACTAAGCACAACCCTCTGAACTCTGTTGTCCAGCCAACTGCCAATGCATCTCACTGTCCACTCATCTAGGCCTCACTTCCTGAGCTTGTTTATGAGGATGTTATGGGAGACAGTGTCAAAACCCTTGCTGAAGTCAAGGTAGACCACATCCACCACTCTCCCTTCATCTACCCAGACAGTCATCTCATCATAGAAGGGTATCAACTTGGTCAAACATGACTTGCCCTTGATGAATCCACCCTGTTCAGAAACACTGAATTCATCATGGCATTTGAAGAACAAGATTGCTGCTCCTTCATGGCTGATACCAGCCAAAAGTCTGAAAGTATCAACTGTCTATCCAAGGGAATAACACCCTCTTTCAGACATATGTATACTTGTAACAAAATCTATAAAGTATCCTGCTGTTTTAATATTTGGATTTTTTTTTTTTTTTTTTTAATGGTTTAACTCTGTGTTCAAGGTGAGAAATACAAGCATTCTAATAAGATTAATTTTACTTGTCTGATCACAGAATTAAATTTATGCTTAAAAAATATAAATTTGGTACATGTATATGCTGGATATATATCTATTGACTCAAATATCACAAATGTCAGTAAGCAACCTTTCACAATGCAGATATGAATAACTAATTCTTATAACTGTCAGATGTGATCTGACCTCAGATATCGAGGAAATTAAAATAATTATTTCCTCAATTCCAGATTTTTGAAATTTAATAATTAAAATGACTGGTAGCTGTAACATCTAAGTGTTGTCCTGCTCCCAGTCAGACATCTCAGAAAAACAATGTCTGTGTCTTCAGTATCAGCAATAAGGGAAGAAACTATTGTATTTTAGGCTGAAATTTGTTCAAAAACTTCAATTATTTATGTAATTTGTGTTATGTCAAAAGGGTGTAAATTTAATTATTTAATAATTTTAATGATTAAATATTTGTTGCATTCTTGATCAAGCAGAAATTTCACTGTTGAAAGTCTAAAGATACATTATCTTAGACAGCAGACATCTTCTGCAAGATGTTTGAGAAATATCTTTATCTTTCAAATCTGAAAATCTTTCATCTGGAGTTTTATTCCCACTTTTTCCTGAGTAGCACTCTCTTGGCTGAGAAGCAAAGTCATATGTTCTTTTTGGGATAGTTCATTTATGTACTCTTGAACTTCCCTTCATCAAGTAATTTCTGGTGCTAGTCAGTCTTCCAAGAACAGGGATTTGTAAAGGCAAATTTTATGTGGAATGGTCTGGGGATAATACCTCTTCATAGTCATCATAGCCAGTTAATCTGCCATCTTTTTTTCTTCAAAGTTTTTTTTTTTTTTTTTTTTTTTTTTTTTTTTTCTGTATTTCATATATACTGATAGAAATAATAAACTGAATGTTGATGGAACCATAGTCCTGTGTGGAAACTAGCATCATATAGTGAGAGTTTGGACTGATCACACATCCAGTCACTGCTTTCTAGTTGTCTGTGCTTGTATCATTGCTAAAATACACACTTTTGAAAAAAGTATGGTTTCACATATGCAACATACTAACATACTGGAAAACACCTATTTTTAGGCCAGTAGATATGCTAATATATGAATAGCAAATCTTAAAAACACAGCTTGATTAACATTCACTAGTAGCATTCACTATTAGAGCACAGTTCAAGCTAAAGCACAAAAATATTTTTTTACCTCAAAGGGCTTTGGAGGTTTGTAAGGTGCACGTAATTTTCATCTTATTTTCCTTAAATCAGGAGATACTCCAATTTTAGGTATACGAATAAATCCAGAAATAAGAAGAAAATCATTGCTGTAGTCCTGGCATTAGCAAAGTTGCATGCATCTGGCAGTATGGAATAGTAGATATTTTGGAAGCAAAAAAAAAAAAAAAAAAAAAAAAAAAAAAATTGTTTATTTTGTTTATGCCAGGAAAGATGTTTAGCCCACGGCTATTTCATGGCATTATTCATGTCCAAGATCTGAGAGCAATGGAATAGATCTTGCTTGCTTGTGGACCTTTGTTGTTTTTTTTGGGTAAGCAAGAACAACAAGAACAAAGTGTAAAAAGTCATCCTACTAGAACATTTAGGGCATTTCAGGAATGACACTAAGCATAATGATTTATTCTATATTACAGCAGATAAGCTTCTTTAGAATTCCTTTTCACCTCCACAACTTTTTCACTTGGCCTCTTTTTCTTTAAGTAACAGTGATGCAGTGGAATCCAGCAGAGCACAAGCTCGACTGATATCTATCTCAATTGATTAGCTGTCTAGCAGATTTGATTTTCAGAATAGATATCGCAAGAGCTCCAATTCATTAGTGGTTGTCCACATGTGATTAGAAACTGTGGGATATCTAACCCCCTCTTTTAATTGAACCAATTTCATATTCCTTGTGGTCATTAAGTGTGTTAATGGTAACTTAGCACCTGTATTAAGAAACAAACTTAACAACATCCTATAAATGACTTTAAGTCAGCAGGTGCCAAATTTACAAGAAAAAAAAAAAAAAAAAAAAAAAAAAAAAAAAAAAAAGATTGCTTCTGTAATGTTACTGCAGGATGGATATGGAGTAATAAAATGTTACAGCTGTTTAATCCATCACAATCAAGCTGTTATCATTTGATGATTAAATGATTGCTATATTATTACTCTTTTGTTACTGATTGCCCCTTCTTCACTCAAGGGTATCATTCGTGTTTTATGATAATAACTACACATTCATATATTCTAATTTGTAAGAAAGTAAAGCTTCCTACTTTATTCGCTAGAATGAGCTTGCAGATAGCCAGCTGTATTAGTAATAGGTTGTCCCAGGAAGGCATACTGATTTGTTATGCTTGTGCTGTATTTATACATTTTGCTTGAGAAATCTTTCTGTAAATCATATGAAACCTCTCACTCTAAAAACCTACTTGTAATGTTTTCTGATTCCAGCAGGATTGGCTGTACTGTAAGAGTAAATTCTGAATACTAAATAATCAAGATTTTTTTAATTAATATTACACTGAATTTTCCATCATTTTTATTGAGAAATGAAAGATTTAAAATTTTAATTTATAAAAGCTGTCCAAAGCTTTATCTATTCTTTCCCCAAAATATATGTGCTCACCTGATACTTAAATTTCAGGATATCGCTAAGTTCCACTTATACATATTCCTAGAATTTTACCTCTCCCCATGTCAAAACCTACTCCATTCTGAGTAGCCAGATGCCTAAACTCTGTTGTTTTTCAGAAATTATCTGAAGAAATATCTGTGCTCCCTAAAGGATTTAATCTGTGAAGCATTTTAGCATGCAACTATTAGATTAGGTTGTCATATAAAATGGAGCTACTCTCGGCTCTCTTATTGCATAACAGAGTTACTGGCAGTAATTTCCCATAACAACTGAGGAAACAAAGAGAGCTTTGAGAGAGAGAAGAGAAAGAGATCTGTCTGAAGCCACTACACTGGTTATGCCATACAGCTAAAAGAGAGAAGGAAATGCCCAAAAGAGAACTGTTCCTGGAAATTTTTGATAGCATTTAAAATAATTTAATTTATATCCACACGGGTCAGTACTGAAACCAGTGCTGTTTAACACCTTTGTCAGTGTTTAACACCCTTGTCAGTGAAATGACAGCGTTTTTTTTTTTTTGTTGTTGTTTGTTTGTTTGTTTGTTTTGTTTGTTTGTTTGTTTGTTTTCTGGCATGAAGGCCACTCGAGGCAGCCAAGGGCTCCTAAGGTTCCCCAAGGCTCCATTTTAGGGCCAGGCCTCTTCAATGTTTCTGTGAATGATGTGGATGTGGGACTAGAAGGTGTTTGGAGCAAATTTGCCAACGACACCAAACTTGGAGGCGTTGTGGACTCGGATGAGGGTGGAAAGGTCTTGCAGAGAGATATGCACAGATCAGAGAGCTGGGCAATCACCAATCGCATGAAGCTTAACAAGAGCAAGTGCTGGGTCCTGCACCTGGGATGGGCAACCCTGGCTATACATACAGAATGATGAGACACTGGAGAGCAGCCCCACAGAGAGGGATCTGGGGGTTTTGGTTGATAGCAAGTTGAATAAGAGCCAGAAGTGTTCCCTGGCAGCCAGGAGGGCCAACCGTATCCTGGGGTACATCAAGCATGGCATTGCTAGTCTGCTGAGTGAAGTGATTGTCCCTCTACTCTGCACTGGTGTGGCCTCACCTTGAGTACTGTGTGCAGTTCTGGACACCACAGTACAAGAGGACATGAAACTATTGGAGAATGTCCAGAGAAGGGCTACAAAGATAGTGAAGGGCTTAGAGGGAAAGATGTATGAGGGGTGACTGAGGTCACTTGGTTTGTTCAGCCTGGAAAAGAGGAGGCTGAGGGTAGACCTCATTGCAATCTACAGCTTCCTCATGAGGGGGAGTGGAGGGGCAGGTGTTGATCTGTTCTCTTTAGTGGCAAGTGATAGGACCCATGGGAATGGTGTCAAGCTGCAGCAGGGGAGGTTCAGTCTGGATATCAGGAAGAGTTTCTCCACTGAGTGGTGTTGCACACTGGAACAGGCTCCCCAGCGATGTAGTTACGGCACCAAGCCATTCGGAGTTCAAGGAGTGTTTGGACTGTGCACTTAGTCACATGGTCTGAATTTTTGAGTAGACCTGTGTGGAGCCAGGAGTTGGACTTGATGGTCCTTATGGGTCCCTTCCAACTCTGGATATTCTATCATTCTATGATTCCATGATTCTTCAGTCTGGAGAACACTCTGGAGACACCAAAGGGCACCTGTAAGAAAGCTGGAAAGGGACGTTTTACAAGGAAATATAGTGATAAAATACCTTTACCTGAAAAAAAAAAAAAAAAAAAAAAAAAAAAAAAAGTGTAATGGTTGCCCACATAAGTTGTGGATGCCCTATACCTGGACGTGTTCAAGGCCAGGCTGGCTGGGGCTTTAAGCAACCCCATGACAGGGGGGTTAGTATTAGATTATCTTTAAGGTCCCTTCTAACACATGGCATTCTATGATTTTATAGTATAGAAGAATAGGAAAGATACAGGTGAAGGAGAAGAAAAGGATAGAGAAAATGAGGACAGAAAAAGAAAAGGACAGAAAAGGACACTTGCCTTTAGGTAAAGCAACTATAGAAAAAGCAACTGGCAGGATAACCAATAAATGTCATCCTCATTTTTGAATGTATGAAGTTTCTAAAATTTCAAATGCTGTGGAAAATCAGTGATGTAGGCTTCTGGGTGCAGCCATAACACAGAAGTAAAGGAAATATAAAATTTAAAACAGATGATCTTCAGAAATGAAAAGAAGTACTGATTTGAAACAAAGATGTACAAGTGCAGAAAAGTATTTATCCTATTAACATTATTAATAAGTAATAAGGAGAATAAAACCACAACCAGCCAGCCAAAATAAATCATATTTTGGTTTATTTTTGTAATAAATGAATGCACATGCATTGCGCAACTGACTGTAAAATTGGTAGAAACTAAATATATCCTAGATGTTTCCTTGAAACTTGGAACATGCAGTGTCAGAGAAGAACCATCAGAAGATACTGAGGTGTTTTATGGTAACAGAAAGAGAAACATCTGTGAGAAAATAATTGGGTTGCCTGATTGCTATCAAATGCTATTTCATAGATGAACGTGCAGCTCTATTGACAGGGAACATCTCTTTCTTCTTTTCCTGGAAAGCACCAAGCAGTTACATGGGTTGTGATAGCATGCTTTTTGCTGTTACCTTGGAGGAATGGAAGGGAATGGAAGGAAACAGGTTTGTTTCGTCAGCTGGACTCCACACTTGGTTGCAAAGTGGCAGTTGACACATAGTTCTGACACTTCTTGAGACTGAGGCTGCCTACTTCAGACAGGATGAAGTGAGCTCTGGGTGTTTAGCACTAACCAGAATCTTCTGTCTGTTTTACCATATGGGGATATGGTAACTTCATAGGAAACTTCATAGTGTTTCCTATGAAGCATCTTTTTCTTATTAATTTCTCTGGAGTCATAAAGGGAACAATTAATAGAAATGGTCTAATACAAACCTTTACATGTATGTTTGTATGTATATGTTTATATAATGACACTAAATTAATTTAATTAGTTCAACTGAGCTAACAGATTGTCATGACTGATATCATGATATACAATCAGCAAGTTGCTGTGTCAAACTCTAACATTCAAATCTAGTATTAAAGGGAAATGTAGTACTTTTCTTGCTTATGCTTAATATGACAACATTTTTCTCATGGGAACAGACAATATGAATATAGTTGTTTCAAGAAGGTGTAAAATTTGATGGTATTAATATAACTTAACACAAGCTATGTAAGTTTGTATTATTCTTCTATTCTCATGTATCGCATCTTGATTCAGAACAAAAATGTTGTGAGATATTCTTCAGTTAGGTAGTTAAAGGAAAAAATAAAAATGAAGCCATATATCAAACCCCATTAATAATAATAATAATAATAATAATAAAAGTAAATACATTGTTTTTATGCTTTTTTAAAAAGTCCAAGAATACAACTCTAACTTAAGAAAAATGTACAGGTAGCAATCTGAGGAGAATAATGTGATCATGAGTTCAGTGATAGTGATTGGGCCAGTAGGTGAGCATTTGGTTTCAATCTAGTAATGACAGTGTTGTGGTTAAACCCAGCAGGCAGCTAAACACAACACAGCCACTCACATGCTCCCCCACACAGTAGAAAGGGGAAGAGAATAAAGTTAAAAAAATATATAGAGAGAGTTAAAAAAAAATAATATATATATATATTAAAAAAAAAAAAATGTTGATATAAAGGCAGTTTAATAGAACAGAGAAAGAAGGGGAAAATAATGATAATAATTACGATAAAGAAATATACAAAACAAGTGATGCACAATGCAATTGCTCACCAACCTCCAGCCAAACCCTGAGTTTCTGAATAACCCTTTAGTCAGTATGGATTAGCTGTCCTGGTTCTGTGTCTTCCCAGCTCCTTGTGCACCCCCAAACTTCTTGCTGGCAGTGCAGTATAAGAAGCTGAAAAATCATTGACTTACGGTAGCAATTTAGTCTCTGAAACAATTAAAACATCAGTGTATTAGTGCATTATTCTCATCCTAAATCCAAACCACAGCTCCATACCAGATACTAGGAAGAAAATTCCCAGCCAAACCCAGGATACAGAAGAAAGGAAATTATACAAGTCAAGGTCTAAAATATTTCATAAGTTTATAGCTAAGTAAAACTCTCCAAAATGTCTCTCTCTTTTTTTTTTTTTTTTTTTTTTTTTTTTTTTTTTTTTTCTGGTCTCTTCCTGATTTTCTATTCTTCTTGCAAATTCACACAGGCTAAAGTGGTAGAAATAATTAATAATTATCCCATACTAGCCTTTAGGAAAATCTAAATCTATTGAAACTTTTCATTACTGTTTCCCTGCTTGTCTCTATATTTCTTTATGAATTTCCCATGGGGGAAAAATCATTAACTGACTAATGAATACCTGGGTCATAAATATAAATTATGCAGCTTCTGTAGATATCTATTAGGTACAATTTGAACCATTTAATTCTTCATTAACTCCTTAAAGTGAATGTTCTATTGTCTTGTCAAGTGTTGTTTTTATTAGTAAATTTAATTTGATGCTTGTATTTCTAATAGAATATCAAAGCAGTTATAGATATATATATAACAAACAGACAAACAAACAAAAACAGTTACATAAATAGCCTGTGATAAGAGTTTGCACAGAATTCCAGATGAATTCTCAGTTAGTATAAATTTATTTTCCTCTAATAAAATTAATTATAAGATGACAGTTTATAGAAGTTGAGGTCTTGGCTCTTAATATCAAAGAAGCAGTATCTGTTTTGGGGTACTATCTGACATTACTTTTTCAAGTTGCTATAAGCCCGATGTGTTGTTATCCTGCTGTAGAAAAATCAGACTGGGAAATATTTTTATTTCAGTGAAAAATAAGAAATGTAGTCTATACTGAAAGATCACAGAACTGCACAATTATAATTAGAGCTATACAATGGATGAATGATTAGAGATGTACAATAACTTCAGCTGATGTAGTTCAAATTAAAAAAAAAAAAAAAAAAAAAAAAAAAAGCTTTATTTTAAACATTGGAAAATTCTTTACGCATGAAAATTGATGCATGAATATAACTGTACTGCATATTGTGGAAAACATTCACAATTTAAATATCTATTTATTCAATATGTTATTAGAATAGTTATGAGCTGTAGATAAACTGGCAAACCATCTACACTGTGTTACAGGACTTTGAGTCATCTGAAATGCTCTACAGGTGAGGATGTGTACCTTTATTTGGGTTTAACTGAGCTCACTTAATCTTGGAGAGTGCTCTGAATCTCAGGGAAATTAGTGAACAGGATATGTGACATATGAATATGCACATTTGCCAGCACATACAGCGACAAGAAAGTTCATGTGTTTTAATCTTCTACTGTATCCTACAACTACTATTCTTTGGCAAAATTTTCCCTCAACACAGCAGTTTGCTTGCCTACCTTCTACTTCTAGACAGGATTTTGAAATCATGTGGGTTCTAAATTCCCTGAAGAACTTAGTCTAAAAGATATTTTAAGGACAAACCTATCATAAAGACAGTCTTTCACAGCATACAGCTATAACTTTTCCTTTAAGTGTTTTGAAGAGTAGTTCAATCTTTATGTACTTCATCTACATCTATGCTATTCTGCATAACCATATTCTGTTTTCATACAACTTCATTTTTCAGTTGAAGTCATTTGGAGCAGATTAGATCTTGCATGCACACTTCAGGAATGAGAGCATTTTATCCTGTTTGGAAAATGTGGTTATTCTTTAAGCGTAAATACAGTATAATATGGTTAATACTGTTTATCTAAATACTTTATTGATAACAATACTTCAAATGATTACATGATGTTGAGGGACTGTGGTTTTAAATTATATAGTATTTGTCTTCTTTATAGATGTAGCAATTACAGTTTGAAACTACAACTATCACTTTATATATTTGCCAGACTCATACTTTTTGTCTTCATTTGGCAAATATTTAAGACTTAAGTAATTTTTGGACACAGTATTCATTTATCTGTAGCTTAAGGACATATGCTTCTATTTCATAGTTCATTTTTCCTTCTTTATATTTCTTTAAATTCAAAGGAAAGAAACAGGAATTGGGTCCTTTGTCTGAATTTTTTCTTGTGTTAACCTGCTTTATTGAAAACTTCATATTTAAGCAATACTTGTAACAATGATTGAAGGTGTAGAAATTCTTGCTGAAGCAGTTTCACCACAAGAAAATATTTAAATGTTCAATGTGGAACTGATTGGAACCCAAACCTCCACTTGAGCATAGGAGTATAGGTTTAAGAGTCATATACTTTCTCTCTGGTTCTATCTCATAGGATCATAAAATAATTCAGGTTGGGAGGGACCTCAGTAGGTCTTTAGGCCAGCCTAGCAAAGCAGGGGCAAGAATGGGGCAGATCATATTGCTTAGGGCTTTTTGCAGTCTGGTCTTGGAAATCTCCACAACCTCCCTGGGAAGACTACTCTACTTCTTCCTTATCAAGGAAATAATAATAATAATAATAATAATAATAATAATAATAAATCCCTTATAGCAAACCAGATCCTCTTTTTCCTGTTGCATTACATATTGTGCTTGTATGATGTGTTGGTGTGTATGTGCTTAGGAGCAATTCTTTTAGGGATTTCACACATTTCTCTTAGAGAACTGTCAGACAATCAAATTAGCAGACCTGGAAGGTAATATATCAGTCTCTCGATCATGGCACAATGAAGTAGGAAATTTCTTATGCTGGCTCTGTCAAAATTAAGCCACAGACTTTTTATGAATACAGACACACACACACACATATCAACGTGCCTTTACACTGGTCATTCCTAATGGCAACTTTAGACATAATTTCACATTTTTGCCTAATTTTTCAACAAAATGCTAGACATTCTTTTTAGAAATAACAACAACAAAACTACAACAAAAACAACAACAACACAACCTTATTTATTTATTTATTTAAATGAACTTGTTTTACATCCTTAAGTTATGTAGTTCCTCTTGTCCCATGTTCTTCCATCTGTTAGGAATTTAAACCTCAAGTACAGGAGAATCCTTTCTTCAGACTTTTCCATTCACAAAGAAACACCTCAAATAGAAAATATAAATTACATTTAATCATTACTGCCCTGAAAGCTAAAATACAATCCTAGTCTTCACAAACCCTCTCAACTCGTTATGCCGAAGCTGAAGAGATTTTGCTAAGATTCTTGTTATACTAGGTAACATCCACTCCTGTAGAGGTGATTGTGTTCTATCTGGTAAAGTTCCATTTACTTGAGAGATGTTTTGTTGTTTTTATTGTTTTTTTTTGTTTGTTTGTTTGTTTGTTTTGTTTTGTTTTGTTTGTTTTATGGGTTGGTTTGTTTTATTTTGATGTCTTACACCCTTTTATGTCTTATAAAAATACTTCTAATTGAAGGGTACTTTTTTGCACTTAAAAATAACTTTCAGTGAATTTCTGGTGTACTGGTAATACAAGAACCATTTATAGTTTTCAGCACCCCAAGATAAACCTATGGTTAATATCTTATTTACACAAACTAAAGACTTTTGTATCCATGTTTGGTGACCTTGAAGCTGCATTGTGTTCAATGCCCTTTTTATAACCTTAATTACCAGGGAATACTGATCTTTAAAGAAATACTAACATTTCACTTTAACACCCACAATAATCTATTATAAAGCCAGCTAAGCTAGTCCTCAAATACAGAGAAATGTTATTACATACTCAGCTAGCTGTCAAGGGGCCATGAGTCAGTGGCTTACAGTTATCAAAAGTAACAAGGTTGTTCCGAATTTCCTCCAACAAAGACAGCCAGCTTATGAAGGGATTAAGCTCTCTTTGATTAGAACAACTGGAACATATCCTTCCCTTTTAATTAACATTCCCTTTCACTTGGTTTAGGCTGGTGATTTGACAATCTTACTAGCCAATGCATGAAAATACTTGTGTTTTTGGCCTACCCTTGAGTATTATAGAAGTAGTATGTTACCATGCACTAGTTAAAAAGTAAACAATCTTACAGATTATGTTCAAAGGCCTAAGAAAATCCCAAGAGCACAATGTCAATAGATACAGTGTAATAATATGTGTATGCAGTGTGTGACAGGAGACTCTGTGAGCCTTTAGGCAAAGTATATCACCCCAAGGTCATAAGCTTTTTACCTTCTATCCTAGACAACCCAAAAGGTATTATGTCAGTTTTATTGGTATTTTAGAAGTTTACATTTAAATTTTTATCTTAAGGCAAGTCAGTCATAGTGACCTCTGTTTGCACAGGTGAAGAAATAAGTGGAAAATAAGTTCAAAAAATGAAGTGTTGATATCAAGACAGATTAGTGTGGAAACATCATCCTTGTCATGCTGAAAACAAACAAACAAACAAACAACAACAACAAAAAAAACAATCACTAGTATCTTGAATATGGATTTCCTGCCCTTCCCCTATCCTCCCTCTTTCTGCCCTGAACTCTCATTGCTGATTAACATCTGATAAAAAATAAACTACAGATCACAGAATCATTTGGGTTGGAAGACACACTTAAAGATCATCTAGTCCACCCCACTGTCATGGGCAGGAACATCTTTCATTATGGCATGTTGCTCAAAGACCCATTCAACCTGGCCTTGAACACTTCCAGTGATAGGACATCCACAACTTCTCTGGGCAACCTGTTCCAGTGTCTCACCACCCTCACAATGAAAAATTCTTCCAGTTTGTTATATCCAATCTGAATCTATCCTCTTTCTGTAATGGCTGTAATAAGGTCTCCACAGAGCTTTCTCTTCTCTTCTTCCAGACCTCTGTTTATTTTTCAAGCCTTCCTCTGGCCCTTCTCTAACAGGTCTGTGTGGGCTTATTTTTGCCCCAGTGCTAAACACAGTACTCCAGATGGGGTCTCACAAGATCAGAGTAGAGGGGAACAATCACCTCCCTCAACCTGCTGGCCATGCTTCTTTTGATGAAGCACAAGATACAATTGTCTTTCTGGGCTGCTGGCTTATTTTAAGTTTTCCATTCACCAGTGCACCCAAGTCCTTTTCTTCAGGGTGGTTCTCAATCCATTCATCCCCCAGTTTGTACAAATGTTTAGGGTTGCCCTGATGTAGATGCAGCACCTTACACTCAGCCTTGTTGAACTTCATGAGGTTCACATGGGCCTACTCCTCAAGACTGTCAAGATCCCTCTGAATGGCATTCTTTCCTCCAACATGTCATCTTGGTGTTGTTTGCAGACTTGAGGGTGCACTCAATCCCACTGTCTACATCATTAATAAAGACACTAAACAATATGTGTCCCTCTATAAGTACACTACATGTTCCTGACCAAAGTGCTTCAGTAGTGACTTCAGCTGTTTATGTAAATGTATGAGTATTGTACTGAACAATTACCATGTCGGCTGTTTGTCACATTTTGCAAGTTACCTGCTTTCTCTGGTACATTTCATTGAAATTGGTTTTAAATAATTCTCACTGTATGCTTCTCCTCATTATCTCAGATCTACTGTTTAAACATATTTGAGAGTACCCTCATGATGTCCCTTGTTTCCTACTTTTCCTTCCTTTCTTCTTTCCTTTCTGTATATCGTAAATAAATAAATAATCAGTTTTGTTTAGCACAAACAATAGTGACAGTCTGATAAAGCTGTCTCATATGTTTCAAGAGCAGCTTCTCTTCTACTCTTCATCTACCAGACATTACCCCACCCTCATATCTGTCCTGCAATATGCTTGTGTAATTGCTCCTTAACTCAGTTCAACCAAAAGGGTCTGTGTTAAAGAAGCTCTGAATTTTAAAGGTTTTGAGCTAACCAAGTTCCCGAAATAAAATGAGGTATATTTTATAAATTAATTTATTTAGAAAATGAGAAATTGAATTAAATAAAACATTCAGATTTTACTTTTATTTTCTGTATTTTTTCTTCATAAAAGTACAGAAATAACATAGGATCTCATTTATTAATGTAATCTCCTGCTAGAGCACTAAGCAACTAATTTGGAAAACGTAGAACTTTGGGTATGTGTTTTTTTTTTTTTTTTGTGTTATTTGTTTGTTTTATTTTTTTTTTAAAGTAAAATACCTGAAACATCTGTCTTTTACAGATCAACTGGAATTAAAGCTTCTATAGCTAATACTTTGTCTTCTGTCATCTATTATCTGTCCTTAAGTGGAGAATTGAATTGGAAAATATGGCCTATATTTTTGTAGATATTTAGACCTTCATTTTCAGTTCATGCTGGGATTTGGGGCTTACTAGAAACATGTAAGTTACCGCTTAGTTACCGCTCCTCTTAAATTTTGCAATCTGGCACATTTTATTTTTATTTTTTTCTTAAGAGTCTATGCTTATTTGTCTCATAGAAGTATTATATTTAAGAAAGAATGCTGGGTAGCATAAAGTAGCCTAGGTTTTATCCATGGGCCTTTTACTTTTATTGTTTCAGCTCTTATTGGATTATTCAGCTGTCTATGGGCAGGAAGCAGTATCATTTACTGTAAAAAAACAGTGGCTGAAACTGGTCCTCCCTCAGGGCAGCTCTTGCCCCTTGCCTCAGTCTGCATTTTGGATAACATTTTTAGGGATTAAAAAATAAAAATGTTTCAGAGAATGATCAACGTAGTTTTTTTTGATTTAAGAAGAATGTCTCTTTTTGTGAAAGATTTTTTTTTTTTTTTCAGATTACCTGTCAAAAATAAGATCCATTAGGATGATGTATGAAATACCACTACAATTATATTTTTCTCCTTGATCTATATTTTTAAAGACGATTAGCATGCCTTGGTTTGGGTATAATAATTTCAGTTACCTACATCATTGCAGTCTCTTTGTAATTTGATTTCCTGTTTCTTGTTTCTTAGACATTTGAGTTCTTTCATACATTGTGTTTGCACACAGAGAAATGCAGCTAAAAATACCGATTGTTTGCTGCATTGTGTGTGCCATGAACACCTAATAAGGAATTAAATACACAGAAAGGAAGGGGAAATTTGTTGTTTGTTGGCATGACTAGGATAACACTTTGATTTCATTTCTAAATCTACAAATATCAGATTTTTAAAAGACAGAGTACCTCATAGTAAACAAATTAGGTTGGAATAAATTAAATGCTGGAATACTTTCTTTGTGTTTTCCTCCCTTGCCAACACACATATAGATGCATAGTGCACAAGGAAACACACATGTATTTGTGCATATATATATAAGAACACACACACACATGCTTTGTGAAGATATATATAAGAACATACACAGACACACACATGCTTGAGAGGAGAAAATAAGGAACATAAGGAGGAAATAAGAAAAATAAAGTAGAAGTATTTGTGTTTCTTGCCAGATACCTACTCACACACAGTTATCCATAACTGTTCATTTGCCTCACTGATGGGAACAATGTGATTTCAAGATAAATCACTAAAAATTGTTGTTGTTCTTGTTTATATTAGCAATTTATAGCTGAATTTCAACTACAAGAGAAGAGAAAATATCATCTATCAGTCTGTGACCACACAGTTTGTCCTACCTGCTTGCCTTTTTATTGCCTCTGAAGGGGAAAAAAATAAGAACATGTGATTTTCTTTGGTTGGATTTGTTTGTTGTTATTTTTCCTATAAACAGTTCTGAAACTCAAAGTCTACTTTTTCCAGATGTGAGTATATATTTTTCTGACAGTTATAGGAGGTCTGACTACATTTTTTTAATTAAGGTTATTAGAGATAAGCTTCTGCTATAGTGTAAACATACACTACAAATCTCTGGGGTGTGTGAATATGATGGAAAAGAAAAAGGCTGTGTTTAATAATGACTGCTGAATTATGGAAAAGACTTGGATCCAAAAAACAAAACAATGTATTTCTGCTTAGTTCCAAATGTATAATACAAATTATTTTTAATACAGTTCAGAACATATTAGATGTTTGATCTACTCATTTACTGACTGCATGCTTATTGTTCATAACATTTACAGTAAGTAATGCCAATTAAGTTATGTTTTGTTTTGTTTTGTTTTTTCTCCCTGATCAAATTAATTTTAGATGAGTGAGAGGGAACTGAAAGGGCTTTCTTGGAAACACTATGAAATTTCTTTAGAGAAAGTTGGTTTTATTTGTTTGTTTTACTTCATGGATAATAGGGGAGGACTAATATCAGGAAAAGATCAAAGGAAAATTTATCACAAAAGATGGATCCTTCCACTTGTTTTAAAAGTTATTCATATTGCTAAAGGGTATAAAAATAAGAAGTGAATGTGTAAAAGATGTTGCTGAACATCTCCTTCCACGGAAGAGTGGATGCCTAAAAAGAGAGAGAGGAGCTGGGAAGCATTTTTGTGAGATCCCTAATTTAGAAGTAATGAGTAGGATAATTTCACATCTAATTTTAGACATATAGTTTAGTTTCAGGCACAGTTGAGAGTAGTATGTATGACTTCTAATTGAGCAGTTGGGTATCACATTGAATATGTATTGAATTCTTATTGAATATACATAAAATTCTTATTGAATATACATTTTGTCTGCAATTGACTACAGAGACACATTAAACAGAAGTAGAAAATTTGGTCCAGAAGACATATATTTTGGATAAGCCTTTCTTATTAACACATCTGTATTTTTCATCACTTATCTAAACTGAAAATTCTCCATCTACCATTATTTGTTATATTATTCAAAAGCCATTTATTATTATTATTATAATCACTTTTCTTAGTGATTTTCTTATTATTATCACTTTTCTTAGAGACTTTTATTTCTAGAAGCAGATGCATCCTTGTATTCATGATTGCAAGTCACAGTATACAGAAATAGTGCATGTAATATTAAAATGTATGGAAAAAAAATAATAATAATAAAAATACAGCTCTTGACTTTCTCTTTTCTAGATTCAGTTCTCCAACAGAATCAGTTTTCTGCTGTCTAGTGAAGGCAAAACACATCCTACTGACATGCAGAAAGAGATCTTGCTGCCAAAGATTATGCATTAGATTTGAAATAGGCTGTAATCGAATTTGGTGTCTCATTGCTTTGGAGAGATGAGAACTACATCTACCCTAGTAAAATAAGAAAGGAATGTTATTTGTCGCAGAGGCCAAATGGAATGGATAATAATAATAATAATAATAATAATAATAATAATAATAATAATAATAATAAATCACCCATACAGCTAAACTTACCTCCTTTGCAAAATAGCCTGACTGTATTAATATAACTAAATAAATATAATTAAATAAATGGGAACAAATATCTTAGCAATAGTGCTTACTTGCACTAGCTCTTAGAAATACCCGAGTTTTGTACGCAAAAGTACTGCTTAGCTTGGACTAAAGCTATGCTAACAATTGAATGGTTGAATGCATCAGCATTTTAAGTAATGTCATAGATGACTGCCGGTTCATACACACACATGCTGCACATTGAAAGAAACAGGGAATATTTCTTTAAAAAGCACACTAGCATCCATTTATATGACAATGTTTTTCATGGTTCTGAATGATTCTGCTCTTTGCTACTATAAAAAGTAAAGTTTTTATATCTGCTTGGCCAGCACTGTTTTGCTTTACCTCAATAAGCCTCTCTGACCAGTAAAGACACCAGATAAATGTTTAAGTTCATATATATTTCCTCAAGTAAGTAATATGTTCATGAAACATTTACATCCTAATCTTAACATTTGTTTTCTTTTCCTCTCTCTTAAAACTCTTAATTGATCTTTTGTGGCTTTGGAAAGAAAATATTATTATTTTTTCTTTAGTGTTTCGTTTATGAAGTTCTGTGAAAATCCTAAGCATAAGAATTATATTGATTTGCTGGTAGACTGTGCACCAGATGAAGTCCACACTGATTCTTTTACTTGTTCCAAAACAGTAGTGTCGGGAAACTGTGAGTCAGGATTTTTGGCTGTCAGTGAATATCTTCTTTACCATATCATGGACAATTAGTGTTACCTAAAATAGCTCTGGTATTTTCAAGAAGCATTTTCATTCTTCAGTTGTCAGAAGTATGATTAATAAATATAGGGCCTACTTTATTCCTGGCAGCTTTTCAGCAACAGAAGGCTAATTCCTTCCTCAGCTAAGTGTCAAATGCATGTCTCCTTTAGTATTAGTTATTTAGGTTCATAGATCAAAATGTGTTACAAAATGGGAGGAAAATCATTTATAAATGCCTGTCCACAAAGACTGCTAAAACCTGTAGCTGTTTCAAATTTTCAGTATTTCTTTAATATTTTTGAGGAACGTTAATACTATAAAAAAGGAAACAAACTGCTATTTTAAAGGAGCAAAATTAAAATTACCAAAAACATCTTATATATATATATATATATATATATATATATATACATAGTTTTTGTTTGTTTGTTTGTTTGTTTGTTTGTTTCCTGTGGCTGTGAATTCCAAATTTCACATAAGCCTTCTGTGGTGGTTTTACCATGCTAGGCAGCTGAACACCACAGCCGCTCTCTCACTACCCCTCCTCAGATGAAGAGGGAAAGAAGTAAAGGAAAGAACAACTCACAGGTTGAGATAAGGATAATTTAATTAAAGGAAAAAAAATATATATTAATATTATTTTTCATTAAACAATTCAACTAAAGGGAAAAAAGGGAAAGGGGAAGAGGGAGGGGGAAAGGGAGTAACAAAACAAAACAAGTAAAGGTTATGTGGAAGTGCAGAGGAAAGAAATTCTTCTCTACTTCCCACAAATGAGCAATGCTTGACCACGTCCTTGAAGCAGGGCCTCAATGCACGTATCCGGTGTTCGGGAGGAGGACAGACATTTTCACAATGAGAGCCCACCCTTCCCCTCTTCTTCCTTTTTCCACCTTTTATTGCTGAAGTGTGACATCATATGGAATAGTCATCGTATAGTCATCGAATAGTCATCGTATGGAATAGTTCTTTGGTTGGTTTAGGTCAGCTGCCCTGGTGCTGTTTCTTTCTCACTTTTTTGCCCACCCCCTAGGAGGGTTAGAGAGAGTCCTGATGCTGTGCCAGCACTTCTCAGCAGCAGACACAACACCGGTGTGATACCACTGCTGTTCTAGCTACAAGTGCAGAGTGCAGCACTGTAATGGCTGCTGCAGGGAAAGTTAACATCCCAGCCAGACCCAGTACACCTTCAAAAGAGCATTCTTTCACGTTTAAAAAAATTGAGAAACGTAATTATTTGATGGTACTGGTAGTTACATTTTTAAATGTTTCTTTTTGTTCTTCAAATTAAATGCTATAAATTTAAAAGGCTTGGGGATTATGCTGCTCTAAAGAACGTCTTCACTTTGAAAGTGGTTGTACTATCAATCATTAAAAGTCTGGATAAGAGACAGTAGACATAAATGTTGATTGTAAGAAAAGAAAAATAATTAAAAACAAACAAACAAACAAAAAAAAAAAACACTGTATACTTCTGTATACAGTTAGGTGCATTCTTTTTATTCTGCCATTGATATTCACTGTGACATTGACATTCATTATGATATGTGGGTATTGTTTCAAATGAAGAATTGCAAAAAAAAGGATTAAAGATGCAAGTTCACTACACGTGTAGAAATTAGGTTATCTGGTAACTGGATTTAGGGAAATGTTAGTATGCATAAGATACGAGGTTCATTCCCTGAGTGAAGCTGTGCCAAAACACATTATGTCTATGACTGATCTCATGACTCTGTGTCAGATTCACTAGGGACAAATAATTTATTTATTTTATTTATTTATTTATTTTTATTGTATCTCTCCTGTGCATCCCCAAAAGATTTGGGAAACCAAATCATTTATACTGAGTGATTGTACTATTTATGTTTACATTTAAAGGAAGGCTCTCTAGATTTGCATGAAAGAATATATGGCTTCTATTATGAATATGGCACTATGCAGTTATGTGGGCTCCGGTTAACGCCCAAATCCATTCAAACAAAATAATAATTCTTTTTCAGGTATTAATGAAAAGGAGAAATTTAATGGAAGAACTACTGTGACTGTTACATTTAATGATGTTGAGTAACCATCAGGTCTCAGAGGTTTTTTGTTGTGATAGAAGGTAGGTCATTACTGACCATGAAGTTCAGAAAAAATGCACCAAATGCAAAAGGACAGGTGGCAATACACATAGTAGGTTTTCTGCTTAAGGAAAATAAATGAAATTTGAACAAATACTTCAAATACCCTGAGGAGAAAAAAAAAAAAAAAAAAA
>NC_048893.1:166374229-166386283 GCF_011077185.1 Oxyura jamaicensis
AGGAAGGAAGGAAGGAAGGAAGGAAGGAAGGAAGGAAGGAAGGAAGGAAGGAAGGAAGGAAGGAAGGAAGGAAGGAAGGAAGGAAGGAAGGAAGGAAGGAAGGAAGGAAGGAAGGAAGGAAGGAAGGAAGGAAGGAAGGAAGGAAGGAAGGAAGGAAGGAGAGAAAGAAAGAAAGAAAGAAGGAGAGAAAGGAGTGTACAATGCTCCAATGTATCTATTTATCTCTGCAAAGCCTCTTGTCTCTTCAAGGAGTCAACAGAATCCTACAGTTTAGTATTTTCAGTGAACTTGCAAAAGATGAATTAATCTCCTGCTTCCAGATCACTGATCAAAATGTTGAACAGAACTGTCCCCAGAACTGAGTCCTGTGGAACACTGCTGGTAACCATCTACCAGCCAGATGTAGCACCATTCTCTACAACTCTTTGAGTTCTAGTGTTCAGCCATTGCATCACCTAGTGTAGCCTGAACCTGTTCAACTCACAGTTGGACAATTTGTCCAGAAGGATATTGTAAAGGATGCTATAAAATGCTGTACTAAAATCCAGAAAGATTATACCTACTTCATCCACCAAGTAGGTGACTTTCTTGTAGATAGATACCAAATTACAAAGACAGGATTTTTCCTCAATTAACCCTTATTGACTATACCTTATAATTACTTTGTTCTTTAAATGCCTTTCAATAGTACTCAGAATAATATTCTCCATAACTTTTTCAGGTTAGACTAACAGGTCTGTAGTTCCTGGGTCTTTCCTCATGCCCTTTTTGTAGATGTGGGTAACATTTGCTAGCTTCCAGTTTGCAGAGATCTTACCAGACTCCCACAGTCTTTGGTAAATTGTTGAGAGTGGACAAGCTACAACATTTGTTAACTCCTTCAGTACTCTAGCTTGAACCCTGTCAGTCCCCATGGACTTATGAACATTCAGCTGATATAACTGGTCCCTTCAAATTTTGGTGGTCACAGACAGAAAGTCACTGCTTCCCCATTTCTCCAAATAAGAGGACTGGACAGACCAAGATCTATCTTCACTATTAAAAATTGATACAAATTTTAAGTTTTCTTTGTTTTCTGACACCCCACTAGCCAGTGTTAATTCAAGTTGAGCATTGGCTTTTCTTGTTTACTCCTTACAGGTGCAAGCTGCAGCTCTGTACTCTCTTTGAAAAGCCAGATCTTGTTTCCAAATATATTTTATTTTCTTCTTCTGCCTTAGCTCCAGGAGAAGTTCCCTGTTCAGCTAAGCTGTCCTTCTGCCCTGCTTGCTTGACTTGTGATACAAAAAGATTACCTCCTTCTGGGCTTTTAAAAGGTGGTTCTTGAAAAGTGACTAACTCTCATAGACCCCTTAACCCTCTAATAGAGCAGACTCCCAGGGGACATTGCTAATGAGCTCCCTGAGAAGCTTACAGTTTGCTCTTTTAAGAGTCCAGGGTAGCAAATCTTCTGACCTCTTTTCTCATTATACCAAAAATTTTGAACTCATCTATTTCATGATCACTGTGGCCAAGACAGACACCTTCAATGAACTCTTCCTCATACTGTGTGCATTTGCATACAAGCATTTCAGATGTGATCCTGAACCCTCAGTGCTCCCTGGAGCAATGTACATCATAGAATCATAGAGCCATTAAGATTGGAAAAGACCTTCAAGACAACCATCACCCTACTATCAATGTCACCCACTAAACCATGTCCCTAAGTGACAGGTCCATCCTATTAGCCTTGTTACTCTCAGATTATATTGTACCATCCCTTGGCTTGACCTCAGTGTTCTTACCAGTATTCCTTTCCCCCATTTATCCTAGTTTAAAACTCTGTCAGTCAGGTTAAAAGCCAATAATATTTCCCTGATTGAGACAGGTGGGTCCCATAAGGTCCAAGCAGCCCCCTCATCTCAAAGACTCTTCCATGATTATAAAACCAAAATTCTGTCTTAGGCACCAGTCTTAGAGCCAGGCATTGATGATCTGGACTCACCTTCTTCTTTCCATATCTCTCCCTATTACTGGGAGGATTGAGCAAAACATTACCTGTACTCCTGAATCCTTTAGTCTTCCCATAACCCCTCTTTTCATAACCCTCAGGCTTCTTGTTGCAACATTGTTGGTACTCACACGAAAGAGCAGGAGTGGATAATAATCTGAAAGCTGCACAGAGTTCAAAAGTTTACTGGTGATGTCCCTGATCCTAGCCCAAGGAAAGCAGCAAACTTCTCTGTTGAGAGGGTATGGTGTGCAGACAAGAGCTTCTGTTCCCTTCAGGAGGGAGTCTACTATGACTAAAACTTGCCACTGTTTCTTCATGGTGCTAGTCTTGATGCTGTACTTGCTAGAAGGAGTTGGTGGATCTGACCTTAGTGGGAGAACTTGCACAGTTCCTCTTCTTCCATCTTTTCACACCTTTCCTCATCTTTCCTCATCTACCATACAAGAGGCCTCATGCCTATTCTGTAATGGAGTTTGAGAAGACAGACAGAAACTCCTCTTATGTCTTCATGTAGTAACTTGCTTCCACTCCTCAGTGTGCCTCAGGTTGCTGCCTTTATCCTGTTGCAGATCAGATAGTGGCCCTGTCTCAGTAGTGGTCATGTTAGGTTGACATGGGGTATACGAGAGAGGGCAGAGCACAGCTGTATTGATAGGTCACTTTCTTGGACTCCCAGATGCTTTTGGTCTTCCCACCTGTGAGAAACAATCTACAGCCAATAACATAGCCTTAGGAGAGTATCTCAGTAGAGTAGCATTTTTATTCATGATTGCAACGGCAGGCATCCTGCAAGCAGGAGCTCACAGCAAAAGTACATCATGACTTTATATTCCTTTTAACCCAACCCTTGATTCCTCCCCGTTTCCTCATTGGCTGAGTAGTACAGGTTCACAAACTACCCAACGTTTATTACTATATGATATAAATACAACTTTATTTGACCAACTATTAATTTATCATTTTCCTTTTTTTTTTTTTTTTTTTTTTTTCCTTCTTCTCTAGTGACTAGAGGGGCTGTAAGTTTTTGATTTTACTAATTTTGCACTGCTCATCTTATTTTTCTTAGCTATCCTCCTTATTTGGGAACTGTGAGACCTTCCCCTTAACTGCTTAACATAATCCCCACTGTTATGCCACCACTATGCCTGCACAGTCACTTTTGAATATGTAAGATTAGAGGAATTTTCCACTGCAAAAGCAAAACTTTATCTCTCACACACCCATTAATTTGATCCCATTGATTCCATTGATTGACTAATCATCAATGTGAAGTTTATTGATAATTAACATCTTGAACTTTATGAAGATAATAACATTTTATAATTAACTGACAGAAAAGATATATCTTCAGGAGATCATCATAATCATGGGAGGATACCACTGCTGTGACTGGAATGTAAAAGAGGACTATATAATCATTCAGACACAGCTGAGTAAAATGCAGGAATCTGTTCCCATCTGTCAATGCTGGAGGTGGAGTTAAGTCTTATTTACAGAGATTTACAGATTTAATATAAAACTGTAGAAAGCCAGTAACTCAATGATTTAACAGAGTCCAAAAATAAGTCTTGCAGTGATATTCACCAAAAGTCAGAAGAATACTTTTTTTTTTTTTTTTTTTTTTTTTTTTTGGTATTGAAATATAAATGTCAGAAAATATATGAGAAGGTGGCTTTTATAATACACCTAATCACAAGTACAAAGTTGCTAGGATAAGAAAGCAGACATGATTTTTTTCTCTCTGTGTGTGGATTTTTTTTATTATTATTTTTATTTTTTTATTTTTTCACTTTTCATTGTAAAACAAAGAGGGAGAAGGGGACAGGGAGGCACAAAATCCAGTCCTCCGGTCTTTCCTTTGTGTTTTCTCACCAACAATATAATGTTTTCAGGTGAAGACAGATTCAAGAGGGTGTTCTGTCTATATATAAATATATATTAAAGAAAAATGCTGGTCTGAGTGCCTTACCTTTCTATAAATTGCCCATGAGAAGAACAAAAAGAAGAATTTCATCAATTTTCTTCTGGCAGCATTGTGTATGGGAATGAAGGTTCACACTTTGAAAAGTCCTTTTCAGGACTAGGTTTACAATACAGGATTAAAGAACTGTAGACTAATTGAATAATTTCAGTCATAACGGACTTGTGAAGGTCATATGATTCAGGTTCCTCCTTAGCTAGATTTGACTTTGTAGTTTGAACATGTCTCTCAAGATCTTGTCCAGTTGAGTTCTGAGTATTTGGAAGAATGAAGATTCGTCACACTTTTTCAGTAATGTGTTGAAGATTTTGACAGCTCTCATTGTGTTTTTTTTTTGTTTGTTTTGTTTTGTTTTGTTTTGTTTTTCCTAATATGTATCTTGCTGCACTTTTATCCACCGTTTCTTGTTCTTTTGCCGTACAGCTCTGAAGACTGTTTCTATTTTTTTCAGTAGTAGCTTTTCAAGTAATTTAGGACACCAGTTGGATCCCCCATTAGTCTTCTCCTCTGTCCTCATATGTCATATGCTTCGGGATCCTAATTGTCTTGGTGTATCTGTATTGGATTCACTGCTCTGGATATGTTCTCACAGACGCCAAATAGAGACAAGTAATCACCTCCTGGGCTTACTGGCAACACTAATACATACCAGTGTGTCCTTGGCCGTCTTTGCTACATCAATACACTGTTTCCTCATGTCCAACTTACTGCCTATCACAGCCTGCAACACTGCTTTCTAGAAAGGTGGTGCCGAGATTGTACTGTATCATATTCCATCCCAAAGGACACAGCACTTGCCTTTGTTGAACTTCATGAGGTTTCTCCTCACAGTATCATCAGCCTGTATAGGTCTAATTGCTTGGTCTCAATCTCCATTTGACATGCTTGAGGAATCTCCTGAACTTGCTTGTCTCAGCTGTGTGATATTCCCATTTGACATCCACACAGAAGTCAGAGGGATGAAAAAAGAACTATGTATTCTTGTAATAGCAGCTAGAGGAGTCACAAATGGTGCGAGATGCATACATTTAAGTGACCTGTTTGAGTCTCAGTGATTGTATTGATCATAAATACAATTAGTTGCTTTATATGTGGGCACCTACTGCAATTTTCTTGCCCTAGAGTAGACAAGCCATCTCACAGGGACGGTACTTAGGTGACAAGACTTTCAGAAGACCTACAGAGTCCTGAAACAGAAACTGAAAGACAGAAAAACACTTAACACAAAAATAGCATTTGTATCTGGTGTATAAGCCAGAACTAAATCCTGCTGAGTATGTGTCAGTCTGAATTCCACCCCTGCATAAGATTATAAAATATATAGGAAAGAAAGGAGAAGAGCAAAAAGACTAATGGGAAAGAGAATGATACAGGTGAACATAACACTAATGTTTTTTTGTTTGTTTGTTTGTTTTTGTGTTTGTTTTTGTTTTTTACTAATAAATATGTTATTATACACTCTAAGTGTTATGAAACAATGATTTTTTTTCATGTTTAGCAATATAACAAATAATAATAATAATAATAATAATAAAAAAACAGAAAGAAAAATAATGCTTATCAACCAACCCTTTTCAAATCCACAATGTAGCAATATTCAAGCAACTACTTGTTTGTTTATTTGTTTGTTTGTTGTTTATTTTTTTCATATAACAAATCAGGTCCATAGGAAATGAATAATTTCTTCACCCCAGTTTAGTATGCACAGAGATGGTAAAAGCTCCTGAAATTATACCCCTACAGTGATATCAGGTTAGGTTTACAGGACTATAAATCTTCCACCTGCTAAATGTAAATGTGTTTCTGCCTTCTCATTACTCCTAAAGATGATTCCAAATGCTTTTATGAGAACAGCTAAAATGGGTCGTCAGTGTATGCAGAGAGAATAAATATATATATATGTATATATATATAATAGGTATATATATTATACATGCAGATTAATGGTTTTTGAAAGTTCAAAAACACATATGTGTGTTTTCTGAGGGTCACTGCTAGAAATCAGGGAACATTTTAAAAAGAGATATAAAATATCTGGTTCTGAATTTATGCATGACATTAATGAATTTAGTAATGCTGCCACTTATAACCCACCTGTGACTCTTTGCAACAATTTTACAATAATAATTTTACAATATTTCACAATTTTACAGTAAATTATTCCTAGTATTTTAAAATAAATGTCTCTACATACCAAACCACTGAATAATTAGGTAATTGATAGAATTGAAATGAAGTTTATTCATCTGTAAGAAACTTTCCTGAGAACTTTTTCCATGTCTTATCACTTAATTCTAGAACTTTTCTCTTTTCATCTGTTGATTTCAGTTTCATTTTTGCATAATTCTATATTTCTCCCACTTCAGTGTTTTTATGTACCTGTAAAAAAGACAGCATTTTCTGTTCTTATGGATTTCCTTCTCTACATTTATTGTAATCTCAGAGCTGTGAATAATCTTGTTTGCAAATGAAGTTTGCAATACAATAACTTAAAATTCAAACAATGTGAATAAATCAAGACTTAAATTTATACTTTGGCTAGTTTATTTTTTACCAGCATTTCTTCCTCCTATGCATTCATTCTAATTTAAGGATTTTTGTAATCTGTGCTTATGGATTACAGTCTTATTGCTTTTGTATTCTTGCTGCTTTATTACAGTTACTAGGAGTTTACTAGGAGTAAAGTAGTGTTCTATTTCCTTGGTTAGAAATAAAGATGAAATAGCTTTGTATTTCAAATATATATGTATATAAATTTATTATTAAAAGAGTAAAATAAGAATTTTACCTAGAAAGAAAAACAAAACAAAACAAAACATTTTTTTTTTTTTGGGGGGGGGGGGGGCGGGGGTATTGTCATCTCTGTAAAATATGCTGTAACATGGTGTATAAATCTCAGTAACCCTCAAACATGATAGCACCTTAGGAATCAAACCTAGGAATTCAATTGATCTTTTTACGATTTAAAGTCTGAGTCTTATACATTGAAGACTTACACATGAAGTCCAGCTACAGTAAGATAAGCATTCACATAAAGTCAAGTTGTCATTTAAAATAACATACACTTATAAATACCTGTTGTGGTTTAACTCAGCCAGCAGCACACAGCACTTCACTAACCCCCCCCCCCCCCCCCCCCCTGGTTGGGGGGGGGAAATTGTAAAAAAAAAAAAAAAAAAAAAAAAAAAAAAAGTAAAAACTTGTGGGTTGAGATAAAGACAATTTAATAGGATAGAAAAGGAAGAGAAATAATAATAATAATAATAACGCGTACAAAACAAGTGATGCACAACACAATTGCTCACCACCCACCGATTGATGTCCATCCTCAAGCAGCGGTCCTCTCCACCCCAGCCAGCCACCCCATATTAATGGTTTCGCATGACACTGTGTGGTATGGAATATACCTTTGGCCATTTGGGTAGGCTGTCTTGATTCTGTCCCCTCCCAGCTCCTTGTGAGCCCCCAGCCTCCTCACTGGCAAGGCGGTGTGAGAAGCTGAAAAGTCCTTGCGTATTGTAAGCATTGCTCTGCAACAATTAAAAAACCAAACCAAACCAAACCAAACCAAACCAAAAAAAAAAAAACATCAGCGTGTTATCAACATTATTCTCATCTTAAATCCAAAACACGGCACCATACCATGTTCTAGGGGGAAAATTAACTCTACCCTAGCTGAAACCAGGACAATATCATGTATAATTCCAGCCTAAATTACAATCCAGACATCCATGAAAAAAAAAAAAAAAAAATCTACAGCTTAAAGAAAGCAATATATATTGATGACCTGCTGATTATATGAGATTTATTTACATAAATTCATCTGAAACTTTTGAGCAGAAATTGAGAGGACACCTCAGATTGTCTCCCAAGTATATTGCATCAACACCTAATATTTTAAGGGTTAGAAAAAGGACAATTAGTTTGAAAGATAACATTGTACACTTTATAAATCTGCTTTTCAGAGGTTTTAAATGAATTGTTTAGCCTTGTTATCTACTGTAAATGCTGCATCTCCCAAATAATTTATTGTTATCACAAAATGTTAATACTATGCATTTATGTTGCCCACCTATGGAACCTGTCTGAAAGAAGAATGAATTACTTCTTAGGAGTACTGAATATATTAAAGCATATATTACCTGAAGTCAATAGGATGATTTTAATTACGCTGGAGGAATAGAGCAATGATTTCACTTTCTTCTCATTTATAGAAGTAAGTCCTTTATACTTGTAACAGAAACGTACAATGATCTGAGTCATGATTAATTTCTGCTTAATTTAAATGGATAATTCTCTTAATATTTAGAAATGGTAAGTAAAATTGGCTGACTGTAACTGAAAAATAGGTGTTTCAGTACCTATACTTTCAACATGTTGATGATGTCCTGCAACAATAACAATGTTTTTCTAACTTCCTGTTTAGCACAGGAGACTGTGAAAAATTTGTCCAATAATGTAGGATTATTCCTATGTAATGAAGAAAAATGTCATGTTGTGCTTTCAAACTCAGAGTAATAATCTGATATCTGGGTTCAGGGACTGCATTTTCAAAACTTCATATTTTAGTTTGAGCTGCTGACAAACTGAAATATGAAAAATATGAAAAACTCTAACAGCAAAAAGTGAATCCAAAGGACCTTTAAAAGTAACTTTAAACTGGTATTGTGGCACTTTGCTTCACTCCACTATGTAGTGTAAAGTTACTGTCTGAGCACCACATCAAAGAACTACAATACTCTTCAAAGTGCTAGGAGTTACAACCTGACTTTCAAAAGGCATGAAAGGAAGAGGAAAGGAAAGACAAAGAAGTAATAGATGGGATGAGTTGTTTAAGATAGCATAGTAGCAAAACCCATTAATATATTGAAAAAACAAACAAACAAACAC
The DNA here is from genome assembly GCF_011077185.1 of Oxyura jamaicensis. NCBI lineage: Eukaryota > Metazoa > Chordata > Aves > Anseriformes > Anatidae > Oxyura > Oxyura jamaicensis. The sequence continues at coordinate 166,383,094 of NC_048893.1, forward strand.
AAAGAAAAACACACACACAAAAAACAGCTAACCCACATGATAAACTCCAGCAGCAGCTGGTTGTTTTTCTCTGGTTGTTTGGTTACTTTTTTTTTTTTTTTTTTTCTGGGGGGGGGCTGATTTTATTTTATTTTATTTTATTTATTTTATTTTATTTTATTTTATTGCTTTTGTGTTTGTTTAATTCATATAGAAAAAAAAAAATAAAGATTGATCTAAGTATTTTATATAGCAATGGCAGTGGTATTGGAGAGGCCAAGTCATGAAGTCATGATCTGTTAGCTAAAATACTTTCCTGGAAGGTGGAACAGTTTGGCATAAATCTTTTTTTGAATCTGAAAAAGTACAGTTATGAATTTCAGAAAACTGGCAGATGATTGCTCCACTAATGTATGGCATGTTTTTAAATCAGTAATGAAGAATCTTTCCCTTCTTGTCCCTTCTACTGTGTACATTTTAAGACAGCAAATGATATTTTTCTCAACCTACTTTAACTGTCTACAATTAAAATCTTTAGTTTACACTAGTTCTACATTCAATAGAAAAAAAGCAGCCATTTGCAGATGTGAGCAACTGTCCTGTATCTCTGAGCATCTATTTTAAAAGTAAATATTTTAGACTAGGCTCTTCAGTTTAACAAGACTGAAGACAAGTCAGATGGCAATTTAATCCTGAAGGTTTATTTTGAATTCTTAATTTCAGGAATGGAAAACAAAAAAGCAAACAAACATATATATATACATATATATTCTGATTCAGTTCAAACCAGTATTAATTTTATTAATTATTGTAGTTAAAATAAAAAAAAATATGTGGATTTCAAGAGAGTGATCAAGTGATAGATGACTGGCATAAATGGCCTCATGATGATGACAGTACTGATAGATAATCTTTCTCTCCCAAAGTCTTTCAAATTCTTTGATGCATAAGAATGTGTTGCTAGATAGTGCACACTCTAGGACAGTGAGACAGCTGGCAGCTCGTATCTTAATGGTCTGATCAAAACTTCTCTTTCTCTGCAGTATTACCATAGTGTTTTAGCCATACCAGCAACTTGGAGTGACTATTTGGCACTGGCTGCCAGTATGGTATTCCCTGAGGGTATTGTTGTTACATCTATTGGCACATGCTGCAGTCTAACTGCTCCAAATCCTGGTATACAATTAAAATGTGCAGTTTAAAAAATCACATAGGAACAAATTATGTATTTAGGCAAAAGAAGAAAAGCATTCTATCTTGCAGGTATAGTGAGACAGAAACTTAGAACAGTTTGTATGAATTACAAGTAAAGCTGATGCATAATTTTGTTCTACAGGGAGACATTCATGCTGTTTACACCACTCAACTTGCATGTGTGATAGGGTTATTAAAAAAAAAAAAAAAAAAAAGGAAAAAGAAAAATTAAATCTCTGTGAAAAAATTCTGATATCTGATACAAGATATCTCTTGTACAGATATCTCCTTATACAGAGGATAAAATTTTTCTATAGTCTTTTTTTTTTTTTTTTTTTTTGTTAATTTTGCTACAAGTCCAGCCTTCTTCAGACTGCAAAACTTTAAACCTTTCAGACACGGATATCTTAGAAATATAGGGAACAAAAAATGCTTATTGGCACTTTTCTACTTTCAAAAGATTTCTCAGATAAAATCATTACTAGTTAATATTAATGTTGGCTTCAAGAAGTGACCTAATGCTTCAGGAATAAAAGAAGCACTATCTTATTTTGTTTGTCAGTCCACTACAATTGTCTATTCCCATTTAATTTCCAGTTTATTTAAATGCAAGAATAGTGTACAAGGACTACAGAATGCATGTTATTAATCATAGAACGGCAGTTCTTTTGGTCCTCAGGAGGTCTCTTTGAGTAATCTGTATCATCTCCAGTAAATGGTCATAAGAACAAAATGGAATAAGCCATGACACTGAAAGAGTAATTTATGGTGATAATGATAAATAAAAGAGGGGCAAGAAATGGTGTTTTGTTTTGTTTTGTTTTTCTGAGACCTAGCAGCATCTGAAGTCTCATCTATCATTAGAATCAGGTCATTCTAGAACAATTTTATTTGAAACATCCAAAAAACACTGGAGAAGATGTTAATGATTGTATTGAGTGTGGGTGGCAAAGGTTTGGTAGGAGGGAAGGGATTGCACGGGTGGACTCTGTCAGGAAAAGCCAGGGGCTTCTCTGTGTTGTATATAGATGAATCCAATGGACCCACCACAGGGCACTACTGAGCAGTTCAGCCAAGCTGATGATACCTTTAGGAAAATGTATTTAAGACAGCAGAAACACGGTGAAGGAAAAATGTGAGAAACAAACTTTCAGACATCAAGGAGAGAAATGAAGGAGAGAAAAGAAGGTCCACAGGCACCAGAGCAGAGATTTCCCTGTAGCCCATGGAGAGGACTCATTTAGAGAAGATATCCGCAATATAACCTATGGAGCAGGTAGATATGCTTTAAAGAACTGTAGCCCATAAAAGACCCATGTTGGAACAAAGTTATCCTGAACAATCTTATCCTGACTGCAGTCCAGGGAAGAATTGATTGCTGGAGTAAGGGAAAATTACTGAGGAGGAAGGAGCAGCAGCAAAGAGGAACTGTTGCCACAACATACCATTCATTTCCCATCTCCCCTGCTCCATTCATCAAGGAGGGGCAGAGAAGTCAAGACTTAAGGACTGAAGTTGAGCCTGGGAAGAAAAGTGTGAGGGAAGGTGTCTTAGTTCTTGTCTTTGTGTTTCACCATCTTACTCTATTTTTAATTAACAATAATATTCCCCAAATCAGTATCTGTTTTGACTGTGACAGTAATTGGTAAATTATCTCTTTGTCCTCTCAACCTATGAGCATTTTTACTGTTTTTCCCCTTGTCCCATTGAAGCAGAAGAGTAAGAGAGCAGCTGGGTGACCAGCTGGCAGCTAGCTAACATTACTTGCAACACTGATGAATTAGAGTGGTCAAATCAATAGTCTAGTACATGAAGTCACACATTGCCCTTCTGTTACTTCAGAGTGATAGTATACCCAAGGATAGAAGGTATAAGGAAAAGTGCAAGTCTCTTTCCTATGGTCTGAAGAGAAAGAGCTTTTAGTGTGACCTCAAAGATAGACTGTGGAAAATAAAATATTTTACTGATGTATTCTGTAAAAGGCAACATCTATTCTTTGTCAATTCAGAAAATCTTA
>NC_048893.1:166386293-166398224 GCF_011077185.1 Oxyura jamaicensis
ATTCTGTAAAAGGCAACATCTATTCTTTGTCAATTCAGAAAATCTTATGGTTATTTAATCAGACCTCTAATATAACATGGGCCATAGGTTATTGTTCAGTGATTTCTGTGATAGTCAAGGAGTCCTATCTTGGCTTCTTTTGATTTAGGTCTAGTATTGGCTTTTTAGTGTTTGTAGGGTAACTTTTATTTTAGTTAGAAACGAATATTAGCTGGTGAAATTTAAAGGTTTTGTGACCATTTAATCATCACATGTAATAATTCCTGTTTATTATTCTTGCATGATTAGTTTTCTGATGCCACAGAGATATCTGTCTATATGTTGCTAGTGTACTATTACTCTTTCTCGTAGTCCCTTGGTAATGTGACATATAAAAAAGAGAAATGTCTATTGGTATTTCTTTTCCACCAATCAGACACTGGTTCTTGATTTAGTCTGGCATTGAAATGGTAACTATGAAAATGCCAGTGCTTACTACAGTATTGTGGACCTTGAAATACTAGAGTGGTATTCATCTACTAAAACTCATTATTTACAGTATTTTATCTATTAGAGTATGGTAACTGTGCATAACAGAGTTTCTAATAGGCCAAATATATATAGTAAATCTTGAAAGGATGAGGAGTGCAGAAGTATCACCATTTGAAGAAAAACTGCCAAAACTACTGAATTCACAGAATTTCTTATCCTGTTAAAATAAAGTATACACATCTGCAGGATGCACAAATCTTCAATTAATAAAAAGAAAACATATTGCTCCCTTGCCGTTCTAGAATTCTTAATCTCAGCAGATACAGTTTTTTCTAAATTCTGTAAAGATTTTTTTATAGGATAGATCAGGAAAATAAATGAATAATTGAATGGAAAACATGATTTCCTTGCTATATTAGTAGCAGAATTTGAGGAGCTCTGAAAGATAATCTGTACATGTATCCATAGAGAAGTCTGTGGGTGGTAAATTCACTGACAGACAGTTATAAATAAAAGTCAGGACCCCTTTAGCTAATTGCTCAAATTGCCTGCTTTTATAGTTGACATTTTTTCAAATGAAAATGAAGTACTCCTTTCAAGCACAGATTTCTAGGACAACAGAAATATTCAGTGATTTACAAATGTTGTAAAAGCATCTATATCCAGAAATGTTACATATAGAATATTTTTAACTTTCAGGTGCACTGTAAGTCAGAACTAATATAAAAATAGCAGTCTCCCTCAGTTTTAAAATTTTAGGTGAATATATAAACTTGAACTAAGTTAATTATGATCAGTGTCACTATACAGTGACACAGAGAAACCAGGTAAATCAAAGTTGTTATATGAAAAGTTAGAATGAAAAGCCTAATTTTTTTCATAGCTTTTCAATGAGTAATCTGCAGTTAGTTATATAGTGGAACATCATTCCACAAATCCTTTGATGATGGAAATTGTAATTCTTTTAATATCCAATTGGTCAGTGGATCAAAATTATTCCCTCAGTTAGTTGGCCTGATTGTTGAGTGACAGTAGCTATCATTTGATATGCAGCAGGTAGATAAAACCCTACAGGTACTTCTTTTTCTCTACTGACTATAATCAGTCAGTCATATTTCTTAGCCTGCATTGCTGATTTAAACAGCTGGATGAGATGAATCACATGGCCATACTGACCCACAAATTTTTGGAAGGCTTTAATAACAATCTAGTTTTACATAAAATGTATTATCTAAAGGATATGATTGTAATTAATAGTTTTACTATTATTATTATTTTTCCTAATAAATGGAGAAGAAGTGATTGGGAATATTGAGGTGGGGCATAGGTAGATTAAACATGAGATTCATAATCCTTAGAATGGGAAAGAAGAAGTGCATTTGGAGGGTGGACTTGAAGAGAAATAGGATTTTGTATGAAAGACTTCCTGGAAGCCGTTTCACCTTGTGAAAGAAAGGTTGGAAGTATTATGAGAAACAAAGCTGGCAAAGCTGCATGATTTTCATCGATCTCTAAGAAAAGAACAAAATGTTTAGAAAATGAAATCTTGTTGATTAAAGAACAATCATGAAAACACAACAAAAACAAAATATTTGAAATAAAAGATACTGCTAACTAATATGAACTAGGAATTGTTGTCTGGTCTACATTAGTGAGTTGGCCACATGAACAGTATATAAAACTTATCATATAATGATATGATATAATGTTTGAGTTCACTGTACTGTGAAACTGAGGCAATGCAAGTATGTCCCATAAAGTTTTCTTGCACTGATGCTAACTTGCACCATATAATTTATAGCTTGAAAATTCTCTATTGGGCATGGCTGCAGAGAAGTTATAACTCCCAAGCTGTGATCAAGAATTGCCAGGGGCTAGTGCTAGCTGGAATGTGCCAAAAACCTGCCCAAAGGCAGCTTGCAAGCACAAAGAATAGCTTCCAGTGCCTGAGACTTTTCCTAAGCATAATTAAATTTACTTGCATAGACATAGCCTGAAGATATGCACTGTTGGCCACAGGGTCTGACATAAAGGCATGTAGTGGGGTTGGACAACATACAGCTGGCGGCAGTGGTTTTGAAGGACAGTAAAAAGCCAAGGAAAACAGCTCTGTTATAGACTTGTTTGAATTACTGAATTTTGCCTCCATATTGCCTCATCCAGTCTAAGATGCAGTAAGCCAAAACATTGCCAAATGATGTGTAAACAAATATCAATATCATCTGACCCATGCTTTATTTAATTCAGAATCATAGAGATGGCTTCAAAGCTGTGGGGAATATATATATATATATTTTATATATAAATATATATATTAAATATATTATACATATTTATATATATATATATATATATATAACCTGTCAAGCAGTGGCAAGACTAAGCAGAAAGAATGCTGTAAGCACCTCAGTAGCAAGTGGAAGATTAAGATAAGGTGTTTACGGTTTTCTGTGAAACAGGCTTACTCTCAAGTTAGTATTAGTAATAAAACTAATAGGAATAAGTTTTAACAAAAGGTCTTCTATCATCAAGAGGTTAATGCAGTTTGTCAAGAACAATGGGAGTTATATATCTGTCATTTTAACTTTGACACCCAGAAGAAATAATGAAAGAAATATTTGGAGGTACTTCTAAGAAAAGAAAAAAAGAAAAAGAAAAGAAAAGAAAAAAAAAAAAAAAAAAAAAAAAAGGAAATGAATTATAGCCAATAAATATAGATTTATGAGAGACCTACAAGGATCATCAAGTCCAACTCCTGGGTCCCAAAGGACCACCCCTCAAAAAAAAAAAAATATATATATATATAAAATTATTGTCCAAATGCTTCTTGAACTCCAGCAGTGACCGCTTCCTTGTGGAGCCTGTTCCAGTGCCTGAGCAACCTCTTGGTGAATAACTTTTCCTGATATCCAGCCTGAACCTCCCCTCTCACATCTTCAGGCCATTCCCTTGGGACCTATTGCTGGTCACCAGAGAGAAGAGATCAGTTCCTGCCCCTCCACTTCCCCTCATGAGAAAGTTATAGACCACAATGAGGCCTCCCTTCAGTCTCCTCCAGGCTGAACAATCCAAGTAATTTCAGATGCTTCTCATATGTCTTTCCCTCTAGACTTTGTACCATCTTTGTTGCCCTCCTTCAGACATGCTCTAACAGTTTTATATCTTTGTTATACTTTAGTGCCCAAAACTGCATAGAGTACTCAAGGTGAGGTCACACCAGTGCAGAGCAGGACAATTACTTTCCTTGACTGGCTAGCAATGCACTCCAGGATACCCCAACTCAATGTGTTCTTGATGCCCCCCAGGATGTGTTTGGCCCTCCTGGACACCAAGGCTCACTTCTGGCTTATGTTCAGCTTGCTATCTAGTTCTCGTGTTATATCTGTACTCTGCATGACTCAATTGACCTAGGATGGTGAAAATACAGCTGAATGAAATACAAAAAGAGATGAACTCAGTTGTGTAGACAGTAAGCTCAGGCAGATATTTTGTAGTACAACATCTTATATTGATAGCATTGAATATTTATACTATGTTTTCTGTCTGAGAAAACTTGTTTATTTATTTTGTTTCTTTTTTTCCTCTTTGTCTTAACATGCTTTCTTTCAAACAACTTCAGGTGCTTTTTTTTTTTTTTTTTTTTTTCCCTGTAGTTTTCATGTCTTGATTTTTATTTTTATTTTTTTCATTGAAAGGCTCATTAACAATTATTTTGAATTTATACACTATTACTTGAGGTCTAACAACATTTTCCATCATCTGAGGGTTTCATATATATCTGCCAAACACCTTTTGCTACAACTGTTGAAAGTAATACAACCTTCTTGATGTGAAGTGCCATGCCAAAAGCAAAAAGGGACTTAATTAGTCAATTTCTTTTTCTCCCTACCTTTTTCTAGTTTTGTTTGTTTGTTTGTTGTTGTTGTTGTTTTTCCTCTAGCCCTAATGTAGCTTTGCTGCATGCACATTTCATATCTATAGAATATTTAATAGCAGAGAAGGTAAAAACAAAAAGAAATAACCAACCAACCAAAACTTTGCACTATCTCTTATAAAGAAAATAAAAAAAAAAAAAAAAAAAAGTCATCCTTTAAATACTGTGAGCAGTTGGTGTCTTCTGTTTCTATTCAACATTCTGAAGGAAAATTCCTTACAAACTGCTCTTGAGACACAGGATAATGTGCCTCTTAACAAGCCAAAGAGATACAAACACTGAAAATGTTCTATTCTTGAAAATATTAAATCTTCTGCACAGATGGACTAGAGTTTAATTAAGCAGCCTCTGAGTGTCATAGACATCACTCTTCTCTCAGAGTTGGAGACACAAAGAAAAATATCCATCAGGAGCTAGTTAGAAATATCTATATCAGTTATGACTGCAACCAGATGCTCTTTCAACTGTTACCCAAACATTCACAAATGTTGCAATATCCTTATTGTAGGAATATTTTTACTTTTCTAATGGCATATTTCAAATACAGCACCAAAATAAGTACAGTATGCAAAGACTAATTAATGATTTACTTAAAATAATGATCTGAAAACTTTTTTTTTTTGGCATATATGCAGAGGCAATATACACACCAGTAAATTCTCCTTTGAGATGGATGCGTACTGTTGAGATGCTTCATCTCAACTGAACAACTCTTCTGCAATAGTGTTGACAGTACATATTTGTGGGTCATGCTTATATATATGTGGATTCTACTGGTATTACAAGAATCAATGAAGATTTGCACTTCCATTCAACTTCTACAGCATCACCCAATAATTCAGAAATGTTTAAATGGGTGTTAAATGTTTAAATTCACCAGGCAGACCTAATTTATCCTGGTAGTGCTTGAAGGTGGCTGGATGTGAGAGAGCTCCAGTGTGTAAACAGTTACTTGCTCATTGTGCATGAGCTAGCATACCCTATAATCCAGCATATCTTTTATATTTGAAATGTTGACCCATTATCACCATTTTAATTAGTTCTTATAAGGAGAGTACCACAGCATAACTTCAGGATATCAGGATAAAATGCTTCATTTCTGAGGAAAATACAAGGATGATTATATTTTCAGAATGCTGATGAAAATTCAGATAATATATTTGTTAGTTCATGTTATTTGTGATAATGTCAACTGAGCAGGAAGAAGACTAAATTCCCACTGCAGCTTCTACTTTAATTCTTGCCAAATTTCTTAATCTTAAATAATAATAATAATAATAAATCTAAAAACACCAAAAGAAATTTACAAATTTACATGTTAATCTTGAAAATACAAATATAAATAAATATATTGTTTATTTATTTATTTATTATTAAGTCTTTCTTTCACTGTATTGCTGAACAGAGGTGGGGTTGAATAGGTACTTCAAATTCAGCATATAAGCTTGCACAAAGACCATTCTGCACTACTCAGTCAGACATTTTATTTTATTTTATTTTATTTTAGTTTAGTTTAGTTTAGTTTAGTTTAGTTTTTTTTTTTTTTTTTGTTAAGCTCATAATTTTAAGGCTTTGGTATTCATATTTCTCTATACTGTTTAAAATGATCAGAATGGAAGGATTTGACATACTTATTATACCTTTTTTATTTATTTATTTATTTTTTTGTTATAGGTAAGACATATAGTACTTCTTGTAACCACTCTTAATCATTCATTTCTGAAAAGGGAATTAAAAAATTCCTATCTACGGAAAACATTTAACCTCTCATGCCAGCAGTGCCTATCTTGTTGTCCTGAAGAGATTTTAGCTGCGAAGTGCAGATGGGTTTTATTAAAAGTGGTTTAGCTCTCTGGAAATTATGTAAGTATCCAACCAACATCAGCCTAATCAGAGCACTGTCTCCACTTTTCTGCTTTAAATAGCTTCAGTCCACGATGTATAAAGGTAAGGGAAGAATTGTGTGAGCAAATTTCACTATGGATTGTTGCTCAAACGGTACAAAGTGACATTGCTAGTGAATAGAGGGTGCTGACTGTTATCTGTGGTTAATAACATCTCTCACTAGCCTGCATTCAGCTGCCAGTTAGCACAAAGACATGTCCGTATGACTTTTAAAGAGTCTGTATTAATACACCCAGCCAATCAATGGTTTCTGCCCCTTCCACAAGGACACTGGTCTGTTACCATTACTAGATGTTGTCAACAGAAAATGACACAGGAGTCACAAAAGGTAAAATGATGTCAATTTAATCAGAGAGCAGACAAAAGGCAAACAATGCTTCTCTGGAAAGGAGTGTAGCAAGGAGACTCAGAGGTTGGCTGAAGCTACAGCCAACAGGTCCCAGTGAAACCAGCTTGAAATTCAATGATACAAAATCCAGCAGTGTGACACAGAAGATGAGAACTGTTGTTTCCATTCAATTAAAATCAGTAACTGCTGCTGACATAAAATAAATTTGACAAAATACCAAGAGGATCTGCATTGTAGGTCAAAATATTTTCTTTCTAACCTGAAAGAAAATAACAGTGGTAAAAGTTAGTGCAATTTTTGACCAAATTACATGAAATAAATAATAATAATAATAAAATCTTCCTGCAATTTCCTGTTCACTGTGAAGTTACACAAAACTCTACTGATTGAGATCATTCCATCGTATAAATGAAGCAATGTAAAGTGTTTATGTATTTATGAAAATGGTCTGTATGATTTTTCTTTTTGGAATTCATACTACATTTTATATATAATTCCCCAAAAATGTGTTTATTTTCAATGATTTATAAACAAATAACATGAAATCTGGTCATGTATGGGTAGAAAATTGAATATATGAGCTATTTGCAGACAACATAAAATTTTACAGCCAGTTTTGGTACACGTATCTCTAGGGAAGGTGTCCTGTCAACACAAAGTAAGTATCTACTTCCTTCCTGTGACCTTTCTTGGAAAGAAACCTTGGTGTTGATTCAGAGAGGGATTTATATCCCTCTAGACACATAGCCAGGCCATAGAAGGCAAATGCAGGGACTGTGAGAATGATGAATTACCCACTCTAGGAGATCAGGTTTGAGGCCAGCTAAGGAACATAAAGGTGCATGGGACCTGATGAGATATGTCCATGGGTACTGAAGAAACCAGAAGATATAGTTGCTAAACCACTATACATCATATCTGAGAAGTTGTGGTAGTCTGGTGAAGTTCCCGCTGACTGGAAGGGGGGAAAAATAATCCCTATTTTCAAAAGGGAAAAAAAGAAACACATGAAGAATTATAGGCCAGTCATTCTCACCTTCGTGCTTGCCAAGATCATGGAGAAGATACCCCTGGAAACTGTGTTAAAGCATGTAAAAAAATAAGGAGGTGATTGGTGACAGTCAACATGACTTGATCTCCAGGGCAGATCATGTCTGATAAATCTGACATCCTTCAATGATGGTGTTACAGCATGGGTGAAGAGGTGAAGAGGAACTGACATCATCTACCTGAACTTGTGAAAAACCTTTGACACTGTCCACCATGATATCCTTGTCTCTAAATTGGAGAGACATGGATTTGATAGATGGACCAGTTGATGGGTAAGGAATTGGATGGATGATCACAGGGTTGTGGTCAATGTTTCAATGTACACATGGAGATCAGTAAGGAGTGATGTTGCTCAGGGGTCAGTACTGGCACTGGTGCTTTTTAACATCTTTGTCAGTGACATGGACTATGTAACTGAGTGTACCCTCAGCAAGTCTGGCAATGACACCAAACTGAGTGGTGCAGTCAACATTCTGGAGGGAAGGGATGCCATCTAGAGAGACTGGGACAGGTCTGATAGATAGACCTGTGAGAACCTCGTGAAGTTCAACTTGGCCAAGTGTGAGGTCCTGTACGTGGGCCAGGGTGATATTAAGCATAAACACAGGCTGGACAGAGTAGTCCTGAGGAGAAGGACCTGGGGGTGTTGGTTGATGAGAAGATCAGCATGAGCTGGCAACATTTGTTTGATGTCCAGAAAGCTAACTGCATCAAAGGAAGTGTAGCCAGCAGGTCTAGGTAGGTGGTTCTACTCTGCCCTCGTGAGAACCCACCTGGAGTATTGTGTTCAGCTCTGGCGGTCCCCGACAAAAGAAGGACATGGACTTGTTAGAACGAGTCCAGAGGGCCACAAAGATGATCAAAGGGCTGGAACATCTGTCCTGTGAAGACAGGCTATGAGAGCTGGAGTTGTTCAACCTGAAGAGAAGGCTCTGGGGAGACCTTCTTGCAGATTTCCAATACCTAAATGGGGACTACAGAAAAGCTGGGGAGGGACTATTTGTCAGGGAGTGTAGTGATAGGACAAGGAGAAAAGGCTTTAAACTGAAAGAGAGTAGATATTCTTTACCATGAGGGTGGTGAGGCAGTGGAACAGGTTGCACTGAGAAGTTGTGGATGTCCCATCCTTAGAGGTGTTCGTGACCAGGATGGATGGGGCTTAGGGCAACCTGGTCTAGTGGGAGGTGTCCCTGCCCATGTCAGGAGGGCTGGAATTAGATGACCTTTAAGGTCCCTTCCAACCCAAACCATTCATTTATTCTATTATATAGTCTATTTTGATCTTCCTGGGTTAGGAAAATGAATCTCAAATGTCCTGCAGCCTAGATACAGTTTTATAAACTAAACTTAGTTCCAGGCTCTAGATTTTTAGGTCCATTAGATTTTAATCTAATGTTACGCACAAAGCAAGAAATCCTACATTTCTTTTCTAGCTGACACAATTCCAGAGAGCTATTTGATGTTCCCAAGTTCTGAATCAATTAGAGATTCATCTTTTAACTAACTAATCAGGAAATGTAAAGGAAGTTTATTGGCAGCTTAGTTTTCTAATATTAAATGTGATAACTTTGGCCCTTTTTGTGTGTGTACATGAAAAAACAATTCTAATAAACTACAAAGATGATTTTTAGCGATCAGAACACTTCCCAGATCCCTCTCTCTACCATGTAATCTATAAAAGTGAGAAAAGATTAGGAAAAAAAAAAAAAATCTATGTTTGTTATTGTAAATAAAAATTTAAAATTGAGATTGAATGCTCCTCAAGTGGATATAAAAATATGGTCAGATGAACCAGCTGTTCATCAGTTATTGGTAATATATGAAAACTTATATTGATGATCTCTTTGGCTAATTTCTGTTTAAATTTCCTGTTTTGTTTTTACGGATTACTTATTGGGTTATAGCAAAGTTTTCTGAGTGTTTACAAAGAGTTTTACATACATATGTAATACATTTGACCTACATTATGTGATTAGAACTGTACTGCAGTTGAGTGTACTGCAGTTGAGTATTCTGGTGACCTTTCTGGTCATCTGCGTATCATTTCTGCATGTTAACTAGTTCAAAAATAAACAAAAGTAACTGTAATCAAAATGGTTTTGTAAGATATAAAGTGACTAGGGCAGGTGCCTGGTAATGGGTCTTCAGTAATATAGCATCCTACTGTGAAAAACAGCTGTATTGTGATTTATGAATGAGGATTCATTAAAAAAAAAAAAATATCAGTATAATCTTGCATAGGTAATTAGTCTGGTGGAGAGCTACCTAAACTTGGATCCATTGTAAGGCAGACTTCTGCTTTTCTAAAATAATATGGTGACTTTCTAATGTGAGTGAGCCTTTTTGTTGTAACTTGACACCTTTGTCAATGACATGAGTTGATGATAACTGTTTAAACTTAATGTATTCTTCATGAAAGATCACTTATCCTTGACTTTGTCTATCTTAACATCAAGTACCTGAGAGATAAGGACTTATGAACTAAATATCTAGGCATCTTATGAAAAAATAAAGAGAAAGATCTCTCTCTTAGAAGAAGGACAAAACCTGTACTAAAACTTTTTATTATTCTATAGTGCGATAAGACAGATAATGCAGGCAGACATGACACAGTTCTTTAGTAGGGTACGTGATTTCCAGTGTATCTGACATTTTACTAGACTGTGCCAGGTAATTATTTTTAATTAGACAATTGATATTTGATTTCTAAATGACACAATAACATGTTGAAATTAATATGGATGTACCACCAAAGAAATAGATGCTGAATAAATTTATCATCCTCTAGTGTGCTACTCAGCCTTGTAACCCCGATTATACTTCCTTCCGCTTTTATGAGATGTGATGGAAAAGGGTTCTGATTTTCTGAAGGACTGCATTAGTCGGGTGTATTTTACAGATAGTTCTTCCAAATAAATGTAATGAAATTCTCTACACAACTTGCACACACATTTGTGTGTGTGTGTGTCTAAGAAATAAAACAAAACAAAACAAAACAAAACAATTAGACCTCCATAGAAAAAGCAAATTGTTCATAGTTTCAGTACAATAAAAAATGTTGGTGATACAGTTGCAAGAAATAGGATGCCAGAGACTTAAGAGTCTCTGAAATAGACTCTGAAAGGATCTCTGAAATAGACTCTTAAGAATGAAAGAGACTCTCAAAGAATGAGCTTCTACAGATTTCCAAGACTGTTTCCATTTTTTACCAGAATTATGTATGAAGTAGAAAATGAAATCACAGACTTACTGCACCTTCAGAAAAACTATTGACTAACTTCCTGAACCCGAGCATGACTGGAATCATTGAAAATCTGATATGTCTATCACTAGATGCAAACTTTAAGTAACTTCCAAACATTCAGATTTGGAGTTGATTTCTATGTATTTATACTACAGAGCTACTAGCATTTATTTTATTTTATTTTATTTTATTTTTTTTTAATATGTGAGATTCTATAGTAATAACTTTGCAGGAGATGAAAGAGGGTGGGTGGGGGAAGGTGATTTTAGTTTTTGTTTGTTTGTTTGTTTGTTTGTTTTCCCTTCTTTATCTTGCTAGTAATAGACAATAAATTTCTCTAATCTCGCTAAACTGGGTCTGTTTTGCCTGTCATGATAATTGTTGAGTGATCTCCCTGTCCTTACCTCAACCCTTGAGCCCTTTTCATATTTTTTTCCCTCCCTTTCCCTTTGAGAGGGGAGAGTGAAGGAAAGAGTGGTTGTGGTGGAGCTCAGCTGCCAGCAACGTAAAACTACCACAATCAGTCACCTCACAATTATACCTGCATACAAACCAGTAAACCCTCAATTATTAGTTTTGTTGTTGTTGTTGTTGTTGTTTGCTTGTTTTTGTAGCTAACACTGGCACCATTCTCTCTTTATCATGAATCTGGATGAAATACATTTTTCCAGAGAGCATTTTTCCTGCTGCTTAGGTAGAAGCTTAAGATAGGTCAAGTCAAGGACACTAAAAAATAATATTTCTCTTCTTGAATTCTTAAGGGAGTCTAGATACTTAGTTCATATGGCTATGTACGTATCAGAAGTCTAAAGTTATTAAGGTTAATCCCATCCAATGTATATTTTTGAGGAGAGTTGTTACGCTTGTTTCTAATGCAAATGTCAGAAAAATCTTGCATATGGAGCTGCAATATTCACAAAAAAAAAAAAAAAAAAAAACAAAAACAAAAAAAAAAAACAATGCTTTACTTCTAGCATA
>NC_048893.1:166403224-166415799 GCF_011077185.1 Oxyura jamaicensis
CTCTGTCCTGCCAGCGGGCAGGCTGGGGGTGCAGCAAGAGCTGGGAGGGGACAGACCCAGGACAGCTGACCCAAACTGGCCAAAGGGGTATTCCATACCATCTGACGTCATGCTAAACAATATATAGGGGTGGCTAGCCGGGGTGGGGAGGGCTGGCTCCTCGGGGTTGGGCTGGTCATCGGTCAGCAGGTGGTGAGCAATTGCATTGTACATCACTTGTTTGTACATATTATTATTATTATCATTATTATTATTATTATTTTCTACCTTAATAAACTGTCTTTATCTCAACTCACAGGCTTCACTTTCCCATTTCTCTCCCCCATCCCAGAGAGGGAGGGGGGAGGGTGAGGGAGTGGCTGTGTGGTGTTTAGCTGCCGCGTTAAACCACAACAACTGAACACATTACTACCTATTTCAAACTTTTCCTCCTTTAGACTCAAATAGTAATAAATAAATAAAACATAACAAATTAAATCCCAAGGTAACAAAAGCAGCTGAATATTTAAAAGTAAACATGTCTTAATATCTGTCTTAAATAGCTTTTTGCCTCCATCCACACTCTACGTTTTTCTCTTTTTTCTCTTTTCTCTTTTCTTCCTCTTCCTCTTCCTCTTCCTCTTCCTCTTCCTCTTCCTCTTATTCTTCCCCTTTCCTTTCCCCTTCCCCTTCCCCTTCCTTTTCCTCTTTCTCTTCCTCTTCCTTTTAAATTTTATTTTTTAATTTCCTTTTTCATTTTCTTTTTTTTCTTTCCACCTCCCCCCAAATGTATGAAGTAACAGATCACCTCTTTGACCACAAAGTTTAAACATATGTTAAACTTCAAAGGAAATCATCAGGTCAGTACATCTTTTAGCCACTTATGGGCAGGACCTCTCATTAAGCTACTTTCCATGTTATAGACACAGCAAAGGGAGAAATCATGCTTTTCCCACAATGGTTATTCTGGCTTCAGGTACCTGATTCAAAGTGTTTTCAGACTTTCTTAGTACCTATTTGAGGACTGCAGTCACCCTAAGCTATTTCTATTGTCATTGAAAAAACTATAATAAATCTCTACAAGTTATTTAATCTTCCTTTGGCTCTCATTTCTGACAGATTTTTCTTCTTTATCTCTGGCTAAAAATATTGTTAAGGCTCTAATTTAAATTACTTATCTATTTATGAAAGAAAGGATGTAAGTCAAATGACCAGTAAATTCTTGAAGAGCTAAGAAACAAGAAAGAACACTGAAAAGTGAGTTATGGCAGTTTTCTTCTAAATCTCTCATGTTTTTGTCAAATATAATTTTCACATGAGTTTTTGTGAACATGAAGTAAAATATTTTGTAAACAAACACTTCTAAAAGTGGAAATTGGTTTGTGGAAATTGTTTCCACTTTCATGGCTTCCTTGTGCCAAGATATTCCTTTAAATAGGTTGATAACACAGAGGAACAGACTTTTTGTTCATTTCAATGACCTGTATTCTTCTGTAATTTGTTCCAAATCGAAGCCTTGTCTGACTTTTAAAACTAACTAAACTCCTTAGTTTTCATAAGCCTTTAATTTTTTAATCGTGGTTTCTTCAACATAATAAAGAAGGGGATGCTAGCATATATTATTCTATACAGCAGTACAGGAGTAACATTACAGTATGTATTTGCCATAGAGTCTTGGTAATTGAAATATAAAGTGCAGATTACACACATCAAAAACAACTTTTCAGCAACTAAATTAATCCACGTTATTCAGGGTACAAACACAATGCTAATGGTTCCTTTAAAAGATTAGGCTCTCTAGATTCAAACACCCCTGCTTTACACATGAAGTGGGTAACATATATAATATACAAAATATGCCAATCAATTTTATTATTATTTTATTTATTTATTTATTTATTTATTCATTCATTCGTGTTATGGAAACTTTCTGTAAAGACTTTGGAGAAGCATCTTGGAAATTTTTGAAAGTTTTTTTTCAAGTAATTCTGCAAATATTCTCATGCATATGTTATACTTTCTCATATTAAGATGCATCATTGAAGATAACAGCTGTTGTATCTCAGAGGCTTCCTCTCCAGAGGTAATAATCCATTATTTTTGCATAACTCCTCTCCTGAGTCACAAGATACACTACTGTTTTATTATTTAAGACCAGAAGGGGAACATTAATGGATTTATTTCCATTTTGGTCACTGTAGTTGTGAATATTTTTGTCAGTCTTAAAGCAACATCTAGCCTAAGACAGCCCTACAGCAATACAGCAATGACTTTTTTTTTCCCATCTCCTTCTCCCTCCCCCCAATCTATTTTTGTACATCTGAAAAATATAGGAAATAAATGCTATGAAATAAAACAAGTTTATCATTATTCAGTATTACTAACTAAGTAACATATTCTCTAAAATTGAGCTAAACATCAAGTATGGCAAAATTCCTGCTTATGCTTCACTCCTTGTCATGTGTACCATTTTCATTTTTCTCCATTAATCATAATGCTCATAGATGACAGTAAAAATAAAGTTATTAAAAGTTAAAGATATTAAAGTTAAGAATCTAAAAACAAACAGTTGAATTTATTTAAAAGTTCAAAGTTTTAAAAAAGTTTTAAATAGTAAAAAGGAGAAGGCTTATGCAATAGGGAGTGTTATTAGAAAGAACTTAACTCTGGATAAAATTATGTGACTGTTGGTTCAATTTACTACTCATAAACTTTTGGTATGTAATCGATGAAGGAGACAATGGAGGGTGTTAAGAAAGAGAAGCAAATGAAATATTGTAAAGATAGCCATAGCAGGAATCAAAATAAAAGGACTAAAATATTTCCTTTTTCTGTCTAAACAGAAATCCTAGAGGAACATTCAAAGACAACAGAATTCTGTACATTGCCTATTTCTTTTTCTCTAAACAACCTATACAGGATACTATCAGAAGAAAAAAAAAATAAAAAATGTTAGACTGTAGTTTACAGATACAGTATGGATGTTCTGATTTTCCGAGTCCAGAGAAGGGCTACAAAGCTGGTGAAGGGTCTGGAGAACAAGTCTTACGAGGAGCGTCTGGGGGAGCTGGGACTGTTTAGCCTGGTGAAGAGAAGGCTCAGGGGTGACCTTATCGCACTCTACAGGTACCTGAAAGGAGGCTGTAGCGAGGTGGGGGTTGGTCTATTCTCCCACGTGCCTGGTGACAGAACGAGGGCTAAAGTTGCGCCAGGGGAGGTTTAGGTTGGATATTAGGAAGAACTTCTTTACTGAGTGGGTTGTTAGTCACTGGAATGGGCTGCCCAGGGAAGTGGTTGAGTCACCATCCCTGGAGGTCTGTAAAAGACGTTTAGATGTAGAGCTTAGGGATATGGTTTAGTGGAAGATTTGTTAGCGTTAGGTCAGCGGCTGGACTCGGTGATCTTGGAGGTCTCTTCCAACCTAGACTATTCTGTGATTCTGTGATTCTGTGATTCTTATCTGGATTTGTTCAGAAAGGAGGATAATTGGTTTTATGAAAGATATTATGTGAAATCTAGATATAATAATGTAAAGATTTAAAAACATAAACCAATTATTTAGGTAATATAGATATCTCTTTTCTGTTCTCTCTGCCCTTTCCCTCTGCCCATTTCCTACCAATGCAACAAAAGAAGGAAAGAGAGAGGAAAGGCATTGACAGTTCCTTCATGGTGAAGTACAGTTTTAGTGCAGAAATATAGTTGTTATGTTTGAAGTATATCAAATAGTCCCCCAAATTACACAGTTAAATACAGCATTTGATCACTGTTTGAGATCTTGAATATGGACTACATTTTTTTAGAATGTTTAATTAAATTTGTTTCTTAGTATATTAGTTAATTTGAAAATTATTAAAAAAAAAAATGATGCAACTTTATCCAAGTTAATTGTCCATTATTTCAATAATAAAAAAGCTCTTCAGAACTGGTGCTTGATAAAAACTAATTGAAAGTTTCTACACTGGCTTGACATATTATTGAATACTCATTTTAGTGTTTTTAGTATTTTAATATTTTTTTCCAGATTTTACATGTAAATGCAAATTTAACTTCAGGGACCTGAAGGACTGGCTAACATTTTGCAAAATGGCATTTAATTTCATTTCTGGATACAAGAACAGTACTGAACAGTATTACAAGAACTAGTAAAATTAGGCCTAATTTTATTTACTTTAAAATTCTTACTATTCACACTACTTCACACTTCCTCAGATACTTTCTATGATCCTGCTTTTTTTTTATTTTTATTTTATTTTATTTTTTCCTGCATATAACATAAGTCCACTTAGTACTTCCTTTACTGTTGTTGAAGCATAGCAGTAAATGTTATATAACCCACAATTTTAATTTAATTCCCCTTGATGCTCATTATGGAGGACCTGGAAGGCTAGAACTTTTATCCTGTTGATTTCAAAGGTTCCAGAATTTCAGTTTCTTCCCTCTTTTGCATACGCAGTTGAAAAAGAGAAAGCTCTGCTTTAGTAAGCTGTTCAAAGACAGATGATTAGGTTTTATGGAACAACAAAACCAGGAGCATAGTTCAAATTTCCTCTGGTAAAAGCATCAAGGTTGGCAGAGCACCACAGAATAAGCACATAGTTTTCAGTCTTATTATCAGCTTATTATATCCAGTTGTTACTTGATGCATATTATTAATGGAAAAAAAAAAAAAAAAAAAAAAAAAAAAACTTGACCAAAAAAAAAAAAATGAAAACATAGTGAAGCTATAACCCTTTAGCATTTGGTAAAACAATTCACCTGACTGATTTCTTGGTTTGTTACTGTAGATAATGTAATGGAAAACATAAATGTTTTCTTATGAGTTTTCTGGCAGTGGATTTTCATACCGTTGTGCTTAGAAATATACGCTCTCTATCTGGGGCAATCAAAAATATACATTTCTACCTCTGTTAGCCATTTTGATTATGTTTCTTCTATTTTTTTCACCTCTGCTGATACTATAGAGTAACTTTAAAGAATCGATAAGGATTCCTCATCTTGTCTCCATTTTTGAGTGCAGGTACAATTTTCAGATCTTTGGCATACTGAGGATTTTGTAAACTTTAAAAAATATATTCAGGCTTTTCAAGCACTGTTATTGTCAGTGATGCAGATGCTACTAATTTCCAGATCAAAAATGTCATTTAAAGTCACTAAACTTTTATTGAAATATTTTAATATTTTAAAATGTTTTTTTTTTTTTTTTTTATTAATAATTCATTAAAAACAAAAAAAACACAATTTAATTTTCCTTTTTTTTTTTTTTTTTTTTTTTTTTTTTATTTACAACTGAATCTTACAAGTTCCTTTGCTTTTTTTATGCATAAAAAAGATTCTCATGAAATATTATAATAATTAACAAAAATATTATTTAAATTTTACCTTTCATATAATTTGTCAAAACCAAAGGTATTTCTTAATGATGTTTACATATGATATTTTTTATCTCTAGCTTTTGGTATTTACAGAATCAGTTTTCTACATCTATCCAATTTAGAGATGCTTTGTAATAGGCTAGAAATCCTGTGCAGTTATCACTAGGGCCATTACATGTGATCTATCTATTTAATGTTAGAATATAGAATATAGAATAGTTCAGTTGGAAGAGACCGTTAAAAATAATCAAGTCCAACGGCCCTGCTACTTCAGGGCTAACCAAAAATTAAAGCATATTAATGAAGACATTGTCCAAATGTCTCTTGAACACTGACAGAAATGGGCATCAATCACATCTCTAGGAAGCCTCTTCCAGTGTTTGATCACCCTCACAGTAAATAAACTTTTCCTAATATCCAGTCCAAGCCTTCACTGGTGCAGTTTTGTGCCATTCCCATTTGTTCTATCATTGGTTGCCAGGTAAAAGAGATCGACACCATTTCTCCTCCTCAGGAAATTGTAGAGAGAAACAAGAGAAAATAAGCTTTGTAGCCTCCTTTTCTCTAAACTAGACAAATCAAGTATCCTCAGCTTCTCCTCATAGGACATGCCTTCCTGCCCTTTTACCACATTTGTTGCCCTCTTCTGGTTGCATCCTTATATCCTTTTTATTTTGTGGAGTCCAGAACTGCAAACAATATTTAAGGTGAGGCTGCAATATCACTAGTTATAGTGAGATTTTCACCAATTTTGACCAGTTGGTTGTGCTGTGTTTAATGCAGTTTGCCCTCTTGGCTGTCAGATAAAAGGACTGGTTAAGTCTAAAGACAAAGGAGACTGCTTCAGCAATAAGTCTGCAACCCTTTAATACTTAACAGATACTGCCAAGTTTAGTCTTCATCAAGACATTGGAGAAAATTGGTAGCTCCCCAAAATATAAATATGTGCATTTAAATGCATGCATGCCACAGTTGTAAATATGTTTTTGCTTTAAGACTAAAACCCATATAACATAAATCAAATAAATACAACAGTAAAAGGAGCAAGGAATAGAAAAGTGAATATTGAAAATATAATTATAATAAACTAAGCCGATACGTGTGTTCTTGTCTGTATGATCTTTATCACTCTTTTAGCATAGTCAAGTTCTGTACATAGAGAGTGAGAATGATATAATACAAATATATTTTCATAGTCAGTTTTGGCTTTCCCATTTTTCTGTTCTATATTCATTGTATATACAAAGACAGGAAAGCTCAGAGCTTAGAAAAGACCTTTGATGTCCAGCAAAAAGTATCTGATTTTCCCTTATTAAATTTTCTCAGCAGGATGCTATATTCTCCATGTTCAGCAGCAGCCAGCTCTTCACTTGCAATAAATAGCACATCAGCTCTATGAAGGATCCAATACCTGTAGGATCCTAACACAGTCCTTAAAGTAAGGAAGCTCCCTCATTAGACACCTTATTTGTTCTCTGGTGGAGGTCATTAATGTCTTTAGTGTATTCATGTAGAACTGTGAAAATTCTCAGCCTGGCCACAGTTAGCCTCATTCTTCTGTGGGTTCATAGTAGGAATTAATATAGCTCTATTGCACCAAAAGGTTAATTATAACAAAATGCACAGAAATATCACTAAAAAAAAAAAAAAAAAAAAAAAAAAGTTTTATTTACTCATTTCTTTTTGCTTGCTAATAGATATATTTCACATTTCATCTAACCCACTTCCACTTTAGCTTGTTAATATTATTTTTCACCTTTTTAATTATTATATATATATATATATATATATATATTTTCCCATGATATCGTTCTTCATGGAGGTTAAAACTTCTTGTGGAAAATAGAAGTTATGATAAAACTTCCTAAACATTATTAATTATAGAAAGACTCCAAAGGATAGCTAATGGCTTAGTCGTTCGGTTAATCATTTCAAGAATGTCCAGACTAAATTATTTAAAACAGGAATTTAGTTTAGCCTTTCCTAAAGCCAAGCAAGTATCCTACATGCCTCAACATCTTTGAAGGGATTGCTTACTTTTTATGAACTTCACTTTTGTAATTGTGAAAAACAAAAATAAATTTCAACCTATTGACATTGTATATGAAACAGAATTATTGTTTACTAGAGGCTGTTTAAATATTTTTGATAAAAAGTCATTGTTTAGTTCCCACAGCCCCAACCTGTGGTGATCTCCTGTGTTCTGACAGTTCAAAAGTTTACCTGTTCATCTTTACCCATAACAGTTCAAATGCTATTGTTCTGGGTTTGAAGTCCAGTGCATTCCATAGTTCTTTTGTGATGTAAGTATTCCCAAAGTCTCCTTTTCTTTGAATCCAGATAAAAAGTGAGGTTCACAACATTCTCATAGTACAATGGAAAAACAGGAATAAAACAGTACTTGACATAAGCACATGAAATATCAAATTCTGTCTAAACATAACTAAAGTATAAATTCTATGGTTCAGTTGAAAGTTATATTTCATCCTTCTTTTCATCAAATAAAGAAAAATATAAAGAACTCTCTTGAGTATGATACTGTTTTTCTCTTCACTCTTCTTCCACATACTCATTGTAGATGAAATACTTTTAATATCATACAATCCCTTTCTGATATGAAATAGTTCCATAATGATGTCATAAAATTGTTTTAATCAATTTTAGACATGTCAGAAATTTCTTGCTTAACATTTTCAGGAAAACGTAACATTAAAGTAGATGTAATAAAACAAGTTTATTCAAATATAAAATTCAGTGATGGTATAATTAACTGATTAATATAGACATTTTCAGATTTTTCTACTGAACCTCATTATCACAGAATTGTGCACTCTGAAAATAATAATGAAATTGTACTAGTAATATTTTTTTTTAAATAATGTGGTCTACTTTTCCTTATTTTACAGGTTGGCATTGCAAGAAGCAAACAGTTATCAAACACTTTATCTCTGGTCATTTAGGAAATCTGTTGCAGTGACAGACCCATAGATTATGGGTCTTCTACATTAAAAGTAAGGACTTCTTGAATATAAGTTTCTTTCCTCCTTCTCCTTCTCCTTCTCCTTCTCCTTCTCCTTCTCCTTCTCCTTCTCCTCCTTCTTTCTTCTTTTTCTTCTTCTTCTTTCCTACTACATAGTATTGGCTGAAATAAAAATCAATAAAACTAGTCAGAACTAAAAATGCATATATTAATATCATTAAATCTAATATCAGCATTATTCTATGGACTTCAAAGACAGGTATGAAGGCAATAATGTATTCTGAAGAAGTTTATACAAACAGAGCAAGTAGGGGAGTAAGAGGTTTCATTTCCTTTGCCCAACCATGCTACCATTTGGAATAGCTAACAGTTATCTCCATTATTTGCAGCTGCTTCTCAACAAGTCTCCCATGGATTATGTATCGTATTTGCCAACTTCTTACACCTTGAGTATCTGAGATCTCAGATGACACTTCAAGCTTCTATTTAGGCTACTGGCTTGAGTTCTGTGTATTTATTTCTTTTTGAGCAAGGTTAACATATGAATAAAAACTTTAAAGATACTTCTTTAGTACCAAAGGCAGCTAGACCATGTTAATCTTTCATCTACCCTTCAACAGTGCAATTTAATTCTGAAAATATAACTATGACGTAAGTTTGCAATAAATAGAGGAGGGTTATCACATATCTTGATTATTTATTTATTATCAATTACATTTAATTCTAATAGGAATTATGTAATTTTACAGTCACAGTAACATACACTTCAAAACCACCTTTGATTTCTACACATAAATTTATAAAGTCAGTATCTTAAACTAAAATTATTAGCTAGCATTTGAAAGTTATATAAACAGGCAAAAAATCATATTCAAATAGTAGTATCAATTGCCATTGCCTCTGAGCATTTTGGAAAGTCTGAATTCTTAAAAAGAGTTCCAAATGCCAGAAGGAAAGTATGACTTTCACACCATTCAGTGCTTAAACATATTCACAAAGTGCCATTTGTAATGCCTTACAGCTGCCTGACTACCAGGCATGTCTGGCAGATTCTCACAAGTCTTCTTCTGCCAACTCATTTAGGAGATTTGGATACCCTAGAACACCTTAGTGGACCAAAGATGGCTATTTGTAGGCCTTTAGACTATCCTTACAATCAATGTAGATACAAACTCCTCCAGGCATATTTATCTGAATAGTCTGAGACACAATATTTTTAAAACAAAATTAAATGAACTTGGAGGTAATTTTCTCAGACTTACGTAGCTGTTAGAAACAGTGAAGTAGTTGTTAGAAACACACAGTCACAATTTGATGCAGTTAGACACACACAAGTTTTTATTGCTATTTCAAATACTCTAGGATATCACAGAATGATAAGAGAGTGGTTTGTATTTGAAGGGACCTTAATGATCACCTTGTTCCAAACTCATCATGGGCATGGTCACCAAGACTTTCAGATGTGGCTTACAAATGTGTCTTGGAATCTATGGAAGACCTGTGTTCTTGAGTATCAACTCTAATACAGACAGAATACCCACCTATGTTTTTATTTGCATTACAAGTGGACAGCTGAATCAAGACCTTAACTTTTAGAAATTGTGGCTAGAACTTGAAAAATTCCACCACTGCTCTGTTAGAAAAAGAAGGCTGAACTTAACTGGAATTACGTGAATTCTTTAAAAAGGATGGAATCTCCAGTTTCTCAAAGAACAAGCTTTCATTCCGGTTTATAGAGTTCCAGGAGTGAAATCTGCCTAACTCCAGCTATCCAGTGGTAGAATAAATATAGGTGGGTATAACTTCAGATGCAATATGGTACTCAGCCTATTATATGAATTACATTCTAAAAAATATCTGAAAATTCTATCTTAAGGATGTATGCAGAGATTTTTATACTATTTTTATTTTTAATGTTCTAATATGTCCATGCTTGACTGATGTGACTGTGGGTCTTCTACCGTGGAGCTGTTTCATAGAATGAAGACTATGTACATTCTGCATCGTTCTACGTATACATCTGTGTGGGCCTACACCTTTTTTTCATTTTGATAAGGAAAAAAATTCTGATTATAAAAGTTCTGATTATAGCAGATAAAAATATATATATTTGAAAATAAAGTATGAACTAATGCAAGACTTTCTGAGGAAAAAATGCAAGTATTATTACAAAGAGAGAATGAGTCCATAAAAGGGATAATGCTGAAGCCCTTAGAAGATGAGTTTTGATTGATGTACTTTCCTTAGGCTGACATATATAATTCTATACTAATGATTATGAATTTTACTTAATGTGTTTGATGGCTGCAGCACCTAAAATAATTTGATGATTCAGGTTGTGTTCCTGATACCAAATACTGAAAAAAGCTTTTCAAGAAAACATTAAAATACCATACAAGATATTAAGGTGTTCTATCTCACTAATGGTTACCTTATACAAAAAAATACCTGGGACAAGATCCAAGATTTTTTTTTTTCACTTTTTCACTTTTTTTTTTTTTTTTAATATTTTGCTTGTTCACCCATTAGTTTTAATATGATTATTATTTTCTATGCCTGAAAATACTTTATGTGGGACTCTATAGTGTGTGCTTGTTTGTGAGAGAAAGGTAGAGGAAAGGAATATATAAAGCCTCTAACCAATTAATTTTGTGAAAAGTGACAAAATTCTCTGGAAGCCAACCTAACTGTTGGGTAAAACATCCTGGTACTCACCAGAGATGTATAAATCTTTTGAAATTCTCTCAGTAACCATTTCTTGTGTTTTATGTCTTTAGTATATTAAACTAATATATAATAAAGCACAGAACTAGCCTTATTACATGGTATTGATTATGTCTGTAAAGACCCTTACGAGAATCTAATAAAGTACTTTCAGCAGCACTATTAACTGTAATATCTAATATAATACAGTTGGCTTTAAGTATTAGTCGTATGTACACAAGTATGGGCTTAGTGTTTACAATTCATTTAAAAAACAACAACAAACAACAACAAAAAAAACTTTTTATTGGTTAGTAAATGTAGAATCATGCAATTTACATTGCACATCCAAGATATCCAGAAATTCTGTAAACTTAATTTTATCACAGTTGTCAATGTGTTGTCCTGGTTTACGTAAGCTATAACAGAGCATTAGTCAAATAGCTCAGATAGAAAACAGATAAGACTGAGGATAAATTTCCACTTTACTACCAATAATAAGTTGAATATTTCATCAATATTTTATTTGGATTAACTTATTTACAAATAGAAATAAAGTTGTTAAGGAGAAATGCAGGATGAATTAATAACCTTTTTTTATTTAGTAATTGTGCTGCAATGTGTGAAATGAAATGTCTGGAAGGCTCTGGTTACATTATGTCAGAGAGAAACTTAGTGCTGTTGAAAAAGTACTATCAGACAGTCATTTTCCACACGAGCTTGCAGTTTAACTTGAGGAAAGAGAAAACAATTTAAATGTCAAGAGGAAGGAAGACTTATGTTAATAGGAATGTAGAGCTTATTTCAATTACACACAAGCTGTAAGCTTGAGATCTTACTGCTTGACGATATAAGTGAAATAGAGATATTAATAACAGAGGTATTAATAAGGCTGATAATCTTCATTTACTTTTTGAGTATCAGTGATTATTTTTTTCCTCCGGGCATCATGATTGAAGTGGGTCATCAGTATGTACCTGAAGAAATATAGTTAATACAGTATTTTGCCTTGCTTCAAGTTTTTGAAGGCATTTTGGCTAAGTTATTTAGTTTTGTTTGTATTGCTACATAAAAACAAAACAAAAAACAAACAAACAAAAACAGGGATAAATACTTGGACTTGAGGAGAAGAGGTATGGACAAACTTGTATCCAGATTGCTTTGATGTAGGCTTTTTTACAGGAGGTTTATATTGGCAGAAAAACATAACCAAATTTCAAAACCAAAATTTAGTACTAGATTCTTGGTCATTCAACCACTTTGTTTAACCAGATTGCTCCACAGTCATCTTTCATCTAGCAATACAGACCAAGTTATTAATTTATTTTGCAATACAGTTTGCAATACAGACCAGAATATAATAAGTGCATATCCATATATGTGAAGGCATATAAACATTGGAAGAAATTAGAAAACATATTCAAAAAAATATCTTTATGATTAGCCAGGGCTTTCCCATCTACATTAAAACACTTTTATTATTTTTATTATTTATTATTATTATTATTATTATTATTATTATTATTATTATTATTATT
>NC_048893.1:166415809-166419375 GCF_011077185.1 Oxyura jamaicensis
TTATTATTATTATTATTATTATTATTATTATTATTATTATTATTATTATTTTCCTGGAATTCTTTGAGATCCGATTCAGCTTCTGAAGATGATTATGTTTTATAAAGTAGAATGGGTGATTTTTGTTATCTAAAATTTGATGAGATCAATCCAGGTCAACAAGAAAGTATGAATCAACAACTGCATATATTGCATCTGCACAACTAGAATGAACCATGTCTTCATCTATATTTTCTTTTTAAAGAATTCCCACACAGACAAGCATTGATTCTGCCAGGGGAATTCAACTACCCTGACTTTAAAGCCCAAATGGATTTGAATTTGACCAGGAATAACAAAGAAAACAAGAAGTGCTTCTAGAAGTATATAAGTTACAAAAGGAAGATTAGAGAAAATGTGGGCCTTCTCCTGAAGGAAATAGGAGACTGGTTGCATAGGCCAAGGTACTAAATGCCTTCTTTGCCTCACTCTTTACTAGCAAGACTGGCTTTCAGGACTTCCAGGTCCCATAAAGCAAAAGGCTGGAACAAGAAAGGTGTAACTTTGGTGGAAGAAGATCAAGTCAGAGAATACTTGAGCAAATTGGATATTTGCAAGTCTATGGGCCTTCATGGGATACACCTGTGCTGAGGTAACTGGTAGATGTGATTGCAAAGTGACTCTGTATAATCTTTCATTGATCATGGCAGCTGGGAGAAGTACCCAAAAACTGTGTGAAAGCAAATGCCACTCCTGTCTTAAAGAAGGGCAAGAAGGAGTATGTGGGAACTACTGTTCACTTTGATCCCAGAGAAGAGTAGTTAGGCATTGGAATAGGTTGCCCAGGGAGATGGTGGACTCACCTTCCTGGCAGGTGTTTAAGGAATGGTTGGAAATGGTGTTTAGGGACATGGTTTAGTGGGTGGAGTGCGTCCAGAGAAGGGTGACAAAGCTGGTGAGGGGTCTGGAGAACAAATATTATGAGGAGCGGCTGAGGGAGCTGGGGTTCTTTAGCCTGGAGACGAGCAGGCTCAGGGGCGACCTTATTGCTCTCTAAAGGTACCTTAAAGGAGGCTGTAGTGAGGTGGATAGTGGTCTACTCTCCCATATTCCTCATGACAGGACAAAGGGGAATGGGCTAAAGTTGCATCAGGGGAGGTTTAGGTTGGATATGAGGAAAAATTCTTTACTGAAAGGGTTGTTAGGCATTGGAATGGGCTGCCCAGGGAAGTGGTTGAGTCACCATCCCTGGAGGTCTTTAAAATAAGTTTAGATGTAGAGCTTAGTAAAGGAAAACTTGTTTGTGTTTGGTCATAGGTGGGTGGAGGATTAGGTGCTGTTGGAGGTCTTGGTGATGATGTTAGAGGACTAGCTGATGTTGAGGGTCTCTTCCAACCTAAATGATTCTGTAATTCTGTGAAAGGTTGGACGTGGTGCTTAAGAACATGGTTTAGTGGGTAATATTGGTGGTAGGACCAGATGATCTTAGAGGTCTTTTCCAACGTTAATGATTTTATGATTCTCTGATCCCATGAAAGCTGCAATAGTGGGGGTTCAGACTGCATATAAGGAAAAAAAATAGTTACTGAGAGGTACTGGGAGGGTCCTTCCCTTCCCTTCCCTGCCCTTCCCTTCCCTGCCCTTCCCTTCCCTGCCCTGCCATGCCCTGCCCCTCCCTGCCCTGCCCTGCCCTGCCCTTCCTTGCCATTCCTTGCCCTTCCTTGCCCTTCCTTGCCCTTTCTTGCCCTGTCCTGCCCTGCCCTGCTCTGCCCTGCCCTGCTCTACCTTTCCTTGCCCTTCCCTGCCCTTCTCTGCCCTGCCCTGCCCTGCCCTCCCCTCCCCTCCTCTGCCCGTATGATTCCCAATTGTCCTCTGATTTAACTTCTGTTTTATTTTTAAATAAATGATTGCCCAAAATATTATTTTTTCTTTATTTATTTCTACTGCTAGTTTATGGATACTGTCATTGATTTCTGCATATTTTCTTAAGCTAAGTGAACAGCCCAATACTTTTGCAAGACTGCAAATAAGCAGACACTTGCAACAATTTCCAAATGCACCAATATTTTAATTACTGGACAATTAGATAAATATTAATGTATTTCCAATAATTTACCTTTAGATCCTTATCTAGCTTTAAAGGACTCTACACTGTCTGGATATAAGTTTTCTCATTAAAAAATGCAAGAAAAGGGTCAGTGAGGGTCAGATATATATAGGCTGGAATACATTTGTAGCTAACACAAACTTATCTCCCATCAATATGCTAAGTTCTGTATATTAATAAAAGATAAACTTGGTTGTTTTTTAGCATGTGCTTCTACAAATACAGTACATGTTCACTTTCTACTGTGTAATGAAGCAGATAAATGAAGCAGGGAATGAGAGGATGACCAAATATATTTTTTTTTCTTAGGTTAGTTGTATTCCCCAGTGATTTTACTGATGGAGGTTTCATGTAAAGACCAATGACACTGATAATTGGTTTATAACTGAGTCTGATGGCTAGTATGATCTCAAAATTGCTTTGCTTTTAATCAGAGATGAGGAAAAAGCTGAGGTGCTTAACGCCTTCTTTGACTCAGTCTTTAACAGCAAAAACAGTTGTTCTCTGGATGCCCAGTATCCTGAGCTGGGAGAGGGGGATGGGGAGCAGAATGTCGCCCCCACAATCCACGAGGAAATGTTTGGCGACCTGCTACAGCATTTGGATGTATGCAAGTCAATGGGGCCGGATGGGATCCACCCGAGGGTACTGAGAGAACTGGCAGAGGAGCTGGCCAAGCCGCTTTCCATCATTTATCAGCAGTCCTGGCTATCAGGGGAGGTCCCACTTGACTGGCGGCTAGCAAATGTGACGCCCATCTACAAGAAGGGCCGGAGGGTAGACCTGGGGAACTATAGGCCTGTTAGTTAGTTTAACATCAGTGCCAGGGAAGCTCATGGAGCAGATTATCTTGGGTGTCATCATGTGGCAGTTGCAGGGCAAGCAGGCAATCAGGCCTAGTTAGCATGGGTTTATGAAGGGCAGGTCCTGCTTGACGAACCTGATCTCCTTCTATGACAAGGTGACGCGCTTAGTGGATGAGGGAAAGGCGGTGGACGTGGTCTACCTTGACTTCAATAAGGTGTTTGACACCGTTCCCCACAGCATTCTCCTCAGGAAACTGGCTGCTCATGGCTTGGACTGGCGTACACTTTGTTGGGTTAAGAGCTGGCTGGATGGCCAGGCCCAGAGAGTTGTGGTGAATGGAGTCAAATCCAGTTGGAGGCCGGTCACTAGTGGAGTCCCCCAGGGCTCAGTACTGGGGCCAGTCCTCTTTAACATCTTCATCGAGGATCTGGACGAGGGGATCGAGTGCACCCTCAGCAAGTTTGCAGACGACACCAAGTTAGGTGCATGTGTCGATCTGCTCGAGGCTAGGAAGACTCTGCAGGAGGATCTGGATAGGCTGGACCGATGGGCTGAGGCCAACTGTATGAAGGTCAACAAGGCCAAGTGCCGGGTCCTGCACCTGGGGCACAACAACCCCAAACAGCGCTACAGGCTGGGAGATGTGTGGTTAGAAAGCTGCCTGGCAGAGAAG
>NC_048893.1:166419385-166425617 GCF_011077185.1 Oxyura jamaicensis
GCTACAGGCTGGGAGATGTGTGGTTAGAAAGCTGCCTGGCAGAGAAGGACCTGGGAGTAGTGGTTGACAGTCGGCTGAATATGAGCCAGCAGTGTGCTCAGGCGGCCAGGAAGGATAACAGCATCCTGTCTTGCATTAGAAACAGCATGGCCAGCAGGTCCAGGGAATTGATTGTCCCCCTGTACTCGGCTCTGGTGAGGCCACACCTCGAGTACTGCTTTCAGTTTTGGGCCCCTCGCTACAAGAAGGACATGGAGGTGCTCGAGCAAGTCCAGAGAAGGGCAATGAAGCTGGTGAAGGGTCTGGAGAACAAGTCTTACGAGGAGCGGCTGAGGGAGCTGGGACTGTTCAGCCTGGTGAAGAGGAGGCTCAGGGGTGACCTTATTGCACTCTACAGGTACCTGAAAGGAGGCTGTAGCGAGGTGGGGGTTGGTCTATTCTCCCACGTGCCTGGTGACAGGACGAGGGCGAATGGGCTAAAGTTGCACCAGGGGAGGTTTAGGTTGGATATTTGGAAGAACTTCATTACTGAACGGGTTGTTAGTCACTGGAATGGGCTGCCCAGGGAAGTGGTTGAGTCACCATCCCTGGAGGTCTTTAAAAGATGTTTAGATGTAGAGCTTAGGGATATGGTTTAGTGGAAGACTTGTTAGCGTTAGGTCAGTGGCTGGACTCGGTGATCTTGGAGGTCTCTTCCAACCTAGACTATTCTGTGATTCTGTGCTGCAATCTACCCTGCCTTTCTTGGTTAGCAAACATTATCCCAGTTATAGCTAAACCAAATATAGGCACAACAGATTCCCTTCCTACCCAAAAACTAATTTAAAACTGAAAATTTTGAAATATGTATAAACAAACAAACAAAAAAACACCGAGTGACAGTTCAAAGTGCATCACATTAAAAGAGTGAAATATTTGTTAAACTATGATGTGGCCTCATCAAAGCAATGAATATAGATAAGCCAAAATTTATATTGATGTTTCTGGGGGAATGGGATTACAATGGTAAAACCAGATAAAGATAAACTAAAAGGTGGAGGAAATTCTGATAGAATCCATTCAGATAGAATTTCAGTTCCAGTTCTTTGATGGAGAAAGATGCACTAAGTAGAACAGTTACAGTAGCTAAAGAGTTATAAAATAAATTAATTAATACTGAGTAAAATCGCCTGTATTTTCCACATAAATTACTCATAAACAAATTAGCAAATCTGACAAGTTAGAAATGTAAAATATATGAAAAATCATATTTGTTTCTCTGAATGAACAATATCTTTAGGTAATGATTAATAAGTACTTTTTCCTTCAGCTGAAACACTGCAACTGACTAGATGAATACTGGTTGTTCTTTTAAAATTGCAATGATATAGATTCACTTGAGCCCCTTCCACAGTTGTACTTGGACTGTAATAATGTAAAAGTCAGTGTACAAATAATTATTTCATCTCAGTTGATGAAACAATCTGTTAAGGAATTCTATTCTATAGTCCTCTGTTCATTTATTCTGTCTGCATATGTAGTGATAATAGGGAAATCATCTTTGTTTTTGTACTGTTGCATCTTATGTTATTTCTATATTGCCTACCCTAAGAAATTCCAGCACTCATATAGGAATCTTCAGTTTATTACAATATACAAGCAATTATGTTTTTAGAGGTGAAACTGTGCTAGAAATTATCAAATGTGTCCATTTGTCATGACTTAAAAGGAAATACTTTAGCCTTCATAATCTACAGAAATACTTTAATGTGAAAAAAAAAAAAAAAAAAAAAAAAAAAAAAAACATGTCAATGTAAAAGTTCCATTACTCTTCAGTGGAATGTATTCATACACCTTATTGTATATATCACCTCTTCCCTATGAAATGTAGTTCTACTTCAGTGACCTGCTGACATAAATGAGGATTTTACAATTCTGGAGTGATGAGAAGTTCTGCTGAAAGTGTCTGTGAATAACAATTCTCACATCATCAATGAATATTATCCATCACCTGATAGTGATCTAGTTGAAACTCCCCTCTGGGAATTCTGAGTTTCATAATGCATAATGCAGAAAGATGGCATGTATTTAATTCTTAGATAACAATGTGATAGTATTCCTGTAGCTGAAGCTGTGAAAGCATTTCCACAAGAAATATCTTTTTGCCTTCCCCTTCCCCTTCCATTTCTGAAATGTCGCTTACCAGCTCAACTCCTTTTGGCTAACCTGGGAATTACATTCACATGTCTCTCATATTGATAGGATACTTCATTGCAGATGGGATTTAGTGGATAAACTTGTCCTGAGGAAAAAATAGTACACAAAGTGATTACAGTTCTAAGGTGTGTAGCCCTACTGACCAAACTCATATTTTCCAGCTGCACTGTGGAACTAGAATATTTTTTCTTCTCTTCAGTGCTAGGTCAATTATGTGAATCTGTTATCGATATAGATCCATAAATTAAAACCAAACCAAACAAACAAACAAAAAAACATTCCTTCTCCAGCATTAGAGTACTTTATCTGATGTTTAAGTGTAGAACAAACATTTTAAAATGCACAAAAACAACAATGACATTCACTCCTTAAGACTGTTTTAAAACTGCTAACCTTGCATCTACTGAAAAAAATCCTGGTTCAAAGAGGGTAGTATTATTCCCATCAGGAAATACTTATCTGGACGATATGAGTTATCTTCTGATATTTATATATGTTATTCAAGAACAATGACAATAAAGATTGAAAATAACGTAGAAACAAAATTATTTACTGTTGTCTATTTACTGTTGTCTTCTTTCCAAAAGAAAACCAAGATTATGTGTAATCTTCTGTGTTACTGTGGTGGTTTTATTTGGATGGGCAGCCGAGCTCAACCACAGCCGCTCTCTCATTCCCCCTCCTCAAATGAAGAGCAGGAGAAAATACGATGCAAAGGGATCAAGGCTTGAGATATGCACAGGGACATCACTCAACAATTATCTTGATGGGAAAAACAGACTCAGCATAGGGAGATAGTAAGATTTATTGCCTATTACTAAGAAGCTAGAGAAGTGAGAAACAAAGGAAAGAAACCAAAACAACCTTCCCCCCATCCACCCTTTTTCACCTCCTCCCCCTGAGCAACACAGGGGAACAGGGAAATGGGGGTTGTGATCAGTCTATAGCACTTTGTCTCTGCCACTCCTTCTCAGTAACTCTCTGCCCCTGCTCCATGTGGGGTCCCTCTCATGGGATGCAGTTTTTCCCAAACTGATCCTACGTGGGCTTCCCACAGTCAGCGGCTCTTCAAGAATTGTTCCAGATATGGGTCCATAACATGAGGCCATGCATCAGTAACACACTCTTCCAAACTGGGTCACCCACAGGCAGCAGCTCCTGCCAGGTCACCTGCTCCTGCATGGTTTATGCTCCACTGGCTACAGGTCTGGCCTGGAATTTCCTCCAGCAGGAGTCCTCCACAAGGCTCAGCCTCCTTCAGTGCAGGTCCACATGCTCTACCGTGGTCTCCTCCACGGGCTACAGCATGGAACCCTGCTCCACTATGGAACTCCATGGGCTGCAGGGGCACAGTCTGCTTCACCATGGGCCTCACCACAGGCCACAGGGTAACTTTAGCTCCAGCTCCTGGAGCAACTCTCCTCCTCCTTCACTGACCTTGACACTTGCAAGACTGTTTCTCACTCCTCTCTCTCTCAGCTGATGTTCTCCAGAAGTTTTTTTGTCCTTTCTTAAATATGCTCTCACAGAGCATATGTAAACATCACTTATTGGTCTGGCTCTGGCCAACAGCGGGCACCTTATCTTCTGGATTCTTCTCACAGAAGCTACCTTATGGTCCTGCCGCTACCAAAACTTTGCCATAGAAACCCACTACAGTTACAGATGAAAACACTTCTGTTCTTCATCAAGAACAAGCTCACAGGTTAATTTTACCAGTTATTTATGCTATTCATGAAACAAAGAAACAAACAAGAACAAAAACAAAAACTAAAAAACAGGTAAAGGAATGTAATTAGCATTCCTTGTAATAAAAGAAAATAAAAAAAAAATGCGTAGGAAATTTTTTGCTTTTTGTTTTATTTTTATTTTTACATATATATATATATTAAAGAAAACTAGTTTTACATCAAAATGTCAGTAATTATGTGGAAGTAATATATGTATTTGTTGTTCTGCAATGTAGATTTTATCTGGGGTATTATATGTAAAATATTTAAGATTTTTTTCCCTTTCCTGTAAACAGGAAAAATATTACAGTAACAAAAATGCATTGTTTTCCAGAAATATTATTATAATAAACATGTGAAGATAGCATACTGTTGGCTGTCAAAAATTTGGTCTTATTTTCACAGTTGCTTTGAAAGATTACATTAAAATAGTAATTCTGGAAGTAAATTGAAATTGTAGAGAGATATTTAAATAAGAATTTAGAAAAAAATACATATTTCTAGGTCTGCAATGAACTACTGATCTTTCTCTGTTGGCTGCCTTTTTATTTATTACTCATGTCTTTTATTCAGAGAGTAATTGGATGCCCCTTTAAAAATTTGTTTAGGTGATCAGAACAATCTCTTTCAAATAACTCTGAAGAAAATAAAGGCTTAATTTCATTTTTTTGTTTGCTTATTTATTTTTATTTATTTTTTTTTTTTTTCCGTGGGATCAACCAGAAATGATTGGTTACTGGCATATTTTTTGTTAAATTATTATGACAAGTTGTCTGCTTCATACTTTTCTGTAATTGAAAATTTCAAAAACTGTTTATGGAGATTTCAGTGAAAACTAGCTACATCAAGACTTCAGTTTAACATACTTTGTATCTTTAGTCCATCGAGGCCTATGAAACATTCCATATCTTATTAAAATACAAACATACTGCCTATTCTTGTACTGTTTGTAATGGTGGGAGAGTTGTATCAGTGTGTTTGGCTTTTGTGAAGGATTCCAAATGCTGTTTTAGTTTGTGCCCAATGCTACATACCACTACCTGTCTGATGGCACCACAACCTGAAAGAACTTCTAATTGAATTCTTTTCAGTGTGAAGTGAAGACCTGGTGTAATTCAGGATCTGGCTTTAGAAATTTGGAGTTACTGGTATAAGAGACTGGCATTTTTATTTGTTTGTTTGTTTGTTTGTTTATTTTCTCTGAGCAAAAACATACAAGTCTTTTAATGTACCAGTTTTAACAGCTCATGCTTTACAAGATGCAATGTATTTCTCATAAATGCATAAATGTACCTTAGGAAATGTCACATGTCATGTCATTAGGAAATGAAATGTCATTAGGAAAACAGTCACATTTTTCCTATTACAGCCACTATGCACACTAAGAGGTTTTTAAGATAAAAAGAGAGGCAGAATATAATTCCCAAATAACATACTGAATTATTTTCACAAGGATGACTGAATAGTTCAAAACAGCAGTTACCTTGAAAACAAATGACTGCACTGAAAGGAGAATTAATTAATTCAGATAAACTAAATAAACTCTGTGAACTGACCAATATAGCAGAAATTACTGGGTGCTGATACTGCTATTTTAATTATTAAGTCCAAATTAATTAATTTCAAAGCTACCTTTTTCTGAAATCTACAACTTGACCAATATTCATAACATAAAACATATGAAGAGAGAAATTTTGCTTAGTAACACTTTTGCAAAGGGTGGAACAGAGTCTTTATGCAACTAGATGTATTGAATGTTAAATAGTGTCAGTTTCAATATACAATGTAAGGTTCAAATAATTGTGTAGTACTTGCTTGACCACAAACTGAGAAAAAGAATTTGTTTCTGCCAACCTATTTCTTTCACAGAGGGAGCTATTTTTTTTTTGTTGTTGTTAATTGTTAATATGGTTCTGTATATAAAGGGAACTTAATTTCCCTGAGAGCTGCAGTAAAATCAGCGATCGTGGTTATATCAATTTGCACAGCTATTGGAAACAATGAGATTCAGCCATGACTCAATGAGAGATCTTAACCTTGCTGAACTTGAGCTTTGCATTCACTGTGCTTCATATTCCTCAACACATCTATTTTGCTGGTAGCGGGTTTTCTTTCTTTCTTTCTTTCTTTCTTTCTTTCTTTCTTTCTTTCTTTCTTTCTTTCTTTCTTTCTTTCTTTCTTTCTTTCTTTCTTTCTTTCTTTCTTTCTTTCTTTCTTTCTTTCTTTCTTTCTTTCTTTCTTTCTTTCTTTCTTTCTTTCTCTTTCTTTTTCTCTTCCTTCCTTCCTTCCTTCCTTCCTTCCTTCCT
>NC_048893.1:166440617-166447872 GCF_011077185.1 Oxyura jamaicensis
TATAGTCCTCTGATTAGCCACTGAGTTAAAATATATATATATATATATATTTACTCGATCAAGCATAAATGACAAGTACATATACATGCTCTTTGGTTAGTGTGAACTCAAAATTCTACAATGGTGCAAGGTCTCTTATTTAGACTCTAACATGTAGATAAGTTTATGGAGTTTCCATTTGTGTGAAATGGAGGAGTTATCCTGGTGGTAACACATTCTGGTGGATAGAGCTTCTTACAGCTCTTCACCTACATACAGTTTTCTAATCCAGAAAATACTACTGTACAAAATAGTTTTATTAGGATTACATATATATATATATAAGAAGGGAACAGGACTGTGAGCTATTGAGTGCACCCTCAGTTAGTCTAGAGATGATACCAAGTTGGGGGGAAGTGTCAAGCTGTTGGTGGATAAGAAGGCCTTGCAGAGGGGCCTGGACAGGATGAGTCGGTGGGCAGAGGTCAATGGGATGAGGTTCAACATGGCTAAGTGCTAGGTCATGCACTTGGGGCAAAACAACCCCATGCAATGCTACCATCTTGGGGCAGAGTGGCTGGAAAGCTGTGCTGAGAAAAAGGGTCTGGGGATGCTGGTTGATGCTCACCTGAACATGAGCCAGCAGTGTGCCCAGGTGGCCAAGAAGGCCAGCGGCATCCTTGCTTGTATCAGGAATAGTGTAGCCAGCAGGACTGGTGAGATGATCGTCCCCCTGCACTGCTCTGGAGAGCCTGCACCTTGAGTACCATGTTTAGTTTTGGACCCCTCACTACAAGAAAGACATCAAGGTCCTGAAGCATATCCAGAGAAGGACTATGAAGCTGGTGAAGGGTCTGGAACACAAGTCCTATGAGGAGTGGCTGAGGGAACTGGGATTGTTTGGTCTGTTGAAGAGGAAGCTCAGGGGAGACCTTATTGCTCTCTACAACTACCTGAAAGGAAAGTGTGGGTGTCTGGGGATGGGCCTCTTCTTGTGGATAACTAGCAATAGGACAGGAGGGAATGACCTCAAGTTGCGCCAGGAAAGGTTCAGGTTTGGGAATCAGGAGAAATTTATTCTCAGAAAGAGCATTTAGGCATTGGAACGAGTTGCCCAGAGAGGTGGTGACATCACCCTTCCTGGGGGTGTTTAAGGAAAGGTTGGGTGGGTTGCTTAGGGACATGGTTTAGTGGATGATATTGGTGGTAGGGGGATGGTCAGACCAGGTGCTCTTGGAGGACTTTTCCAGTCTTAATTTGTTCTATGATTCTACTAGGTCCACTTACTAGTTAGATCCTCAGGTACCTGAAAACTTTCTGTTGTCTACTTTCACAGTACTGATAAAGACAGGTGAGAGCTGTCTGTCCATGTACCCTACCATTTAGGTTAACAAAAACAGTATCACAAACTTATCTGTAACTTAGTTTTAATTTCTGGGTTTTTATTTTAGTTAAAAAACAACAACAAAAACCATCAACAATGTAAGTGGTGTACTCTTTTGCCTTTATGAATATTACTTGTATAGCACTTTCTTTTCCTGTGTGTCCAACACCTATATGCATAGAGCCCTGTAGAAGAACGATACTAGATTTATTACTGCTGTCATCCTTTTGTGATGAGATCGGTGACCTAGCTGATATACCTAGAAAGGGATGTGAAAGGTAGTAGTATCTTGGATGGAAGCAGACATCCAGACTCCAAAGGTCTCAGCTGAGAGAGAAGTTTATAAGGTTATGTAATGTTAAAATTGGCTGTCTGTCAGGTGCCCACCAAGCCACTCTCTCACTCCCCGTCTTCAGCAAGATGAGGAAGAAATATGATGAAAAAGTTTGCAGGTCAAGATAAGGACATGGAGATCTCTCACCAAGTACTGTCACAGGCAAAACAGACTCAGCTTGGGGAAGATGAATTTAATTTCTGCCAATGAAATATGGAATAGGATAAGAAAATTATACAAACCAAACCAACCAAACAACCAACCAAAATCTAAAAAGCTTTGCTCCAACCTTCCTTCTTCCCAGGTTGAACTTCACTTGAGATCCCTCTATCTCCACCACCCCTGAGTGGTGCAGAGCATCGGGATACGGAAGTTTCAGTCAGTTCATAATGTGTTGTCTCTGCCACTCATTCCTATTCACATTTTCTCACTGCTTCAGTGTGGGATTCTTCCCAAGGGTTACTGTCTTTCACAAACTGTTCCAGAATGGGTCGGCTCCACAAGGTACGGCCTTTAAGGAACAGATTATTTCATCATAGCCTTCAGCTCCTGTCAGAAAACATGCTCCTGCATGGGCTGTCCACAGGCTGCAACTTCCTTCAGGCCACATCCACGTGCTCTGGTGTGGTGTCCTCCAAAGACTTCAGAAAGCATATATGTTCCAATGGACAGCCTACTCCACCATGGTCCTCCATTGGCTTACAGAAGAATCTTTGCTCTGGTGTCAGGAGCACCTCCATGCTCTTCTTCTTCAATGACCTTGGCATCTGCAGGGCTGTTTGTCTCTACATTGTCTCATCGTTCTCACTTTTTTTAAAAATTATTATTATTATTATTTTAACCTTTCTTAAATATGTTATCACAGAGGTGGCACCAGCATTGCTCATTGGCTCAGCTTTGGCCAGTAGAGGGTCTTTTTTGGAGATGGCTGGAACTGGTTCTGTCCAACATGGGTGTAGTTCCTGGAATTATTAAAGGTATGTAAAGGTTAAATTGAGTCTAGTCTTATGTCTAGTCTCTCCAGGAGCTGGACTTGATGATCCTTGTGGGTCCCTTCCATCTCAGGATTTTCTATGATTATGATACCATCTGTAATTAATCATATTCACATCTGTAACAAATGCACCATTTGTCCAGCTTTTGGATGCTGAGCACATATTGTCAATGACACATTGCTAGATGAAATGGTATATTTTGATAATAACATTAAAATGATCAGTTATGATGAGGTGTATGCACTGTGTATATAACAAAAGCTATATCTAATTTATCAGTTGGACATTAAAATGTGGAATTTAGCTAACATTTTGTTAGTAGTAATTTTTTTTAGGATGGCTTGTGTTCTAGCTTTAGTTCTATGCTCATTATTTACCATTTATAAGAAATAGAAAGTTGTTAAGTTCTGTAGTCCAACTCTTAGAAAATTAAAAGGAACTTTCATACCAATATTTGTTGCTAGCAATAAATATTTCACTAGCAATGCCTAGCAATAAATATTTCACTAGATGTAAATGTTGCATTATTAGCAATGTGCTTCTACTTCATCTGTATTTCAAGCAGAGAAGAGCTGTACAGTTCAGGAGACATTCAGGTACAACCCTCTACAGATTCAGTAGGTTATTATGTTTTCTAGCATCTAAGAATTACTTTTTGTTTTGAAATGAGTCTTTTTCTCTTCTGTTTCTATCCTAAGTTATAGTTATTTTGTTATTGCATCATTCCCTACATACAGCCATATCCTTGTATCCTGTGATAAATGAAACAAAACACATTTTACAAATGAACTTTACAGCAATAATCTCTAGTTCTGGAATATCTGGGCAGTAATTCTTCTTTGATTCTTCTTTGTATCATACCTGAAGTAACAATAATATCTTTACCAAGATTCAGAGAAATATTGATTATAATGTTTTGCTTAAGAATGAACACCTTTCTTTTTCAGAAAATCATTAACCAGCTGGAGGTAATTTAATTACATTTTGTTACTACTTCCTATGTGTGTCTTGAACTGATTGTAATATCTGTTGTTGTATAAATATTAAATATATATATATATATAAATCAAAAAAAAAATGAAAAGGAAGTTTCGTAATAGAAAAGGGTGTAAGGTGGAATGCACAAGGAAACAATTCTATTCTATGTATTTATTTATTTATTTTATCAAGAATGTCAAATTTGGTTTCCAAACACATTTGTTGGACTACGTAATAACAATTGACATTAAAACACCTAAGTAAATCAATAACAACAATAACATAATTCAAAACCTTAAAGAAGTGGGTTTAAGATTTGAGTTATTAATATGATTGAATACATTTTCAGGCTACATTTAGCTTATGAGACACAAGTTGCCCATTCCTGTCTACTGCAAAAAAAACTATATTTCTTCATGAAAAAGTCACTTTTAACATATGGGTTTTCTGCTTTGCAGACACTATTGTTCCTGCAGAAATTCTAGCATAAAGATTCACATGGATTTTTTTTTGTTTCCTCTATGGAGGACACTATTCCCTCTGAACAACAAAAATCTTTAAAATCACCATAATAGTGAGAAAACTTTGAGAGTTGGAGGGATTGTGATTTGATAGTACAATAACCTTTAGATGTCAAGTTTAGTCACAACAAATGGCATAAGTCCCTTCCTTGCACTACCTTTGGGTTTTCTTGCTCATGGATTTATGCGGTATGACTACTTCCACTACACCTTTGTGACATGTGTTCTCTACCCTTATCACCATGCTGACAGTTATCATTGCTGAAAGTCATGTAGGGCAGTACCTGTGAATAAGAAACTAGCTGGTAGTATGGTAAGCAAAGAAAATAAATTGTTCTCTTATTGCACAGTAAAAGCATCAGTTTAGCTGAACTGACAGATACAGTTTTCATCCAGCTTTTACTACTTTAAAGGACTCAATGAAGCGCTAGAATGATGTACATAATTTTGCATATCCATTAAAATTCTCTTTCCATTTTCAATCGAGGTATTTTTTAAAAAACGCATGTTAACAAATTCAGATAAAAGTTTAAAAGTTCATATGGAGAGAAATAAACTGTTCATGAATGTGCAGAATGAAGAGTTAAAGAAAAAGTAGTTCTAACTGAAATTTGAAATGGGAATATCATTTTATATTAACAAGTTCAAAATCAGAAGAAATTTTGTAACAGCTTAACAGTGACCCCTCTGGATTTTAGCTCTGCCATTTTTAGAAGAGGCAAGCATCCCTTTAGCACTAGTAGGCATTGGAATAAGAAGTAAAAATAGCTGATTTAAGGCTCTGTTGTATATTCAACAATGCACATCACAGATGTACATATATATATTGTCCTAGAGGCACAACCTTCTGAACAACTTAGTGCAACTTATAAAACATCAGTGGATGGCAGATCTGGAATGCATACTCCTGTAAACTGCAGCATAGGAGGATATTTATTGATCCTTAATTTGTTTTAGTCACCATAATTACTTGAGTGTTGTATTACCTTATTTCATCTTTGAAGAATGTACCATAGTCTGACTTCTAATTTTGCTAAGGTTCCTTTACTCTACTGTGTCCATAAAAATGGACCTTCAGGTTGCTGCAGATA
Organism: Oxyura jamaicensis; assembly: GCF_011077185.1. Lineage (NCBI taxonomy): Eukaryota > Metazoa > Chordata > Aves > Anseriformes > Anatidae > Oxyura > Oxyura jamaicensis. The sequence continues at coordinate 166,445,900 of NC_048893.1, forward strand.
TCATTCATTGTAAAAGAGCTTTAGACCCAAAAATTCTTAAGAACAGAGTGGTAGTGCTTTCATTGTTCTAGAAGAGCTTACATAATGAGATATAACAAAACAAACTGAATATTCTGTTCCTTACCAGAGAAGAGAGATCATACTGCAATAGACTATTTTCTTTCTGTTGTGGTTTAACCCGGCCGGCAGCTAAACACCACACAGCCGTTCGCTCACCCTCCCCCCTCCCTCTCTGGGATGGGGGAGAGAAACGGGAAAGTGAATCCTGTGGGTTGAGAAAAAAACAGTTTATTAAAATAGGAAATAATAATAGTAATAGTAATAATAATAATAGTGTGTACCAAATAAGTGATGCACAATGCAATTGCTCACCACCTGCTGACTGATGCCCAGACCAACCCCGAGCAGCTGCCCCCCACCCCCAGCTAGCCACCCCTATATATTGTTTAGCATGACGTCAAATGGTATGGAATACCCCTTTGGCCAGTTTGGGTCAGCTGTCCTGGGTCTGACCCCTCCCAGCTCTTGCTGCACCCACAGCCTGTCCGCTGGCAGGACAGCGAGAAGCTGAAAAGTCCTTGGCTTAGTGTAAGCATTGTTCTGCAACAATTAAAACATCAACATGTTATCAGCACTCTTCTCATCCTAATCCAAAACACAGCACCCTACCAGCTACTAGGAGGAAAATTAACTGTGTCCTAACTGAAACCAGGACGCTTTCACAGCTGATAAATGGTTTGGAGTGCTAATATATGACTGTTGAACAAGAATACCTGATCTTACGCTGTTTGCCTTTTCTCATCATTTATCATTGGTTCATTGATTGCACGCATTTTGTCTAACTTCTGAACTAAAAACATTTCTATAAGTATGGGTTGACATTCAGGATATCTATTATAAAATAGTAATATATCCATACAAGTATATAGCTCTTTTCTATCATAAAATGCATAAAAACTATGTAATTAATGTTGACATGTAATATTTATTAGAATCACACTGTTTAAACAATAGTTCATAAGAACAAAAGACTTTTATTCTGACGTCTTTCATTCTGACTCATCAAGGATGAACATTAATGTTTATTTTTATATTACAAAATTATAAATTAAAAATTAAGATTTAAAATATTTTTAGAAAAGTTTTGTTTATCATGTCTATTAGAGTGAATAATAAGAGAAAAAAAATGGAATATTAAAAAAAAAAAGGTCAATAAAACTCATTGTGCCTTACACTTAATTTTAAAACCTGTCTTATCTTTCCATACAAAATAAAAGTTGTTAAAATTACACCTCTATATTTTAAACCTAAATTGAAAATGCATTATTATAAAATGTTGATAACATGCTCTTATAAAATCAATATTTTATTTTCCATACTTCTCTACCTTTCTCTTTTTCTTCTTCTCACAAACATCTTAAAGTTTGAAAGCTATTAATAAACTGGAAACTTTGGACACTATCATTCAACATTGTACCTGAGCACGGTCTCTAAATAAATAAATAAATAAAGCATATTTTAAATGATTAAATCTTTGCTATTTGTATCTTTACAGGTTAATTATTACACAAAATAAACATTCTTATGTCAAGTTGTACAAATGTTATAGAATTTTGAGGACCTGTGGGTATCCAAAACTAAAGGTATAAATAATAAAATATCAAAATACTCAAAGTACTATGCTCTAGCGTAATGGTGGATAGTGGATGGAAAGGTCACTAAATCAAAGATATGACAGAATGAAATGAAAGTAAATTAACTTTATGATGCTGAAAATCAGCTTGATTACTATTATTGAGAGATGTAATTCTGTCCAGAATCTATGTAATGAAGCTTAAAAGAAAAAAAAAAAAAAAAAAAAAAAGTATCAGTCATGAATGTTTATTTTTTAAATTTTAAACTCAAGGTGACATTTTGAAGATGAATAAGGAAGGAAGGAAGGAAGGAAGGAAGGAAGGAAGGAAGGAAGGAAG
>NC_048893.1:166447882-166483654 GCF_011077185.1 Oxyura jamaicensis
AAGGAAGGAAGGAAGGAAGGAAGGAAGGAAGGAAGGAAGGAAGGAAGAAAAAGAAAGAAAAAGAGAGAAAGAAAGAAGATAAATTATTAATTTTGAATAAGAAGAAAATCATTTTTATCTTCCATTTCCTACTCAAGGTTTCAAGATATAATCTAAAAACAGTCTAACAGTAAATAACTGTTTTACAGTTCTCTATAGTTACACCAGTGAACATCTTTAGCAAGCAAGGCTCCCAGGTACAAGGCATATAATGAAGTCCAATTGTCCCTTTTAAAATTCCTTTTGTTTGCGGGATGATTTTAACTAATAGAGATCTACATGAAAATTGGCACTGCTATATACAGTGATTGGAGCTCTTTTTTTATTTTGGTGACCTTTGTGTTTTAGATGGATTCAATTATCTGTTTAATTTGTATTATTGAATAAAATATTAAAATATGCCTGGGCTGACCAAATAATCTGTGACCATGAATCTGAAAGCCTCTGATGATAAGTACAGATTTTTTTTTTGAGTGACAGTATACATTCTGGTAATTTGATTTGGACGATTTGTTGTCAGTGAGAATGTAGTTGCCCCTAGATAAGTGTTAAAACGTGCACTCCTGTTATTAAATAGAAGGAGCTAGTTTAAAATGTCAAGGCTCTGACAGATTGGCAGGAAAGAAATCTTTATATTGTGATGCCTTTAGAATAGCCAGAGGGTAAGACAGAAACTATTCCAAGTGACTTTGATAGAAGCTCAGGAGATTGAATTAGGGAATTTTTTTCACCCATTTACACCAATATAATACCAGAACATCAACATAAATCTGGAAAGACTCCAATGAAATAGATAGCTAATCCAGAATATAATCAAAGAAAAAAATATTTTTGTTACTAACTTTAGAAAAAAAAAAAGTAACAATCATCGTTGTAAATTATAATTATGTTGCCTAATAAATGCACGTTGCTCAGGGCTTCCTTTTAGAGCAGAATTTACAGATAACCTACATTTAGCTATTATAATAGATTATATGACCCTTTTTTATATATATATATGTATATATATATATATATATATATGTAGCTACTTTTCATTCAACCCTACAGCTCTTTCTTTTGTGATTTCAAGTGAGGTTTCATTCTTATAGGGCAACACTGAGGAACCAGCTGATATATCCCTTTCACCCACTCTGGGTTACAAGGCAATCTCTGCAAAGAAGTTTGTGTGTGCTTAAGGGTATGATCCAGCCCCATGTTTTTGTTGTGCAGGTTATACAATGTTCACTATCCAGTTTACACAACATGAAAGAGACATGACAGCTGCCCCAAGCAGTTTGCAATTTGAATTAGGTATGCTACTGTAAGTGAAAGTAACAAGTCATGATTTTCATTGCAGTATAATGGTTGGTGGGCTCATAAAAGGAAGGAGGGAGGGGTCCCCATATTACATAAGGGCCCCACTGCTGGCCAGAGCTAGGCCAATAAACCATGTTGTTTGTGCCTCTGTGAGAGCATATTTAAGACAGGGAAAAAATAAAACAAAAGAAAACAAACAACAACAACAAAAACTGCTGGGGAACAGTATCTGGGAGAGAGAAAGGAGTGAGAAACAGCCTTACAGACACCAAGGTCAGTGAAGGAAGGAGGGGGAGAGGTGCTCCAGGCGCTGGAGATGAAATTCTCCTGACCATGGTGAAGCAGGCTGTGCCCCTGCAGCCTATGGCATGCCATGGTGGAAGAGGGTTCCAAACTGAAGCCCGTGGAGGAGACAGTGGTGGAGCAGGTGGATCTGCACTGAAGGAGGCTATGGCCTGTGGAGGACCCCTGCCAAAGCAGATTCCAAGCTGGACCTGTAGCCCGTGGAGAATAGACCACACAGGAACAGGTGACCTGGCAGGAGCTGCTGCCTGTGGGTGACCCAGGTTGGAGCAGTGTGCTTCTGATGGATGGACCCTGTGGTACGAACCCATATCTGGAGCAATTCTTGAAAAGCTGCTGCCTGTGGGAAGCCCAATTAGGATCACTTTGAGAAGGATGGCATCCCGTGGGAGGGACCCTAAGTTGGAGCAGGGGAAGAGAGTGACCGAGAAGGAGCAACAGAGATGAAGTGCTATAGGCTGACCACAACCTCCATCCTCCCATTCCCCTGTGCTGCTCAGGGGTGGGGGAGGTGGAAAAGGGTGGATGGGGGAAAGACATTTTTGGATTCTTTAATTTGTTTCTCACTTCTCTAGCTTGTTAGTAATAGGAAATAAATTTTACTATCTCCTTACTCTGTGTGTGTTTTGCCCGTCACGATAATAGTTGAGTCATCTCCCCATCCTTATCTCAATGCTTGAGGCTTTTGCATTGTGTTTTCTCCCCCTCTTCCTATGAGGAGAGGGAGTGAGCGAGTGGCTGTGGTTGAGTTCAACTGCCCACCCAAGTAAGACTACCACAAAGACATGGTACAGTTCTAACTTTCCTGGCTGCATAGCATTAGGGTGATGGTCAATTTAAGGAGTATAGTACAATATCTAGAAGGACTTTGCCAAAGAGTACACTGCAGTAACTGAGATACAATTGAAGCTGGGGTCAGCCAGTGAATTTTTTAATTTGATGCTCCATTAAAAAACAAACAAACAAAAAAACTTGTAGCACAGTTCAAACTGTCTGCGTTGAGATGTTAAGTGGTTTGCTAGAGACAGAATATATATATGTTCAGAGAAAGAAGGACAAATATCTGTACTTTTAGTATTTACTTTGAAATTAAAACTTAATAATTCAATTTATGTCAATAATAAAACTTAACTGCCTGGTACTTGAACACGCAATGTAAGGAAGTTGTGTGTTTCTGATTAAGGGAGTATTATTACTATCATGTATTTTCTCAGGATTGATTCATTTGGTTCTTTAGCTAGAGTTAAGAGAACTCTAAACGAAAAATTAGAACAATAGCTCTAAGTGACACATATGGCATATTCATCTTAATTCTGGTTGGCCATGCGTCAACTTTTGTGTATTAAGAGCACCCAGTCTTCTAAGATCATGTGTCAACAACATCTAAACATGTGGAAGGAATGAGAATTAGCACAGCATGAGGATAAACTCACAGTGTACTTTTTTTTTCTCCAGTACAGACTCTCCAAGAGCCTCTATAGTATCTGTTACTATGTCTCTTTGCTATGTAAGATTCTCTCTGTCCTGAGGCTAAACTGCAAATGTCCAGTTCAATTCAATTTCAGGTTACTTTGGAACAGTAGGAAGCTACACAATGTTCAAGTGACCTGGGACTAGTGCTATTAATTTTGTTTATTAAAAGTAATAATATGACTGGCTAAAACAAATAGAAAGTAGGTTATTTTATAAGACTCAATTTTATTTTTTATTAATCCATTTATTGAAATTTCAGGAACACTTCCATTGCTGTAAAGCTTAAAGTCTGAATGGTAATAAAAGGAATTTTATAACATTCCAATTCAACTATGTTCTTCATAAGAAATAAATATCGTAAAGAAAAGGTGATAACCTGTATCTGTCTAGCCAGTGGGAATGCTGCAGGAATTCAAAGCACAATGAAGATAGTGGGTGAAGTAGGTAGTGGTGAAAAAGTATTTAAAGGCACAAAGGCATATATTTTGATCTTCTAAAGAAGCTTTGTTTCCATTTTTTGAATCAGACATGCAGATCTCTCTGCTTCCTTGTTATTGCTTCTCCGATTAAAGACTGCATGTGTAACTTGAAGCTAAGTCTAATTTGAACTCATAAAAACTTCATATTCTGAAATCTCTGTGATCTTCATTTGAGTTTTAGGTAGTACATAAATAGCCCTAACCAGTCTCTCTTCAGCTATACAGCTATTTAAATATTCATTGCTCTCTCATTTCTGCTGCACTGTTTTTTGTAAGATTTTATTTTAAACTACTCCCTAACTAGAACAAACAATTATGCGAATGAAAAATTAGATCCTTCAACAATCCAGAGAACTGCAGCACATTTAATTGCTGCAAGAAACCACCCAGAATAAATAAATAAATAAATAAATCAGTTCATTCCAGAATAATACATCTACTAACAAATTTAGAGAAGATACTGAATTTATTGTAGATCTGTAAATACACTGTAACTTGGCAGGTGGTATGAGTCAGAAAACAAATGAGAGAAGAAATAATAATAATAATTTTCTAGGGTAAGGGACATTGCAGTATATAGAGAAAAAAAAAATGTGCTCAGAAGTGTTTTGTTGTTGATACTAAAATAAAATAAAATAAATCCATCTTATTACAGCTTTGGGGCTCATTCCATTTAGTGATATATATATGGAGTTTTCTGTGCTAAATTCGTTGTCACACTTATTCATGTAAAATGTTTTTTGACACTACAGAAAAATTCTAAAGGGTGTTACATCACAGCAGAGTTTAGGGAATGACAAAAGATCTCATGGAAGGTTGATGGTCTCTATGAAATTCAGTTTATGTTGCAAAGAACTACACATTAAACCTTTCATTGGAAGAGTCATCTGAGCTGACACAATTGTCAGATGACAGGCAGCTGTATATTGTGAATAGCTGAGAGACATAACTGCAAGACACAATCACTTGTGATCACAGTTGGTAATTTCTGAAATGGGCCATTTATGAGAATGTGACTTTATGTTTAGACTCCCAGTTCATTCTCATCTTAAGGCTACACAGATTAAGACAAATAGTCTTTGAAGCATTAATTATTCAAAACTCACATTCAAAATTATAGTAAAAATATTTTTGTAATTGTTGATCTAGTAAAACATTGAGAAGAATGTCACCATGTTTTTGAAAACTGAAGCAGATTTATTTATTTATCTATTTATTTATTTATTTATTTAGTATCATTGTGAGATTACAGCTAGCAGCCATGGACAGATGTTCTCCATATTGTACGAATATAAATGGTTATTCGTGTGCAAATGATTATGTGTGAAAACGATTGATACTGAAACATAAATGGTGGATTTTAAAATAAGAACAAAAGTCAGTGCTCTATGGGAAAAACAAAACAAAACAAAACAAAACAACAACAACAACAAAAAACTAGGTGAAAAGTGTTCATTTTTGAATTTGTCTTTTCCTGAATTTGTTGGCATCATGCAGAAAAGTGAAGGAGGATGGACCTAGAGTGGCTGAGAACAGTCCATGGAAGCTTCTAGCCCTGTACTTACCTCATGAGACCTTAATAAAGTATCATGGTTAGCCAGCTGCCTAAATAAATTTAGCTAGCTCATTGGCTATTCTGTTACTAGACAAGACTATTCAGTAGCTTTTACAGTGTTGAATTCTTTTAGCTAGTGGTTCTGTTCATTCTCACTCCATTTTCTCATTATGTGGATGGAACATTTTTCCATTGCACTCTGGGGCCTCTGTCATTTCAAGACGACAGAAACTCCCAACTGATACTCCCTTTATTCCTTTCAAAGGAATTCCTATTCAAAGATATATCTCTTCATGAGAAAATAAATAGAGCAAAGAGTCCACTATTTAGAAAAGAATTCCTAAATTTATTTAGAAAAGAATTTCTAAAGCATTGTTTCTTCATTGTGCATAGGAAAAAAACAGGTGAAAGGATGAGATGTATTTCAGCTTATGTATCAAAGTGTGCTGAAAGAAATAAGGTCTACAGTGGTCAAAGGCATCTTGTTTCTGAAGATTTAAATATAAAAAAATCATAGTATTAGCCTTTAGGGTGGTTAGATTTGTTCAGTGAATCCTTCTTTTGAAGGCATATATGGACAGATTTGTAAATGTAAGGTTTATTTCGGAAAAAAAAAAAAAAAAAAAAAAAAAAAGTATTCATACCAGTTGGAGCACACTTTATTGATGCATATATCTATATTAAAAATTACGCTTCTGTGAGTTACCACATTTAGAATAATTGCAATTATGAAATTAGGCCCTGAACTGAGAAAAAAAAAAAAAAAAAAAAAAAAAAAAAAAAGAGAAAACTTTAAATAACATTGATATATCTTGGGTGAAACACTGAGCTTTATCCATTTGCAACCAGCAATAGTGAAATTTAGAGGAATTAATGTCCCACTAATATTTGAAGAGAAAATCTATACTTTTCATTGCAAAATATTTAACTTTTAAAATTATAATAAAAGAGTTCTGGTAATAAATAAATAAATTAATAAATAAATCAGACATGTAGGTGTGTAGACCCACTCTTATCCAGTGTCTCTTTATGCAAGTTTTAATTTTCATCACATACAGTTTTAAGACTAAGGATGATGTTTTTAGTTTTGACAAAAGTCTGATGATATATCAAACATTGCAAAGTTTTGAAACTGATCACACATATAATTCTAGCTGACATACCTCACCACTTCATGATCTCGAGTTTGTTTTGTTAAAAAGTTTAACCTCAGTTTTAACCTGTGCAACCACACTGAAGGCACTTAACAAAAATTAAACCTTTCACTGTCAAACATTCATTTATATATATTCATTTAAACACATCACCTGTACCAAATTGATAATATGTCTATAAAACATATAATTTCAGAAATATTTTGGAATAGCCATACACAGATAAACATATCTATATCAGCTTCTTCTTCCAAGGACAATGGGCATTTAATATGAAAAAAAGATTTTTTGAGGTAATCAAAGTATAGTTTTGGACTACCGTGTTATATCAGTGTAAGTGGAGTCTTCATAAATTAAAATATTATCCACATTCGGACACAATTTAAGTGTATATTTTTTGTCCAAATTCTCAAGTGCCCTTTTCACTTGCATAATGAAGCTTAAGTATGCAAAATTATTGTAGATTACAACATGTAAGACTCTTTTTATGACTATGTGCAGTGGATCTCACATATATTTTAGTATTATGCCCATGGCCTCTATGAAATAAAAGAGCATTTTTTTTTTTTCCTTTTAATCATCATAGTATCATTTGCATGTTGTGTTACTTTGTTGTTTGAAAAGAATTCACAACCTCTTTGTTATTTAGCTGTATTTAGCTAAGTAGATAAAAAATTTTGAGTTTTGCGTTGTAATACCTTTTGTCTCAGTTTTATGGCTGGAAAATTTCCTTGTGTGAAACAATAATAAAAAAGCCTTTACACATTAACTGAAACATATCTTCATCATGAAAAACTTAAAATAAATTCTACTCAGAATCACCACATTTCTAAAAATATATTGTCTTTTTTTGTACATTTTCCCAACATTCTTTGCTACAAAAGGTGGAAAAAAATCGATATTACTGTCTATCTGCTTTTAAATAATCTCCTTAAACTTAAGAAACTTATTTTCATATTTAAGTTCTTCATTGCACAAGATGACAGAAAAAAAAAAAAAAAAAAAATCTAGAATGATTTTTAGCTCCTTGTACCATCTAATTTTCATAAATATTTATAGAGAAAATTAGCTTCTCTTAAATAAATACATAAAAATAAAACATCACTGAAAATTGCTTTCTGTAAAATCTACTATTATATATAGTAGATTTTAAGACCTGAAAAAAAACTTTGAGATAATGTATTGCAGACTATAGTCTTATTAAAGAGAGAGAGGAAGGGAGAGAGAGAGAGGGAGGGAGAGAGTTTGCCTCATCATACTTTTAGCTGAGTACTGAATTAGAATAAAAGCACAAATAACCCCTGGCAATATGGAGTGCCATTGCAAATTCCCATTTTATCACAGACCTGTGGGTTACTTTATGCACAAGAATTACTTGGGGCCTTTTTCTCATCTGTAAATCAGAAACTAAATATGTTACTATAGTGGTTGTCCATACGCACTGTCAAGATTTATGGGTTAGATCTTTTTATTTTTTATTTATTTTTTTGTCCCCTCAGAATATTTGTCACAGAATACAGAGCGCATAAACGATTATTCCATCTGGTTAACATTAACAAGATATACAAGAAGGGCCGGAGGGCTGACCCGGGGAACCACAGGCCTGTCAGTTTGACCTCAGTACCAGGGAAGCTCATGGAGCAGATCCTCTTGGGAGTCATCATGCGGCACTTGAAGGGCAAGCAGGCGATCAGGCCCAGTCAGCATGGGTTTATGGAAGGCAGGTCCTGCTTGACGAACCTGATCTCCTTCTATGACAAAGTGTCGCGCTGGGTGGAAAGGCTGTGGATGTGGTCTACCTTGACTTCAGCAAGGCTTTTGACACCGTTTCCCACAGCATTCTCCTCAAGAAACTGGCTGCTCTTGGCTTGGACTGGCGCACGTTTCGTTGGGTTAGAAACTGGCTGGATAGCCGGGCCCAGAGAGTTGTGGTAAATGGAGTCAAATCCAGTTGGAGGCCAGTCACTAGTGGCGTCCCCCAGGGCTCGGTGCTGGGGCCGGTCCTCTTTAACATCTTCATCAATGATCTGGGCGAGGGCATTGAGTGCACCCTCAGTAAGTTTGCAGATGACACCAAGTTAGGTGCGAGTGTCGATCTGCTCGAGGGTAGGAAGGCTCTGCAGGAGGATCTGGATAGGCTGCACCGATGGGCTGGGGTCAACTGCATGAAGTTTAACAAGGCCAAGTGCCGGGTCCTGCACCTGGCGCAATAACCCCAAGCAGAGCTACAGGCTGGGAGATGAGTGGTTGGAGAGCTGCCAGGCGGAGAAGGACCTGGGAGTGACAGTGGACAGTCGGCTGAATATGAGCCAGCAGTGTGCTCAGGTGGCCAAGAAGGCCAACGGCATCCTGGCTTGTATCAGAAATAGTGTGACCAGCAGGGCTAGGGAGGTGATCGTCCCCCTGTACTCGGCTCTGGTGAGGCCGTACCTCGAGTACTGTGTTCAGTTTTGGGCCCCTCGCTACAAGAAGGACATGGAGGTGCTTGAGCGGGTCCAAAGAAGGGCGACGAAGCTGGTGAGGGGCCTGGAGAACAAGTCCTACGAGGAGCGGCTGAAGGAGCTGGGCTTGTTCAGCCTGGAGAAGAGGAGGCTCAGGGGCGACCTTATCGCTCTCTACAGATACCTTAAAGGAGGCTGTAGAGAGGTGGGGGTTGGCCTGTTCTCCCACGTGCCTGGTGACAGGACGAGGGGGAATGGGCTAAAGTTGCGCCAGGGGAGTTTTAGGTCAGATGTTAGGAAGAGCTTCTTTACTGAAAGGGTTGTGAGGCATTGGAACAGGCTGCCCAGGGAGGTGGTGGAGTCACCATCCCTGGAAGTCTTCAAAAGACGGTTAGATGTAGAGCTTAGGGATATGGTTTAGTGGGGACTCTTAGTGTTAGGTTAGAGGTTGGACTCGATGATCTTGAGGTCTCTTCCAACCTAGAAATTCTGTGATTCTGTGATTCTGTGATTCTGTGGGTGGCAGTTAAGCTTACTGTTTAACTTCATTTATAGTGCTGGGAGGAAATAACAGTATCACCAGCTATATCTCCAGATTTTTCAAGTGGTGAAACATGTTTACTTGCTAATAAATAAATAAATAAATATGGTGACTTTTTCTGCTGGGTCATTCTGAAAACAACTTATTAAGAAATTCATACAATATATTATTATTATTACTATTATTAATAATAATAATTTTGTTTTGTTTTTATTACTTCCCTTCACCTGAAATGGCTGTTTTTTAAGCTCATAAGTAAGGTTAATTTTTCCTTATTCAACTGTCCAGTCACTGAAAATACATCCATCTTACACTGGAATAAGGAATACAGTGATAATTTGGCTGACAAAAACCCAAGTTAGCTTAACCATGTAGCGTACCACATAACAACACAAATTTACCAATTAAAACTTTTCTGTTTTCTTATGTTGTTACAATGTTAAGTAGTAAGGAACCTTCAGGATCCCAGGAATCTTATTACTCAGTGGCAACTTGTAACAATGGCATTTTTAAATTAACTCCTAAAGCTTCCAGAGTTGTGGATTCCTGTAAAGGAATCTCTTTACCGATCTATCTAAGATTATGGCAGAAGCCTTAGCTAGTCACAGTTTTTTTTCTTGATTAGATTACCCCTCTTCTTTCAAGTATACAAAATAAAATCTTTTTGGTCTCCTTTAGAACAGAAAATAAAATAAGGATGTTTTAAAACAGAGAAGACTTGGATCTGCTAACACAGATTCTATAACATGCAGTAAAATATTTAAAAATATATATTTTCTTCCTTTGGGGTCCTTTAAGGGTTGTACTCTAATATTTTTATTTTTTATTTTTTCGTTTTCCAAATATTTTCAATATTTTTCTTGACTGAAGTAAACACTGTGAAATTTCTTCTAGGACTTTATGAAAATATCCTTGCTTCTTTGACCTATGCAGTTTGGATCGTATTCTGCTTCTCAGTGTCCTGTTCTCCATTCTTATACAGAATGTAACCCACCATGAATATATACAGAAAAAAAAAAAAAAAAAAAAAAAAAAAACAGTAAACAAACAAGCCAAATAGTTTAGACATGAGTTACAAGGGAAAGTAACTTGTACACCATTTTACTTTTCTTAGTGGCTAGTAATATCAAATGAAACTAACTTACAGAGCAAAGCAGTAGAATGGAAGAAACCCACCAGAAGAATATTACTAACTGAATAATGAGATCTGTATTTTATGTGCTGTATCTATAAAGACGGGAAGGTAGAACACATCACTTTGTGTTCTCCTAACTACTTAGACTGATTATTAGATTAGTATTTAATGGAATCATTTTTATTATTGGAATTATTTTTATTAGTTGTTTCTGAGGAAAAATTAGAACAACTTATGGAACCAGGGGAAAATAAAAACAGAAGTAAAATTATCAAAGTACACAAAAATACTAAATAACTTTACCAAATGTGCAGCTACGAAGCATAGAAGTTAATTGGAAGAATTTTAACTTTTCAGTAATAAAACCTAAAGCCTTATTTATGCAATAAGACTTTACATTTCTTTTAGGTTAAACAGAGGCTAAATATTGAATAATATAATATAAGTATACTATATTTCATCTATAAAATGAAACATGAAAAAGTTATTTTAAGCTATGGGCTCATAGAAAAATGAAAAATAATTATGCTGTTTGACTGATCCAGAATGAAGAGACAAATTATGCATTTTTAATTTATTTACTTGTTTTTACTCTATCTGACTGTAATGTAGATCTTAGACCATGATTTATAAAGACATAAAGATGATATCAATATGATGGTCCTAATGAAGACATTGAAGAACAACAATTGAGATATCAAAGGCATGTTAAAAAATTATTCCTATGATTAAAGATCATTTGCCACATGAGAAACATGATAATAAAAGTTGAATCCTGACTACAGAACAATAGTGAAAGGGAAACAACTTGACCTATATGTTTCCTGTTAGTGTTGTGAATATACTGTCAATGAGTGAATAGAAACCAACAGCACATCTCTATGACAGAAATACACGACTTGAATTAGTGCACATTCCACAGCAGATTATTGTGTCTTTATTCTAGAAATTCACCATCATGGCCAGATTTCATATGTGACTGTTCTGAGAAGGCTTATCACAATCCTAAAAAATGTGAATAGTAATTCTAATTACAAAACTAAATGTGCATGTGCTTGGAAACTACTACAACACTGCTTCATGTAGCTTGTAATTCTGTCATTTATCATGAGAATTATAATCCTATGTTGCACATTTTGAAGGCCGATAAAATATGAAAAGGCATTGAAAATTTGTAATGTTGTATCCTGATGCTATCACAAATGATGTACATCAAGAAGTCCATGGTAAACAATTGTTTAAGTTCAGGTCTGGTGTAATATTTTGTAAATAATTTATACAAATTTTGTTGTTTAAAGTCTTATATGAAACAATCTCCTCTTGAATAACATGAATCCACTTATTTAAATTCTGGAACTCAACACAAATTCAAGTATTTTTCAAAGAACTCAGAATAAATTTTTGATTGATTTTTGCTTGTCATATTTAGAAATGATGTGTATCAGTGTTGGCTAGCATAAAATTTGGTTATTTATTCTGGAGGATAAAAAGGACCAAATATATATGATATATTTTTTTTCTATATTCCTTTGGGTCGGGTTTTATTTAATGAAAGTGAGTGTAAAGTTCTATATGACTGTGCTGACATCAGCAGGAAGCATCTTTTCTCAGAAAGACTGCTTTCCTGTATGTGTTATTCTGCAAAGTCTCTTACACATTTTCTTTCACGGTTTCTTTTACATTTTCTAGAATGTCATCCATGCAACCTCAGAATTGTAAAAATTAAAATTCCCTTCTCAGCTTTCTTCCTATTATTATTTCCACAGATGATAAATCTGAACACATCCTACATATATTCTGATTTAAATGCTAGAAATCAGAATTCCAGAGCATATACACCATTATTTGCCTTTAGTAAGAAAGTAAAAGTCAAAATCTTTCCTATAGCTATCATTAGTCAGTCTTTTATATTCAGTGTCTGAAGTGAAGTGAAGAAAAGTCTATATGCATGTTAGTTCTATTGAATGTCACTTTGCATTCCGCTTATTGTTTCTGGGGAGGCGTTCAAATAAGATATCCTTGAAGTCAGTGCCTATCTGGACCTATTGGAACTACAAGGAAAGTTCCAGGATGGAAAATGAATGAAATCTGTTGTATAATTCTATCTAAAGGATATGTTACTAACTTAACATATTTGGTGCAGGTGGCCAGAACATGTTAGAAAACTCTTTAACAGTCAGTGATTGACAGACACCTAGATCTTCATGCTTAGTAAGGTCTTCAAGGTTAACACCATAATAATAATAAATAATAATAATAACAACAATAATAGTAATAATAGTAATTAAAATAATAGCTCCTTTGTCTTAGAAATGTTTATGTGGATGTCAGACAGAGAAGAGGTAAAACTGCTGCATGTGGGAAACAGGCTGGTAGTCAGGAAAAGGACACTCTACGCTGCGTAGAGTGAGTAGATGTGAATGGATGAGACACTCCTACAAGGCTCAGTCTATGGCGCTGGTCTAAAGAGGAATGGAAGGGCAGGGACCTTGATTGATGTATGGTGCTGTGGTGGTTTTACCTTGCTGTGCAGCTGAATTCTACCACAACTGCTCTCTCACTCCCCCTCCTTAGAAAAAGAGGGGGAGAAGAAAGTATTCTGGACAAAAAAAAAAAAAAAAAAAAAAAAAAAAAAAAAGTCAAACAAACAAACCAAAAAAACCTCACAGGTTGAGATAAGGATAATTTAATTAAAGGGAAAAGAAAGAGGAAAAAGAACAAACAAAGGCAATATGGAAGCACAGAAAAATAATAATAATAATAATTACTTTCTACTTCCCACCAATGAGTGATTGAGTGATGGTCAACTCTGTCCTGGGAAGCAGGGCCTCAATATGCACAGCAGTTGTCTGGCAGGACAGAAGTCTCCATAACGAGAGCCCCCTCTCTCCTTCCCTTTTCCCACATTTTATTCCTGAGTGTGACATCGTATGGTATGGAATATCCCTTTAGTTGGTTCAGGTCAGCTGCCCTAGTGATGTCCTCTACCCACCTCTTGCCCACCCTTAGCCTGCTGGCTCTTGATGGTTTCTTGATACTGTGCCAGCGCTGCTCAGCAATAGACAAAACACTGCTATGATACCAATGGTCTTCTAGCTACAAGTGCACAGCACTGTATGGGCTGCTGCAGGGAAAGTTAACTCCATCATAGCCAGACACAGTACAGGTGCATACAGTGTGTGTGTGTGTTGCACCAAGTCTTCTGAATGTCACTGTTCTAATGTTGTGACCACCCCACCTCAACTCCCTCAGGGCATGTGGTGGTTCCATACTGGAAAATAAATGACCATCATTTTTTTTTTCTTTCTTTTCATTTTTTTCTTTGAAAGGAGAAGATATTTTAATTCTAGATGTCTTTTTTTTTCAATAAAATATGTTTTTCAGAAATGCTTATATGAACATGTACCTGATTTTTCATTCTGGAATCTAGCATGCTCAACAATTTTATACAGTCTGTGAATACCAGCACATCAATTCCTTTTTAAACTTGATCACATTCCACATTTCCTTAGAATCTCAAGAGGCCCGGTACATTTAATGGAAAGAAACTTTATCTTTTTATTGGTATCCACATAAAGCAGGTTGGTTTCCCATTTTCTCTATTTTGATTTACTCTTTTCTTTGTGTATTCATCCTTTCTCTCTCTTGCTGTATATCAGAACAGCAGAATTTAAGAGTAAGAAGACAATGTCTGAGCTGTAGGGAAGGAATTCTGGATGAAGAAAAAGTAATGTAAATTTAATCCTGAGGGTTTGTAACCAGGAATTCATGAAAAGACTATGAACATAGAATTGGGCCTGCAGAATAGAAGGCTTCACCCAGACTGAAAATATGAAAAGTGCAAAGAAAGAGATAGGAGAAGCATATTAATAAAATTCAAATGCAGATGGAAGAGTAAATATTGTAAATATGGTCCCTGTTCCAATAGTTGTTTTCCTCTTGGAACACTGACTAGAGGCTAATAGCTAAAGACGTAAATTCATCAGTACAGGAAGTTTTGTGTCTACATATGTATTTGAATATTTCGATTTACAAAGTCACTTTCATTAAGGTCTTTTTACAAAGTAGTTATACTCTTTCTAAGTGTATATAAATGTATCTATTCAAGTATTTATAATCAAGAAGCAAAGGTTTCCTTTAGACTTTAATGTAAGTATCACAACTGTTCATTTGAAGACTAAATGTTCTCCTTTAGTATGCAAACCTTGGAAATCTTATTCAATTGCCTTGGGAAATTTCCTTTGCACTGAATATACTCTGCATTTTTCTTTTTAAAGTGAGAAGTCATGAGAACAAATAACAATAATAGATCATTCCACAGCTTTTAAGGTTTCACAGCTTACTATGATTAAGTCTTTGAATCACCTTGGTCATTTATCATCTCTAAATCTACAAACAATATGACAATATTTAGAAGTTTTTGCTATGTGGTTTGTATTTGAAGGCATGGCATTTCAGAAATTATTTTCATTAATACATAACGTTATATATCCCTCCTGACGTATGATGAAATTCAGCTGGAATGCACAGGTTTACCTTGAAAAAAGGACATAAAAAATTACTTTTCAAGTTTTCCTTTTCCAGGCTGATGTCTTACACTAGGCCAACACTTACATTTGAAATTGTAGAATTGCATTTAATTGTGACAGCATTTTTGACCAGAAAACAAGAGACTGAAATTTTTGGTATTGACTACTTATGTACTAGAGAAAGAAAAAGTTTAGCTGGAACGTATAAAATATTCCTTCAAAATTTAATAAAGAAATTATAATTTCCTACATCATGTGAGTGTAAAAAGTGTTGATGGCAGAGAAAATGGCCCCATATAACCACTGCAGTCTTCCTAGAAATATACTAGTTAAATTTAAGATTTTCTGGGCTGCTGTATGCCATTGAGATAGGATGACCATTTTCCCATGTAAAGTTAAACACACTTTTTATCCCTCAACTTGACATACAGTTATTCTTACTTTGTTGGAATATAATCTGTAGACAGAGCGATAATTTCCCTTTGAAAGGAAACTATTGTAACATCTTTTCCTGTCTGAGATTTTTACCATTGAGACAGTAACCAAGCTTTGTTTGTGATGCTCTTTACACCATTTCTTCGTATATTACTTAATCATAGATCACAGAATCATAGAACAGCTCAGGTTGGAAAGAACCTTGAAGGTCATTTAACTCCAACTCCCCTGCCAAAGGTAGGGATGTCACCCACTAGATCAGTTTGACCGAGGCCACATCCAGCTTGGACTCTAACACCTTCAGGGATGGAGCATCCACAGCTTCTCTCAAACTTTTGTTCCACTGCCTCACGACACTTACAATGGAGAATTTTCTTCTAATGTCTAGTTTAAATCTATCCTCTTTCAGTTTAAGACTATTCCCCCTTGTCCCATCATTATCTATGAGAGTAAAGAATCCTTCTCCATCCTTTTTATAAGACTCCTTTAAGTATTGCAAGGCTGCAATGAGGTCTTACCAGAGCCTTCTCTTCACCAGGCTGAACATTCCCAGCTCTCTCTGCCTTTCTTCAAAGGAGAGGTGCTCCAGACCTCTAATCATCTTTGTAGCCTTTTAATATTTATCTGATCTTTATTCTACTTATGGAAATAAAATTACAAATGAAGTTATTGGAGATGACATGTTGCTTACTCAACAAAATTTACATTTCTGTGCAAAGCTTCTGCATATGAACAGAATATAACCAAATATTGAGTATTTTGAATTTGTTTTGCTATTGGTATGGATTTTTGACTTATCAGTACATTCTTATTTACAAAAAAATTAGACATCTACTTAATCAAATAACTGGAATTTAGTAAGATTTAAGCAGAGGTTTCAATACATTTTTAACTTAAAGCTTCTGAATATCTTGTGTGGAACCAGGGAGTAGTGAAAGCAAATACTTTTTATTTTTTTATATATTTTTGTTTCTAATCATATGTCTGATGAAATGAATGTTGCAACAAATTAGGTAAAGTGCATTGCACAATGATCTTAATTTTATAAGTTGCCTTATCATGTGCATGAAGGAGGATGATAAAGATGCAATGCAGTATACACTCATCATTTGAATAAAAAAAGTATTCTATAAAATGAGAGGAAGGAACAGCTAATAACTGTTTCACTTCTTAAAATTACATTTTAAATTCTATTGAAATAACAATAAAATACAAGGAAATAGTGAAATTATATTGCCACAAATTTTAAAAGTGGAAATTTGTTGCTGTCATATGACAGTAGTTGCTCACAATTGAATACCCTTTATTTGTAGTCACAGTTATTCCCACTTAAAGTAAATGGCAAGACTGTTTGATTTTATCACAGCTAAGCAAAACTTTTCTCATCACCCATGTTTTCAGGTTTGCCATATGTACCCAACTCTCCCTGTGATTTGTAATGGAAAGCCTTCAAATATATGCATTAAGCCTGTGTCAATATAATCACCTTAGGGTTTAAGGAAAAACACATGTTCTTATAATCACTTACTTTGCAGAGCATGGAAGAAACAAAAAATATTCTTTATTTCATGTTTACTGAAATGACCTCCAGTAATTTAATTTCTATTCCATGATTCTCTTTTCGTTTTTCTCTTCAGTGAACTCTCTTTCTTCTGCTGTGCCAAAACCTGTCTGCAGATATTGGTTTGATATTTAATATCCTACTTCCCTGAGGCTTATTCCAATTTTGCTCAGCTTAGCCCAGCTTTGTCAATCAGTGAGTTGTTGCCTATCTTTTGTGTTAACACTGTAATGTTCAAGCAAGTGTAAGCATAACAAAAAACAGAATAACAAGATAGACAAAGAATTCTGAATCCTCCAGCACCCATATTTCTGAGCAGGATTTACTCAATACTTTTTTTTTTTTTTTTTAATATAATGAATATACTATTAAAGAGGTATCAGTATACCCTCTGACAATAAGAGGTTTAAAATACAGGAACAGATCAAAAGAGATAAAAACATTAGTTCGTACGGACAGATTTGCTGGTGGATATTAATTTTTGTTTTATTTTCTTTTATATATGTACAGCAATTAACTCAGCAAACAGCATTTTAACAACCAACTTGCGATCATTGTTATTTTTAACTTGTATGTAGTTTCAGTGTAATAAGAAGGATTTGGAACTAATGAATGGTCAATAGATTTATTGCCCTGGTGGCTTTGCATGGAATCATTTTAGAATCTCATGAGAGCAGATTATATATATATTTATATAGGAATGAAAAACTAGGAATGAAAATACGCCTATATATATATATATAAAAAACGTCTATATATATATATATATATATATAGGCGTATTTTCATTCCTATTTTTCTACTATCACTTATGATCCAATATATGCTTCTAGCAGCTAATTGCATACAAATTTCATGGTTACCTTTACAGTTACTAAATCACATTATTTATTAATAAGTATGTATATATATATATATATATTTGGGGGGGGAAGCTGAAGAAATGGTGGAAGATGATAACTATGGGAAATAAAGCTTTTCATTTATGGTTAGATGAGAAAATAAACTTTTCAAACTGCTTTTGAAGTAAACGGTAAAATACACACTGAGTGCCACAGTACATCATTATGCCATACAATAGCAAATAAAATTTGTTAGTGAATTGTGGGACTGTTTTCTGTCAAACAAGTTTGAGATTGGACAGAAATATATATATATATATTATTTTGCAGTTTACTAAGATACAGGAGTTACTGAGTTCCACTATTTTTACTAGATCATGCACACTTTGCCTACAAGCTGTATTATTGCATTATTGTCAATAAATGAATTGTGATTGTTGAAGAAAAGTTGAAAAATTCTGTATTTATGTAACCATGAAATGCAGAAGTCAACCTAACAACTAATTGTCATGAAAAGGAAAAGATCTTCTCCCTTTTAAACTTTTCATTTCTCTGTAAAGCTGTCATATAACATGCAAATTTCAGTTAGGAAACCTTGATAATGAAGCTTGCTGTTATAGGAAAATACTAAAAGTAGATTTAAACAGACTTCCAAGACCATACCTTTCTAAATTTCTATATTTTTATAAACAAAGAGGTGATAAAGTTATTTTAAGATAATAAACAACACAAAGGGCTTTTTAAAATTTATCTAATCTATCTATCTATCTATCTATCTATCTATCTATCTATCTATCTATCTATTATTTGTACCCTTAGAGAAAACCATCAGAAAACCATAAAGATTCAATACATTTTGAAATAATTAAACAGAATTATAAGGGAAAGGTTATGTGTGCTCGGTTTCAACTGAAAATTCCAGTAAATATATGAAATCAATATAGTTCTGGAGAATTGTTGTAGGATTGTAAACATATTTCTTTCAAAACTTTCATGAACAGATATTCCAATATGCTGTTCTTGTCTTGTGTCAATTTGGTAAAAAAAAAAAAATTATTAAAAGAGGATTAAATGTCATTCAACTTGATTTTATGGATACTTTGTGCACTCAGAATAGCAGAAAGAAGCTGAATTTATGGATAATACTCAGAGATTCAGCAGCGAATAACCTCTTTCATTACGTATTGGAGCCATCCTTGTGAATTCCAAAGATAAAATTTTACTCATTTTTAGTTTAAAAAATATCTCTAGCAATTACAATGATATTATCTGCTAATGAGTTTTGTAATTGTGTTCTGTGAGTCTGAAGCACTATTACATCATCTATAGTCACAGCTCAGAAGGGGAACAATTTTATATCTAAATATAATATTAATTCAGGCACACCCTTGTACATGGGTATAAGGTTATTCCAGTGTTATGTGTTAGACTGCTTGTCAGTAACTGATCTCTACTGAATATACATATATGTAAGTATAAAGTATATACTCATTAACATTTTGTTATATGTCCCATTGACAACTATCTAGACATGATTTCTGTATATAGATTTCTTCAGATTTCCCTAATTAGGAAGAATCATCTGTGACCATCTGTCAGCCTCTGTCCAAAGAAGGACTTGGATCCCTATAAAGTCAAAATTCAATCAGCACTTACTAATCTCACTATGTCAATAAAGCTCTCTCTCTCTCTCTCTCAACAAAACAAAACAAAACAAAACAAAAACAAACAAGCAAAAAAACATCTTATGCCTCTTTACACCTGTCATGCATCATAGATTTTATTGTAACAAAGGTACCAAAAGAAAGTGTCAGCTCTTCTTTCTTTGCTTATTTACATATTAATAAAGCAATTGTGTCTACTTTCTGGCAGGGGGTCATTGTTGTGTTAGATTAAGATGTTTGCCAAAACAAGGTTGTTGGTGACTTGGCCACTGTGCTACCCTGTTTACATATGCAAGTAGCCCACAGGTAACTTTTATCATAAAGTTGCTTAGGCACAGATTATTTTTCTGCAGTTATGAAGGTATTTTATTTTAAAACAAGCAAACAAACAAACAAATAAACTAATTAGTTTTAGGCTGGATGAACACCTTGGATGATAAATAGCTTGACATGACCCTTCTCTACTGAAATCTGAAAAGCTGCAATTTGGTTAATTTTATTATTATAAATAAGACCTTTTCTTGCTTGTTTCTCTTTCTTGCTAGGAGAATTAACTTCTGGAATTGTGTTTAAAGTGTAAGCATTCCCACTTATTTATTTATTTATTTATTATTTTTTTTCTCAACCAAAGGTATGGATATTTTACATGTTTTTTTTTTTTTGTTACATTTGCATATCTATAATAGTGTTGATGATTGGACTGGGACTGATGTCACAGCTAGAAAGGGAAGGAAAAAACACTCAAAAGTAGATAGTGTGATTCTACTTTTGTATAATATCTGAGGCTTTTGTTCTGAATTGGACTTTTTGAATTTGTCTGAATCACTGCTCTCATTTTTATTAATGTTTTTCTACCTGATTTCTTTCCCCTTAATTATTTTGTAGGGCAAATTCTCAGCTGGTATAAATAAATATAGCTGAATAATCTCTATGATGCTTCTATTTACTCTACCTGAGAATCTCCTTTTGTTTCTAATATGCTACCTAAAAATTTCTCCAGTCTATTAAATGAAGTAAAGAATGTCTGCCTCCTCCAGCTGTTACTTTCAGCCCTGGACTACACCTGTCCAGGCACTGGAGCCCAGTCCAGTGCCCCGAGATGTAGGGTCTCTGCCCAGGCTGGGGAACACAGCTACCACTTTCCCCTTTGCTGGTTTAACCAGTAGCAACGTTGAGTCAGTATCCTAGAGACTTACCAACAGAGACAGAACACTGACATGACCAGTCACACAGACTGCCCCAGCAAAGGACTGCTTCCAGCAACACTTATGCACAGGACTTACATAAATCATTGATATAGAGAGCCTAGTCCCCTTCCTTCTCTCTTGCTAGTAGAGGTAGAAGTTCACTAGTGATGGCACACACATGGCACCCTCTACAGTCATAAACACACAAATATTTGCTGATCCCTTGAGTACCTGGCATGACCCCTCTGTCCACCCCAAAGCCCTGCCCAGATCCCAAGCCCACTTACCAGCATCATGGGTCATCTGCTCACCAGCTAGTTGAGCTTGAATTTCTCTGAAAACACAGCACTCCCACGTTAATCCTTCAGGAACACCACATTAACAGCTCACCCTGGGTGCACTAGCACAGACCCCCTGCTACTGGATACGGCAGCCTGGACCATAGGAGCTCACTACTTCTCAAGTAGTCCAGTTTAGAGTTTGAAAATACGCATACCTCATGCACACCAGGATGGAAAACATAAGCTCAGCCTGCACCAACAGCCAGCACCAGGTACTCACACCAGTAACCTCTCTAGCACTTAGGTTGTCACTGGATCTCCAGGAGCTGGCACCACAAGCCAGGGGTGTCTGTTCCACCAGCCTTACTCCAGCAGCAGAGACCAACTTTCACTAACACACACAGGTGTTGTCAGCAGCTGTCACGTAGTCATATGACATGGGAGATACAATGGGTACATGCAGATTCAGCCCAGGATGCAGATGGCCTTCTGGGATGCAAGTGTGCACTGACAGCTCATGTTGAGCTTTTGTCCACCAAACCCCCTGAGTCCTTTGACGCAGGGCTGCTCTCAAAGAGTTCTTCCAGTCTGTGCTTATGCCTTGGATTGCCCTGACCCAGGTGCAGCACCTTGTACTTGGACTTGTTGAACCTCGTGTGGTTCACATGGGCCCACTTCTCCAGCCTGTCCAGGTCCCTTTGAATGTCATCTCTTCCTTCTTTGGTATCAACCGTTCAGCTTGGTGTCATCTGCAAACTTGCTGAGGGTGCTCACTTCCCACAGCTGTGCTTGCTACTGCCATCCTGTACATAGCTTAAGAGTAGGGCACACGTAGCAGCCTGGCACCTGGGTGTTTCCCTGGACTTTCATGTGTGAGGCTGCATTGGCTGTGGTGGATGCTGAGCTCTGTGGGGCCTCAACCTCCTGCTGGGTGGATACCATTGCTCCATGGTTGAGCTAGCCAATCTTCAATGCTCTGCCTGTGCACACTGAGGTTTAAAACTGCACACCACTCCTGACTGCTGCCCCACACCTTGTTTGCCCTGCTCCTGGATGCTTGTGCTCCCCAGGGGCTGCCTTTGTACAAGAGAGGAGGGGCACTCCTGGCTCTGCCCAGGCCTCATCAGCTGTCCTCACAAAGGCTGCTGGGTCCTAGAAGTTCCCTTGGCTGTCTTGAAGGAGCTTTGATGAAGGGAACACCCTGCATGCTGAGAACCCTTGCTCCGCTGCAGAATGTGTCTACCCCAGAGCCAATCTCTTCAGTGAGTGACACTAATGGAATTTAAATACTCTTAAATGCTCTGTTGAATGAGACTTAAAAAGGGACATGGATAGAGCATAAGGACATAGATAGGGCATAAACATCTAAAGAAAACAATCACATACCTAACATAATGTTCAATAAACTTTGTTTTTCTATGATCATTAGTGGCTAAAGTAATGAAAAGAAAAAAAAAAAAAAAAGAAACAAAACTTTGATAAATCTTCAAAAAGAACAATGGAATGGAAATACACATGTAAACAAACTTATGCAGGAAAAAGCAACACGTGACATGCTAATTCATAAACTGCATTTACAGTTTAATGCTAAATCAAGGAGACCATTTTCCAATACATTTCATTTCAGGAACACATTTTGATTTTTCAAGTTACAAAATATCAAATATTTTAAAAAATATTTCAAATAATTAAAATATTATTACTGTTTGGAGAAGAATAACATATTTATTTTTCTTCCATTTAAAATAAAGGGTTAAAATAATATCTAAGGAAAAAAAAATATTTTACTTTAATTAAAAAAAAAAAAAAAACATTTTGAAAGACATTAAAAGTATGGAATTCTGGGACTTAATATAAAAACTAGGTATCTCAAGGCAAAAAAAGCACAGGAGATAAAGGTCATTAAATATGCTAAAATAAAGTTAATTTGCAGTATATTCTCCCCTGAACTCCCAAAATTCCTTTCAAATCATTATTTTCATTCTATGATCTCCTCTTCATCTTATTATTACATAATCGAGTTTCTGCTAAGATGTTAACTACCTTCTTAGTCATTTTTTGGACAATATCACTTCCTCAAACTAGAACACAAATCTAATTCTTTTATATCTTATTCCACAAACCCCATCTGGATGTTATCTGTTTCTCAAGTTCCATCAGTGTGCTCCCTTATCTTAAAAATCAGATCCCACTATGGATCTGCTTCTTGCAGTCAACAGAACAAGAAACCTTCTGCCAGAGCAGGAACATGTTGTGGGTTCTCATCAGGTCCAAAGTGGAGGTACCCACACAAATGATAAAGAGAAATAAGGTTCACATATAAACCCTTTTACTTTATTTATGTATGTATGTATGTATTTTTTTTATTTATTTATATTTTCTTCCTCCCCTGATTACTAGTATATCAAATAAGCCTGGGAATACTTCTGCTTTCTATTTGTAAAGATTTTTCTCATTTTCATTACGTCTCTTAACACTTCAAAAGAGTGTTTATACAGGGAGTTTTAAATGCGTGCACATTATTAAGAAAGGAAAAAAAAAAAAAAAGAAAAAAAAAAGTAAGGCTTCACTACATTAATCTAGCTGGAAATTATTCAAAGTAAATAAATAAACATATGCCATATCTGGGACTTTTCAAATATCTATACTGTACATAACCACAAAGCCAAATGCCTGAGAATAATTGCATCATTTCAAAAGTCTTTTTTGTGCTTACATCCTGAATAGTGTTCGATTCTGATCCTAATATCTTGAAAAAGATACAGTAGAAAGGGAAAAAGAAACTCAGCTAGGCAGGGAAGATGACAAAATTGTGAACATCTTCCAGTTTGGGAATGATTAAATCAGCCAAATGAAGATAAAAAACACCATTTTTACACTAAACATATGATTACACTGTGGGTCTCTGCTGCAGAATATTGAGTATGGTGAAAGGAGCTTGATAGATTATTGAAAGAAAAATCCAAGAACAATTCACAGAATCACAGAATCACAGAATCACAGAATAGTCTGGGTTGGAAGAGACCTCCAAGATCACCGAGTCCAACCTCTGACCTAACGCTAACAAATCTTCCACTAAACCATATCCCTAAGCTCTACATCTAAACGTCTTTTAAAGACCTCCAGGGATGGTGACTCAACCACTTCCCTGGGCAGCCTATTCCAGTGACTAACAACCCACTCAGTAAAGAGGTTCTTCCTAATATCCAACCTAAACCTCCCCTGGCACAACTTTAACCCATTCCCCCTCGTCCTGTCACCAGGCACGTGGGAGAATAGACCAACCCCCACCTCGCTACAGCCTCCTTTCAGGTACCTGTAGAGTGCAATAAGGTCACCCCTGAGCCTCCTCTTCTCCAGGCTGAACAGTCCCAGCTCCCTCAGCTGCTCCTCGTAAGACTTCTTCTCCAGACCCTTCACCAGCTTCGTAGCCCTTCTCTGGACTTGCTCGAGCACCTCCATGTCCTTCTTGTAGTGAGGGGCCCAAAACTGAACACAGTACTCGAGGTGTAGCCTCACCAGAGCCGAGTACAGGGGGACTTCCCTCGACCTGCTGGCCACGCTGTTTCTTATGCAAGCCAGGATGCTGCTGGCCTTCTTGGCCGCCTGAGCACACTGCTGGCTCATATTCAGCTGACTGTCAACCACTACTCACAGGTCCTTCTCTGCCAGGCAGCTCTCCAACCACACATCTCCCAGCCTGTAGCTCTGTTTGGGGTTGTTGTGCCCCAGGTGCAGGACCCGGCACTTGGCCTTGTTGAACTTCATACCGTTGGCCTCGGCCCATCGGTCCAGCCTATCCAGATCCTCCTGCAGAGCCTTCCTACCCTCGAGCAGATCGACACACGTACCTAACTTGGTGTCATCTGCAAACTTGCTGAGGGCGCACTCGATCCCCTCGTCCAGATCCTCGATGAAGATGTTAAAGAGGACTGGCCCCAGTACCGAGCCCTGGGGGACTCCACGAGTGACCTGCCTCCAACTGGATTTGACTCCATTCACCACAACTCTCTGGGCCCGGCCATCCAGCCAGCTCTTAACCCAACAAAGTGTACACCAGTCCAAGCCATGAGCAGCCGGTTTCCTGAGGAGAATGCTGTGGGGATGGTGTCAAACGCCTTACTGAAGTCAAGGTAGACCACATCCACAGCCTTTCCCTCATCCACTAAGCGTGTCACCTTGTCATAGAAGGAGATCAGGTTTGTCAAGCAGGACATGCCCTTCATAAACCCATGCTGACTAGGCCTGATTGCCTGCTTGCCCTGCAACTGCCGCATGATGACACCCAAGATAATCTGCTCCATGAGCTTCCCTGGCACTGATGTTAAATTAACAGGCCTATAGTTCCCCGGGTCTACCCTCCAGCCCTTCTTGTAGATGGGCGTCATGTTTCCTAGCCGCCAGTTGAGTGGGACCTCCCCCGATAGCCAGGACTGCCGATAAATGATGGAAAGTGGCTTGGCCAGCTCCTCTGCCAGTTCTCTCAGTACCCTCGGGTGGATCCCATCCGGCCCCATTGACTTGCATACATCCAAATGCTGCAGCAGGTCGCCAACCATTTCCTCGTGGATTGTGGGGGCGACATTCTGCTCCTTATCCCCTTCCACCAGCTCAGGGTACTGGGTGTCCAGAGAACAACTGTTTTTGCTGTTAAAGACTGAGTCAAAGAAGGTGTTAAGCACCTCAGCTTTTTCCTCATCTCTGGTACCTAAGTTTCCCCCCACATCCAGTAAAGGGTGGAGATTCTCCTTAGTCCTCCTTTTTGTGTTGATGTATTTATAAAAACATTTTTTGTTGTCTTTAACAGCAGTGGCCAGATTGAGCTCCAGATGAGTTTTGGCCTTTCTTATTTTGTCCCTGCACTGCCTCATAGCATCCCTGTAGTCCCCCTGAGTGGCCTGCCCTCTTTTCCAAAGATTATAAACCCTCTTTTTTCTCCTAAGCTCGAGCCACAGCTCTCTGCTCAGCCAGGCCGGTCTTCTTCCACGCCGGCTCGTCTTTGGGCACATGGGGACAGACTGCTCCTGAGCCATTAAGATTTCTTTCTTGAAGAGTGTCCAGCCTTCCTGGGCTCCTCTGTCTTTCAGTACCGCCTCCCAAGGGACTCTGCCAACCAGTGTCTTGAACAGCTCAAAGTCAGCCCTCCGGAAGTCCAAGACAGCGGTTTTACTGATCCCCTTCCTGACTTCGCCAAGTATCGAGAACTACCATTTTGTGGTCACTCTGCCCAAGACAGCCCCCGACCAGCACATTTCCCACCAGTCCTTCTCTGTTAGTGAACAGAAGGTCTATCGGGGCACCTCCCCTGCTAGGCTCGCCAACCAGCTGTGTCAGGAAGTTATCTTCCACACTCCCCAGAAACCTCCTGGACTGCTTTCTCCGGGCTGTGTTGTGTTTCCAGGAGATGTCTGGGAAGTTAAAGTCCCCCACAAGAACAAGCGCTGACGATTTCGCAACTTCCGCCAGCTGCCTGTAGAACTCCTCATCCGTCCCCTCATCCTGGTTTGGCGGTCTATAACAGACCCCCACCAGGATGCTTCCCTTGTTGGCCTTTCTGCTGATCCTAACCCATAGTGACTCCACCTTGTCATTCCCAGCCTCAAGTCTGATGACATTAAAACACTCTCTAATATAGAGAGCCACTCCACCACCACTTCCGTGCTGCCTGTCCCTTCTGAAGAGCCTATAGCCAGACATTGCAGCACTCCAGTCATGAGAGTGGTCCCACCACGTTTCTGTGATGGCAACCAAGTCATAGCCTGTTTGCTGCACAATGGCTTCCAGCTCCTTCTGCTTGTTGCCCATGCTGCATTCATTAGTGTAAATGCACTTCAGCTGAGCCTTAGCCTTCTCCCCCAGCCTTGCCACTGTTCCCCCTGGCACACCTCCAACAGGCTTTGTTTCATCCCCGCCCTCCTTCAATTTAGAATAGAATAGAATAGAATAGAATAGAATAGAATAGAATAGAATAGAATAGAATAGAATATCCTGAGTTGGAAGGGACCCTTAAGGATCATCAAGTCCAACTCTTGACACCGCACAGGTCTACCCAAAAGTTCAGACCATGTGACTAAGTGTACAGTCCAATCTCTTCTTAAATTCAGACAGGCTCGGTGCAGTGACCACTTCCCTGGGGAGCCTGTTCCAGTGTGCAACCACCCTCTCTGTGAAGAACCCCCTCCTGACGTCCAGCCTAAATTTCCCCTGCCTCAGCTTAACCCCGTTCCCGCGGGTCCTGTCACTAGTGTTAATGGAGAAAAGGTCTCCTGCCTCTTGACAACCCCTTACGAGGAAGTTGTAGACTGCGATGAGGTCTCCCCTCAGCCTCCTCTTCTCCAGGCTGAACAGGCCCAGTGACCTCAGCCGTTCCTCGTACGTCTTCCCCTCCAGGCCTTTCACCATCTTCGTAGCCCTCCTCTGGACACTCTCCAACAGTTTCATGTCCTTTTTATACTGTGGTGCCCAGAACTGCACACAGTACTCGAGGTGAGGCCGCACCAGCGCAGAGTAGAGCGGGACAATCACCTCCCTTGACCTACTAGCGATGCCGTTCTTGATGCACCCCAGGATACGATTGGCCCTCCTGGCTGCCAGGGCACACTGCTGGCTCATATTCAACTTGCTGTCTACCACGACCCCCAGATCCCTCTCTTCTAGGCTGCTCTCCAGCGTCTCATCGCCCAGTCTGTACATGCAGCCAGGGTTTCCCCGTCCCAGGTGCAGGACCCGGCACTTGCTCTTATTGAACTTCATGCGGTTGGTGATCGCCCAGCTCTCCAACCTGCCCAGATCCCTCTGCAAGGCCTTTACGCCCTCATTTGAGTCCACAACTCCTCCAAGTTTGGTGTCATCAGCAAACTTGCTCAAAATACCTTCTATTCCTACATCCAGATCATTTATAAAAATATTGAAAAGTACCGGCCCTAAAATGGAGCCTTGAGGGACCCCACTGGTGACCGCCCACCAGCCTGACGCAGCTCCATTTACCATAACCCTTTGGGCCCTGCCCATTAGCCAATTGCTCACCCATCGTATGATGTTTTTATTTAGCTGTATGGTGGACATTTTGTCCAGTAGGATCCTATGGGAAACCGTGTCAAAAGCCTTGCTGAAGTCCAAAAAAATCACATCAGCTGGTTTCCCTTGGTCCACCATACGGGTGATCTTATCATAAAAGGAAATCAGGTTAGTTAGGCAGGACCTACCCTTCACAAACCCATGCTGGCTGGGACCAATGACTGCTTTGTCCCCCAGGTGCGCCTCAATAAGTCCGAGAACCAACTTCTCCATGATTTTACCAGGCACTGACGTGAGACTGACAGGCCTGTAATTGCTAGGGTCTTCTTTCTGACCCTTCTTGAAAATTGGCACAACATTTGCCAGCTTCCAGTCTACTGGGACCTCTCCAAATTCCCAGGATCGTTGAAAAATAATTGATAGAGGTTCCGCGATGACATCCGCCAGCTCTTTCAGCACCCGGGGATGAATCCCATCCGGACCCATGGACTTGTAGGGATCCAGGTGGAGTAGCAAATCCCGCACACGTTCAGGGTCAGTTGGGAGTTTGTCATCCCCACCGTCCCGGTCCTCCAGCTCAGGGCACCCTGGGTCCCGAAGCCCATCATCGGCATTGAAGACAGAGGCAAAGAAGGCGTTAAGCGTCTCTGCTTTGCCTACGTCATCGTCTGTGAGGAGACCTTCCCTATCAAGGAGCGGCCCTATGTTTTCTTTAGTTCTCCTTTTTCCATTTACATATCTAAAAAAAAACCTTTTTATTTTCTCTCACAGACACAGCCAGCTTCAACTCTAGCTGTGCTTTGGCCACTCGAACTTTCTCCCTACAAACACGAACAACATCCCTGTATTCTTTCCATGACGCCTGGCCCTCCTTCCAGTAGCGAAACACTCTCTGTTTCCGCCTAATCTCCATTAGAATGTTCCTGGTCAGCCACGCCGGCTTCCTGCCCCGCCTGCCTGACTTGCGATATTTTGGAATTGCCTTATCTTGTGCTTCTAGGAGGCATCGCTTAAAGAGTGACCAGCACTGGTGGACATCGAGGCCTTCAAGAGCAGTTTCCCAGGGGACCTTACTGACTAGTTCCCTGAGCAGCCTGCAGTCCGCTTTCCCCATATCTAGGGATGAGGTTTTGGTGGCACTTTTCCTTCTGTCACCATAAATGTTGAACTCAACCACTTCATGGTCGCTATGACCGAGGCGGCCACCAATCACCACATCTCCCACCAGACCCTCTCTGTTTTCTAGCAACAGGTCTAGGAGGGCACCTTTCCTAGTTGGCTCTAGTTGAAGTCCCCCATAAGGACAAGTTGAAGTCCCCCATAAGGACAAGGGGAGTTAATCTCGAGGCCTCTCTTAGTTCTGTAAAGAATAATTTATCGGCGCTATCATCCTGGCCAGGCGGTCTGTAATAGACTCCCACAACTACATCCCCTTTATTCGTTCGTCCCTTGATCCTTACCCAGAGGCTCTCAACTTTGCCATCGCCAACCTGAAGTTCCACACAGTCCAGCCCCTGCTTCACATACATCGCCACCCCACCACCTCGCCTCATGGTGTTCCTGAGCTGGAAATTGTTGGATTCTGGGAAAGAGTTGTCCTTTACATTTTACATGGGAGTATGTTAGCTCTCTTTAGTGACAGTTATAAACACAATAGATATTTCATCTCCTAGAGTTTGCATATTTTGAAATGGTTATGAAAATATGTATGAGGAAATTTTATAATTTTATTGTCTTTTTTTTTTTTTTTTTTTTTTTTTTTCCTCTTCCCCTGTGGTATTTAGCTTGTGGTGTCTCCTGGAAAGCATTTGGGTTACATGATTTTTAAAAAAGAATGGGTAATATTAAAATTAAATCTCAAAAATAGTTACAATAAGAACGTTAAAATCAGGGAAGACATGATTGCAAGAATGATAATGTTGAGAAGTAGGTGCAAAAATATATAAGAAACTATTAATTTAGTATTGTAATATACCTATCTAAGAATTACAGAACAGCCTGATGTTGAAAAAAGTAAATTGGTTGAAGGTTATATTTAATTATGAGAATCCAGATGGTAGTACTGAGGTGTTATTTTTACTCATCACAAACTGTCTAACTAATGACTTAGTTTCACTTGGGCCACAATAAACTATGTTATCATCAAATCAGTTCTTATTATCTGCAGGAAGATAAGCAAGACTTATTTATTGTATCTGAGGGGTGAGGGCAAGATGAGGGGGTGGGGGTGGGGAACATGAATAAGCGAATGCCTGAAGTTTCTGAAAATAGTTTCACTGTTCAGACTGAATGAACGAAAAGGATCATACACTTTAATGTTGAAGTGTAGTAAAAACAATAATAATAATAAAAAATGTTACCATCCAATAATTCAGGTTTCCTTACTAGAGTAATATTTGTTAAAAAAAACATCTGGGAATGCTTTAAAACATAATTTGTAAGAAATGTTTCCTAAGGCAGTGCTTCCTGTTAGAGGAAAGAAGCGAAAATTTCCTTGCCTTAACAATAAAAAATGTGTTGAATTTGAAACAGTATATTTTCATTATTTGATTAAAAAAAAAAAAAAAAAAAACTACATAAATATTAGAAAATAAAATAATACAGATTCTTCAAATTAACTTAATGGGATGTCGTCAGACTATTAAAATAGCAGCTCACCAATATGTTCATTTGTTCATTCTCTTCTACTGAACCTGTCTTTCACTCTACTTTATACTTGATAATGGTGGTATAGTAGTCTTGTACAACTGATTACCACCGCTAGCTTTAATATTGGTGAAATACATTCATGTTCATGTATATGGTAGTGCTGAAATACATGTTCATGTACTTATTTATAAATCCTTGAATTATCTTAGCAGATTCAATGGGTAACTGGCCTGCTTAAGCAGCTGAATGGTGGCACATTCAGGACTGTATGTATTTAGAAAACATTAAATACTCCTGGTTTATTTATTTGAAGAGAAGTATGTAAGCAGCAAATTAAACCACTGAAGTTTATGGTGTTGCTTGAACTGACTTCAATAAAGTTTTGATCAGTCTTTCACAATGGAGTAATTTATAGGTGATTGCTTTCAGGTGACAGCACTGAAAAATAATTCCATTCATTTTTTTTTTTAATATTTTAAAAAAAAAAAAAAAAAAAAAAAAGAACCATACATAATTTAAAATTATTTTCATATAATCTATTTTTTTGTGTGTGTGGAAATATTTATTACAGTATGAAAATAAGTTATATACGTAATCATTTTCAAAACATCTTCTGTCTTTGGTAGAGAGGAAACACTGTAGTTCCAATCTGGCAAAAAAAAGATTAATGACTGAGGCTTATGAAGATCAACTACCTCTATTTAAGGACAGTCAGAGAGAAGATCATAGCATATACATTTATTTTATAATATTTTATTTTATAAAATAAATTTTATTTATATTTTATTTTATACAAAATATTTTATAAATGATTTTTTTAACCTTTTGACTAGAGCACAAAATTCAGTGGCTAGAGGCCAAAGTTAGACATATTTAATGAGGATGGATAACATCCATGACTGGAATGTTGGAATGGAAAGATATAGG
This sequence comes from Oxyura jamaicensis, assembly GCF_011077185.1. Taxonomy (NCBI): domain Eukaryota; kingdom Metazoa; phylum Chordata; class Aves; order Anseriformes; family Anatidae; genus Oxyura; species Oxyura jamaicensis. The sequence continues at coordinate 166,479,394 of NC_048893.1, forward strand.
CTCTTTAGGAAGAACAGGAAGAGGAGATGAGGAGGTGGCTTCACCCTTTGTGACAGTGAGCATCTGGAATATATGGAGCTCTGCCTGGGGATGGATGAGGAGTTGAGAGAGACCTTATGGGTTAGGATTAAAGTGAGGGCAGGGATGGGGAACATTGTAGTGGGGGTCTGCCACAGGCCACCTAATCAGGAAAACTAAGTAGGTGAGGTCCTCTACAGAGAAAGAGGAGCAGCCTCACATTCTCAAGCCCTCGTCCACATGGAGGACTTTAACCACACCAAAATCTGGTGGAGGGACAGAACAGCACAGCTTAGGCAACCCAGGAGGTTCCTGGGGTGCACTGATGATAGGTTTATTTTCCAAGTGGTAGAGAACCCAAGAAGAACAGGTGTTATGCTGGACTTCTTTCTCACCAACAAGGAGGGGCTCATGAAACCTTGGCTTTTGTGCCATGGAATGCTGTAGTTTTGGATCCTGAGGGCAGCAATGATGGAGCACAGCAAGTTCACTACCCTGGACTTTGGGAGAGCATACTTAGCCCTCTTCAGGGAACTGCTTGATAGAGTAAGGTGGAACAAAGCCCTGAAGGGAAGAGGGGCCCAAGAAAGCTGGTTAATATCCAAGGATCACCTAGTCCATGTTCAAGCAATGCATCCCAATAAAGAAGAAATCGGGCAAAAGAGCCAGGAAGCCTACATGGATGAACAAAGAGATCTTGGACAAACTCAAATAAAAGGAGGCCTGCAGAGAGTCGAGGCAAGGACAGGTAACCTGGGAGTAATGTAGAGATACTGTCTGAGCTTCTAGGGATTAAGTTAGGAGAGCTGAAGCCCACATATATTTGAATCTGGCTAGGGAAATCAAAGGCAACAAGAACGGATTCTACAGGTATGTCAAAGATAAAAGGAAGACTAGGAAAATTATGAGCCCTCTCCAGAAGGAAACAGGAGACCTAGTTACCCAGAATATGAAGTAGGCAGAGGTACTCAATGACTTTTTGTCTCAGTCTTCACCAGAAATATTCTAGTTACAGAAGGCAAAAGCAAAGAATGGGAGAATGAAGAACCTCCCACTGTTGGAAAAGATTAATTTCAAGATCAGCTAAAGAACATAAAGTTGCATAAGTCCATGGGACCTGATGAGATTTATCTAAGGGTCCTAAGGGACATGGCAGATGTAGTTGCTAAGCCAGGATCCATCATATTTGAGAAGTTATGGCACTCTGGTGAAGTTCCTGTTTACTGAAAGATGGGAAATATAACCCCCTTTTTCAAAAAGAGCAAAAAAGAAGACCTGGGGAACTATAGGTCAGTCATTCTTACCTCTGTGCCTAGCAAGACCATGGAGCAGATTCTTCTGGAAAATACACTAAAGTGCATGGAAAATAAGGAGGTGATTGGTGCTGGCCAAGAAGAGCAAATTGTGCCTGACAAGTTTGGTGGCCTTCTATGATGGGGTTATAGCATTGGTGGATAACAGAATGACATCACACCTGACATCACCTGGATAAGGGAACTGACATAATCTACCTGGGCTTGTGCAAAGCATTTAGTGCTGTCCTATACAACATACTTGTCTCTAAAGTGGAGACATGTTTTTGATGGATGGGTAAGGAATTGGCTGGATGGTTGCACTTAAAGAGTTACCATCAACAACTTTACGTCCAAGTGGAAACCAGTGATTAATGGTGTTCTTTAGGGATTTTAGAAGTGTAGCTAACAGGTTGAAGAAGATGTTTGCATGTGTGGAGGGGAGTCCTACAATGCATTTTCTGGCTTTGAAATTTGTGGTACTTGGTCAATGTATTCTTTATTGCTTGCATTACACTTCCAATATTACTCCTGGTATAAACCACGCCTATTTTTACATATCTAGTAGATTTGACTTATTAAGGGACAATTAGCTTGAAAATAGATTAGAACTTATACGAGAATTGATGAACATTTTTTTTCCTTCTTCAAGCTTGTTTGAAGAATGATTCTAATATAGATGTTATTATCTTGCTTCCTTACAAACGCATCTGCTTTGAGGACTTTGATGGTAGTGTCATATAATACAATGGCATAAAGAAATTACAAAATGTGATATGTAGACAGTTTATCTTTGCATATAAACAGTGCACAAACTTTTTCCCAAACCGGATAAAATTAGGGTATATGTTTATTATTGCTGAAGACTGTATTCTTCTGGCTGACATATGGCCATCTTCCAGTTCTCTTAATTTTCTGTGCTGGTGGGACATAGCCACTGAAGGTGACTTGTGGCATGTATTGCAATTATACCTTAGAGATCCAACAGATGCTCCAATAAATGTCTTTCATATCTTTTGAGCTTTTAACTTATTTTTTCAAATTAATTTTGAAGCAGACTTATAAATATACTTAGGTGTCTAATGCCCACTGCTATCACAGAAGCTGGGTGCCTTAATATTCTCAGAAATCTGGCCTTACTCTGTGGAATACAATGTAACTCAAATGTCAGCAAATAATTCCCTCCACTCCCTTCAAGAATTATGAAAGAGGAGAAATTATGTATTAGTTCAAAAGGGGTGCTAATTTATCTGCATAATACTTAGAAGTGGCAAAATGCCAGAACAGAAACCAGGTATTTAAAATAGGTTAGCTTCCATAAAATCAAAAACAAATAGGATAAAAGTGTTTTAGCAAATCAAACATTATTCAGGTGTACAGATAGGACCATTCCAAATTTAGCTATTCTGTTTGTCTCAAAGGCCTAGGACCACTGAATAAGAATGTGCACTCCCCACTCTCCATCTCCCTGCCCTCCCCCCCAGAAATGTTCTAGTGAAAAATTGTATTGATTTAGTATCTAGTCTGATGAAAACTATTAACTAAAACATATAACCTCTCAAAACTTCCTTTACCTTAGTATCTTAGCAGTAATATGAAAAATTGTGAAATCTTCAGAGTAATGATAAACTGGGGCACTAAGGAAAAATCATCTGTGAATAAAATGTTCAACTTGTTTACCAGCAAATGCTGTATAATCACATATTTTAATAAAAATATACTGCAGAAAGACATGCAGGCATAGCAGCTGAACAGTGAGCTGAAGCTGATTATTAGAAAGAGAAACTGGCACACGTGAAATATGAAAATTTTGGGACCTAGAGGCAAGGTCAAATTGTCTATAATGTCTCTAACTATAAGTCCTCAGCTTGCAGCCTCTGAGCAGTGAAAGCTTTTGTGTCATATTTCTTGCTGGATCCCATATTTCCCACTTTGTCTGCAAGATAACCTCTGGTTATTGCAGTATGCTGTTTTTATATGAGCACTATCAACAGTGCTGTTTGACTCAATTCAGTGTAAACTGCTTTCTTCAGGCTCTTAATTCAAAATCTGCTGTTGATTCTCACATACAGTATGTAGACTATTTTATTGAAAACAAACAAACAAACAAACAAAAAAACACAGAGTATCCAGCTCAGCAAAGCAGATAGTATCTAAACAACTGTCTGTTTCACAGGTATCAAAGCAGGTATGTTTTCCTTCATTTGTTCCTAATTAGGAAATACTCTGGATTTCAGTTTTTTGTCACATTTCACACTATTTTGACTCGTGGTGCATTTTAATAATAATGGAAATCTATTACATATATAAAGCAAACAAAAGCAACCCCCTAGAATGCTAGAAAAAAATTACAAGTGAAATGTGAGAACATACCTTAAAATCTGAGAATCTGACCAGTGAAGCCAAGTAGTTGACTGTCCCCATCCAGCCTAATATTATATTTTCAGTTCTCAGTAATTATTAAGTGTTTCAAGTTGTTCAATACAAGTAGCTGTTATCATATAAATATTTTTACATTACTTTTTAACAACTGCTATTTCTGCTCTTGTTCTTTAAGGAAATTGATTTGACATTTTCAGGAAAAATGAACACAGAAATGAATTTGCAGTATAAACAGATAAATAAATACAGAATCACAGTATCACAGAATCACAGAACTATAGAACTATAGAACTATAAAATGGTTAAGGCTGGAAGAAACCTCTGGAGGTAGTCTAGTCCAACACACTGAGAGCAGGTTACCCAGGACCATATTCAGATTCATTATGAAGATCTCCAAGGAGCAAGACTCCACAACATCTTTGGCAATGTGTTCCAGTGCTTCATCACCTACACAGTGAAGAGGTGTTTCTGGTATTTAGATGGAAGACTCCTAGATTTCACTGTGTAAGGGTACGTAGAAGGAGAGTGTCTGCTCCTTTAAGGGTATCTGGTCAAAGACCTTTTCCAAT
>NC_048893.1:166508654-166521356 GCF_011077185.1 Oxyura jamaicensis
CTGCTCCATGAGCTTCCCTGGTACTGAGGTCAAACTGACAGGCCTGTAGTTCCCCGGGTCAGCCCTCCGGCCCTTCTTGTAGATGGGCGTCACATTCGCTAGCCGCCAGTCAGCTGGGACCTCCCCCGATAGCCAGGACTGCTGATAAATGATGGATAGTGGCTTGGCCAGCTCCTCTGCCAGTTCTCTCAGTACCCTTGGGTGGATCCCATCCGGCCCCATCGACTTGTGCACATCCAAGTGCCGTAGCAGGTCACCAACCAGTTCTTCGTGGATGGTGAGGGCCACATCCTGCTCCCCATCCCCTTCCACCAGCTCAGGGTACTGGGAATCCAGAGAACAACCAGTATTGCCGCTAAAGACTGAGGCAAAGAAGGCATTGAGCACCTCTGCCTTTTCCTCATCTCTTGTAACTAAGTTTCCCCCTGCATCCAGTAAAGGATGGAGATTCTCCTTTGTCCTCCTTTTTGTGTTGATGTATTTATAAAAGCGTTTTTTGTTATCTTTAACGGCAGTAGCCAGATTGAGCTCCAGATGAGCTTTGGCCTTCCTAATTTTGTCCCTGCACAGCCTCGCTACATCCTTATAGTCCTCCCTAGTGGCCAGCCCACTTTTCCAAAGATTATAAACCCTCTTTTTTCTCCTGAGCTCAAGCCACAGTTCTCTGTTCAGCCAGGCTGGTCTTCTTCCCCGCTGGCTCATCTTTGGGCACATGGGAACAGACCGCTCCTGCGCCATTAGGATTTGCCTCTTGAAGAGCGCCCAGCCTTCCTGGACCCCTCTGCCCTTCAGAACCGCCTCCCAAGGGACTCTACCAACCAGTGTCCTGAGCAGCCCAAAGTCAGCTCTCCGAAAGTCCAGTACAGTGGTTTTACTGATTCCCTTCCTGGCCTCGCCAAGAATAGTGAACTCCACCATTTCGTGGTCACTCTGCCCAAGACAGCTCCCGACAATCACATCCTCCACCAGTCCTTCTCTGTTTGTGAAGAGAAGGTCTAGCGGGGCACCACCCCTGGTAGGCCTTTCAGCAAAGATCTATACACAAATACACAAATGCTTACAGGGGGTGTCACTGCCATTTTTCAGTCTATATTTCACTGAATTATACACTGTAAAAAGGAAAAGATATGATTTTTCTCTTTGATCCTCATAGTCAGCAGATATTTTGTTGGTCTAGTACCAGTGAGACAAAAAAAAAAAGAAAAGAAAAGAAAAGAAAAGAAAAGAAAAGAAAAGAAAAATAGTGTTTCATCTTACACGGGCATCCAAAAGCCTTTAATCTGTGATAGACATTAACAATAATGACATTTGCACTGACCTGTTAGAATATGTTAGCTCTTTCTGGACAAAGTTTTGACATATCCTTCCTTCCAATTAAATCTGATGACCACCTGTTTGAATGAAGAATCTCAGGAAAAAAGGAAAAAAAAAATGTTCTCTATTTTCTTTTAAATTTCAGATCAATAAGATGACCACATGGAACTTAATTAGTAAATTACTGCATTGGATGTATTTTGCAATTTATCTTCTGACTGACCTTTTTATTACAGGAGCCAGTGACATGTAGGCTAGTATAGGACTACATTTATCAGGACAGCTAGACAGAAACTAAATGTTACAATTTGTACTTGTAATATTTTACAAACAAACAAATAAATAAATCACAGTAAATATATATATATATATTTATATAGACTTTTCATCATTTAACAAAGGCATGTAACTTTTTATTTATTTATTTATTTCCCACAGTTATACAAAGCTAGAAGAGAGATTCTGCTTATCTAAGATATATTTAGAATGTTTATTCTACTGGAAATTTGTAGAATAGAAAAAATGGGAATTTTTACTACATGTTAAATGTACATAATTCTCTAAAACTAGAGGAAGAAATATTTGTATATTTTTCTTTATATATGATTTGGGGTTTCCAGGAAGAAAAACTCAGGCTTATTCCATCTCCTTGTAGGTTTATGTGAAAATCTCTCTCCAGTGTAAGTAGACTATGGATGCAATGACTTCTTGTGACCACTATCCTCATCAACTTCACATACTGGGCAGACAAAGCTTTTGAAAGATTCGTTGTTAGTTATTATGGAGACAGATGAGATTTCCAGGCAGCCTGCACTCCAGATAACCTTACAACAATAACATTTAAACTAATGAAGTTACTGATTTTATTATAATTGTTGAACTGTACATGCAGCTATCATCTGGCATCATTCTGAGCCAAGCTATACAGAAATTTAACCTATTTTTTATTCACAAGTCTAGTGTCCTAGTTTTAGCTGATATAAAGTTAATTTTTTCCTAATAGCTGGTATGGTGCCATAAATGCTGATGCCTTTGTTACTGCAGAGCAATGTTTACACAGAACCAAGAACTTTTCAGCTTCTCATGCTTCCTTGCCAGTGGTTCCCTGCCTTGCCAGTGGGCTGGTGGTTCCCAAGGAACTGGGAGAGGGATGGAACCAGGAAAGTTGACCCAAAATGGTCAAATAAGACATCATGCTGTAAAATACAAATGAGGGAAGATGGCCAGGAAAGAGAGGCCTGATGCTTGGGGTTTGTCTAGGCATTGGTCAGTGGGTGGTGAGCAATTGCATTGTGTACCACTTATTTTGTACATGATGTACATGTTGTTGTTGTTGTTGTTGTCTTCGTCATCTTCTTCTTCGTCATCTTCGTCTTCTTCGTCTTCTTCGTCTTCTTCGTCTTCTTCATCCTAGTCCCATGGGATGAGGACCAGATATTAGACATTAGTGACTGATAAAACTCCAGGGAGAAGATAACATTTAATGAACATAATGAATGCATAAAGGTTGTAACATAAGAAGAAAACAGAGAACTGATTTTAGATGTTAGTGTATGAGGTACTGGAGTTCTATATCATGCTTTGTGCTCAGGAGAGAGGGAAGATCATGACTCAGGAATGTATCAACTTCTATCCCGTCATTTCTTGATGCCCCTCAGATGCCCCTCAGATTTTTTTTTTTTATTATTCTGTAATGGGGCTTCTTTTCTTCATGATGGCATTGCACAATTGTGAGTGTCTACAAGACTCAGTGCAGTAGAAAGTGAGACTCAATTGTGCAGGCATTTTTATCTGTTTTGCTTTCTCCAGTTAAAGGTGATTTAGGGAAGGTTGTGATTAAACTGTGCTCATTAGTTCCTCAGTAAGGAATGTATCATGGCATTCCATCTCAAATTACCCGCCTGCTTCATGTTGAGTACTACTAAAGCTGTCAGTTTTTAAATTTGAAAATAAATTCTGTCATGGTGCAATTACCACCATTCTTGATGCTACTGATCCCCAGCTAGCCTTAGGCATCTGACACATCAGATCCACAGGCAACAAGCAATTTGAAAAACAAACACAAACAAAGAAACAAACAAACAACAACTACAACAAAATATGTAGTCAAAGCCATGCCTGGGAAGGCCTGGGAGCTTGCTTGGTTGGCAGTATAAAAGTTATCTGAGCACAATAGGAAGGCAAAAGGGATTTGGTTGTCCAAGGGACACTGAAATTAGGCATCAGTTCTGGTAATTGGAGGTCTACCCAGCCTTCTCTGTTTAAGTATCTCTCAAGCATAGGACAAAACACATACATGCACAGATAGATTACTCTGCAGGAGCACCTGAACATTTTATTGACAAGAAAATGCTGCTATGGTCTGTCAATCTAAATCTGTATAACACATGGGAAAAGTAATGTTCCATATACTTCAGTAATAGACATAAAATTTTAATCTTTTATTCAACCTGTTGTATGAAATATGTAAATATAATCTTGGGCTGATTGGAATCATCATCATAGGAATGATGATGAGGCATAAAAGGAGTCTGCATGAGGTTCTAGATAACCACTTAAACTGGAAAAGAGCAGCCTGATATCTATCCCTTACAAAATTACCTGAAGATCATTCTAGCTTCTTTAGATTAGTTAGCAAACTGTTCTCCAAACTGGAGAACAATCATACTTAATCAGTATGCAGAAATGACATTGTGCATCAGTATGTCTGCCCCAGGAGTGACTCTTATCTAACATTGTATTATAAGTCATTAATAAGCACTAAGTTCATAATGACCCTTACATTAAATTCCCTGAATAGATTATAGTACACTTAATGCCCCATGCCCAAATTTTATTTATTTATTAGTTATATTAATGATGCTTATATTTAGAGACTTGTTACTTCCACAATTTTCTCTGTAAGTGGATTGTGTTGCTTTTCACCTTGTTCTATCTTCATGGCTTTGGATGGTAGCTTTTTGTAAAGGTATTCTTTTTTTCCTTTTTCTTTTTTTTAAAGGATAAAAGCTCACCCTCTCCATTATGATTTCTCCTTAGATATCTTTTGAAAAAAAAAAAAAAAGAAAAAAAAAAAAGAAAAAAAAAGAAAGAAAAAAAAAAGCTTTCAAACACTCTCCTGTCCTCTGAACATAAAGACAACAAAGAACAAGATGAAAATATGGCAACTCCCTTACCCTAATATTAGCCTTGCTTTCCTTGGGTAAATCTTAGTGGTTTGAACTATCATTACAAGAAATTTGTTTTTCTTTCTCTTTGAGCCTTCCTATTAAGTGAGAGTTCTGCAGATCATACAGCTACAAGTCAGCTGCAGAATATATGTTGCAGTTAGTAGAACTTTTGACCTTCATCTCACCTTTGCCGTGATGTGAACAAATATTTCCCTAACCATGAAGCAGTATTTGAAGACAAGCAAAGCATGATATTTTAACATTATTTCTCACTGAATATTTAGCTTTCCAATGGCAAAAGTGCATCCATACCTAGCTGACTTAGGAAAATGTAATGGACTATGTATTTAAAAATTAAAAATAAATAGATTTGTCTTATTTGTTGACTATTTTTATTATTAAAAAGGAATATTTACAAGGGGACACTTTTTTTTTTTTTTTTTTTTTTTTTTTTTGTATGCCCATGCAAATGCAGAAGACAAATGGAAATTAGCTGTTTGTCAAGAAACAATTGAACAATTGCAATCTCTTCAAAAATAGTATCAGAGAATAAATTGTTTGACTAGCTCTAGTATGAATGGTTCTGTAATATTCTGAGATCCAGCTGAATGCAATAAAGCCTTACAGTGCCCTGAACCTCACATAATTCAACTAAAATATTTCAGGAGAAGATTAAAAAACAAAACAAAACAAAAACAAACAAACAAACAAACAAAAACACCCAACCAACCAAAAAAAAAAAAAAACACTAGAAAATGAAACTAGTATACTGAATAACAGAAGCAAAAAAGAAAATATATATATATATATATATTTGATTAGGTTACTTAAGACCTATGCCTATATTTTACAGCAATAACAGATTTTTTAGGGTAAGTTTCTGACCAATTTAGGAACTAAGGGATCTTTACAATCCCTTCCAACCCTAGCCATTCTATGAAAATGCTAGAGATATTAGCTGCTCTGTGAGCATAGGGCTAAAATATAAAAACTCAGGGACAATGGAACTGTGATGGTTTGATTTGTCTGAGTTTAAACCCCTACACAAGATGGAATTTATTTTAGGAATTTCTTAAATACAAAATTGAAAAAGAGCATTTAACTCAAAAAGGCTTTAGGCTTTATCAGTCAAAGGACTTAGGTAAGTGGGATTTGAATACAGTATGAACACTTTATTCTATGATCCTGCAAACCCTCTTAGATGCTTCCTAAACATAAATATTCATAAATGTTATACTTTATTTATGAAGTTTCACAACTGCCTCTGTGTATATCAAGAGCTCTCTTCACCTTGAACTGATGAGGACTGAGAAGCCCTCAGCTATTATGCATCTGTAGATAACAGGCAACCCTCCATTTAAACCCACTGAGATTCTTACCCTATTAGATCTGTTAGCAGAGATTTTGTCATTAACCCAGAAGACTGTGGGCCTTAAAAAATGAATTTTTGATTAGCATTAAAAAAAAAAAAAAAAAAAAAAAAGAGATGGAATGAGATTATAACTGATGGTGTTCTTTGTGTACCTTTACTAGTTCCTGCAGTGTGATGTCTTTTTTATTAGTATACAGACCTCTCTTGGATGCTGCATGGGATGCAGAAATAGCTAATACAAATTTCTGGATTCACAGAATCACAGAATAGTCTAGGTTGGAAGAGACCCCCAAGATCACCGAGTCCAACCTCCTACCTAATGCTAACAAAACTTCCATTAAACCATATCCCTAAGCTCTATATCTAAATGTCTTTTAAAGACCTCCAGGGATGGTGACTCAACCACTTCCCTGGGCAGCCCATTCCAGTGACTAACAACCCGTTCAGTAAATAAGTTCTTCCTAATATCCAACCTAAACCATCCCTGGCGCAACTTTAGCCCATTCGCCCTCGTCCTGTCACCAGGCACGTGGGAGAATAGACCAACCCCCACCTCACTACAGCCTCCTTTCAGGTACCTGTAGAGTGCAATAAGGTCACCCCTGAGCCTCCTCTTCTCCAGGCTGAACAGTCCCAGCTCCCTCAGCTGCTCCTCGTAAGACTTCTTCTCCAGACCCTTCACCAGCTTCGTAGCCCTTCTCTGGACTTGCTCGAGCACCTCCATGTCCTTCTTGTAGCGAGGGGCCCAAAACTGAACGCAGTACTCGAGGTGCAGCCTCACCAGAGCCGAGTACAGGGGGACAATCACTTCCCTCGATCTGCTGGCCACACTGTTTCTTATGCAAGCCAGGATGCTGCTGGCCTTCTTGGCTGCCTGAGCACACTGCTGGCTCATATTCAGCCGACTGTCAACCACTACTCCCAGGTCCTTCTCTGCCAGGCAGCTTTCCAACCACACATCTCCCAGCCTGTAGCTCTGTTTGGGGTTGTTGTGCCCCAGGTGTTGGAGATTCATCACTAGTGGTCTTGCTTCTTGGTACTCAAGTCTTATACTGGATACAGTTTACAGACAGAAGGAGGAAACCAGAAAATAAACAATGATGGGCAATGAGACAATGAAATTTAGTTTAATGGTCTAGCATTAGTTCTTCTTTTAATTTCAAGTCATATAACTGTACTCATGTCAATGGAACTGCAATGAATTATGGTATCCATTACATGGATATAGGTAGAGCAGTCAACACTTACATACCTGATATGCTCTACTCTTCCAGGTCCATGGATTCTTTCCATACATGACCTAAAGTAATTATGTAGCTTTTCCTGAAGATTTGGGGGTCCTTTTCCTGGAGTGGGGAAGGAAAATTACTTAATTTATTACTTGGAAAGTTGACTCCTATGTAAGATTTGAAAATCTGTACTTGGGAAATTAGTGGAGAGATATTTATGTCAGTAAAAGCTACAGTTTTCAACAAATAGAAAGTCTTGTTGTTGTTGTTGTTCCTAGAATTTTATTTTTCAAGACAAGACTTTGTTCCAAAAACTAAAGTTACATGACTAACTATTAAAAAAGTTATTGAGTTCTTTGTGTGTTGTCCTTTATTTGACTGTTTCAGCTGAAGGTGTATCAAGTACAGAAGTTTATTTGGGGCATATATTTTAGTTTATTAATATATATATGTATATATTAATATATATATATATAAGTTTTATTCTGCAGTCATATCCTGGAAGGTTTTAAGTTCTTCACTGTATGACACACATTTGTGTTCTGTAAGGTGTTAAATACTGTACAAAAATAATCCCTGCAGGTACGTGTTCTTCACTCACAAGAATGACAAGTAATTTAATTTCAGTCTCTAAAGAATGACCTGAACTGGATTACTGTTTTTGCCATGCTCTGTAACAGTCCTCCAGTTGCAGGGCTATGATCTTTTTGGGATAACAGAGATGTGGTGGGATGGCTTCCATCACTGGAGTAGTGCAATGGATTGTTACAAGTTCTTTAGGAAGAACAGTCTTGGAATCTCAGAATCACAGAATTGTAGGGGTTGGAAGGGACCTCAGGAGATCATTGAGTCCAACCCACCTGCCAAAGCAGGTTCCCTAGAGCAGGTTGCCCAGATAAGTGTTCAGATGGGTCTTGAATATCTCCAGAGAAGGAGACTCCACAACCTCCCTGGGCAGCCTGTTCCAGTGCTCCATCACCTTCACTGTAAAGAAGTTCTATCACATATTGGTGCAGAACTTCCTGTGATCCATTTTGTGGTCATTGCCCCTTGTCCTGTCCCCACAGATCACTGAAAAGAGGTTGGCCATATCACTTTGAACACAAAGGGGAGTTGTCCTTTATGTGAGAGAGCAGTTGGAGTGCATGGAGCTCTGCCTGGGGATGGATGAAAAGCAGATTGTGAGTTTACGGGTTAGGATTAAAGAGAAGATAGGTAAAGTTAATATTGGGGGTGTCTGCCATGGGCCACCTGACCAGGAACACCAAGCAGATGAGGACCTCCACAGACAGACAGGAGAAGCCTCGTGTTTGCAAGCCCTGGTCCTGATGAGAGACTTCAACTACCATATTTGTTAGTGGGAGAACAGAGCAGCGCATAAGCAATCCAGGAGGTTCTTGGTATGTGTTGATGACAAATTCATTTTCCAAGTGATAGAGGATCCAATGAGGAGAGGCACTCTGCTGGACCTCATCCTCACTAATAAAGTGCTTGTTGGGACTGGGAAGGTTAAAAGACATATTGGATGCAGCTTTCATGAGATAGTGAAGTTCAGAATCCTGAGAGCAACAAGGAGGGTGAAAATCAAACTCATACCACTTGATCTCAGGAGAGCAGATTTGACCTCTTTAAGGATCTGTTTGGAAGAGTCCAGCAGGATAAAGCCTTAGGAGCCAAGAGAGTTGTTTAATATTCAAGGATCACCTCCTCCAAGCTCAGGAGCAATGCATCCCAACAAAGAAGTCAGTCAAAAATGGCAGGAGGCCTGTGTGTATGAACAAGAAGTTACTGGCAAAACTCAAACACAAAAATAAGGCAAACCGTAAGTAGAAGCAAGGATGGGTAACCTGTGAGGAATACAGAGACATTGTCCAAGCAGCCAGTGATAAAGTTAGGAAAGCTAAAATCCAAATGGAATTGAATCTGACCAGAGATTTCAAAGGCAACAAGAAGTGTTTCTATAAATACATTAATGACAAAAGGAAGGCTAGCACAAATATGGGTCTACAGATGAATGAAATGAGAGTCTTGGTTACACAGGACATGGAAAAGGCTGAAGTATTGAATGCCTTCTTTGCCTCACACTTTACTTGTAAGACTGGACTTCATGAATCCAAGGTTCCAGAAACACAGGGAACGGTTTAAGCAACATAGATGTAAACTTGGTGGAAGGGGATCAGGTCAGGAAATACTTAAGCAAACAGATGATATGGTTTTACTCAGCTGGGCAGCTGAGCTCCACCACAACCATTCTCTCACTCCCCCTCCTCAAAGGGAAAGGGGGAGAAAATATAATGAAAAAGGGTCGAGGGTTGAAATAAGGACAGAAAGATGACTCAACAATTATTGTCACCAGCAAAGCAGACTCAGCATAAGGAAATTAGAGAAATTCAATGTTTATTACCAACTAGCTGGAGAAGTGAGAAACAAAAGGAAAGAAACAAAAGGAAACTCAAAACACCTTCCCCCCAATCACCTTATCCTACCTCCTCCCCCTGAGCGGCGCTGGGGAATGGGGGATGTGGTCAGTCTAGCTTCACTTCCACTGCTCTTTCATGAAGTTCCCTTCCTCTGCTCCAATGTGGGGTCCCTCCCATGGGATGCCATCCTTCCTAAAGTCAATATTTGTGGGCTTCCCACAGGAAACAATTATTCAAGATCTGCTCTAATATGGGTGCGTGCCACAGTGTCCATCTGTCAGGAGCAAACTGCTCCAACCTGTGTCCCCCATAGGCAGCAACTCCCCCCAGACCCTTGCTCCTACGCGGGCTCCTCTCCACAGGCTGCAGCTCCGACTCAAGGCCTGTTCTTGCAGGTGCTCTCCATGTGCTGCAGCCTCCCTTAGGCCACTTCTGTAGTCCCAAAGCTGGGAAAAAGATAAACAAACAATGAAACCTTGAAGAAAATAGGGAGGTCTGTAGCTTGTGTAGTCTTTCAGCTGGGAAAAGGAAACAGAGAGACAGGTAGCCTTGAGGAAGATAAGGGATGAAAGGTAAAAAATAAAAAATAAAATAAAAATAGAGAAAAACAACTCCAGACTGACCTATGGTAACCTTTTGCTCATCAAGGGTCATTAACATATTTAAATCACCCCAATCAAAATGTTAATGTACGCTAATGTGGGATTTGATCCCCTTTCCTCCCCAACAGTCCTCTCTAATGCAGAAACTCAGTAGAGATAAGTTAGGTGAGCTGTAATAGCCAATGAAAAGTAGCCAGAGACAAGTTTGCTGTGTATAAATAACGGTGATTCAAGTCAGAGGTGTGCTTGCTTTGTGAAAGATTGCCAAGCACCTGACTCTGCAGAGTTATACATTTAATTATTAAATTAAAAGACCTCCATGTGGATTCCAACTCTATGTGCTTATTATCAGGGCACATCGAGCACATGGACAACACGTCCACCTGTTCCACCGGGTTCTTCTCCATGGGCTGCACTGTGAAGATCTGCTCCGCTGTGGGACCCATGGGCTGCAGGGGAACAGCCTACTCCACCAGGGGCCTCTCCACAGGCTGCAGGGGAATTTCTGCTCTGTGCCTGGAGAACCTCCTGCCCCCCTCCTTCACCGACCTTGGTGTCTGCAGGACTGTTTCAATAATTCTTGGTTGTTCATGGGGAATAGAAAGCATGCCTGGAGACTGGAGAAAAACAAATGTCATTCCAATCTTCAAAGAAGGCAGGAAGAAGAATCTGGGAAACTACAGGCCTGTCAGCCACACCCTGATCACTGGAAAGGGGATGGAGTAGCTCCTTTCCTTAATCCTGGAAACCATTTTCAGGCACACAAAGTGGAAGAAAATAATAATAAGTAGTCAGCACGGGATTTACCAAGGGGAAGTCATGCTTGACACAACCTGATAAGCTTTTACAATGAAATGACCAGTCTGGTGGATGAGGGGAGAGCAGTGGATATCGTCTATCTGGTCTTCAGTATTGTTAACTAAGGAGGTGATCCATCCTTCACCTTCAGCACTCATGAAGCCACACTGGAATCCTGTTTCCACTTCTGGTCTCCCCAATACATAAGAGGCATGGACATACTAGAGAGAGTCCAATAAAGGGCCAGAAAGATGGTTAAGAGACTGGAGCATTCCTCCTATGAGGAAAGGTTGAGAGAACTGTGACTGATTAGCCTAAAGAGACGTCTCACAGTTGTCTTTAAATGCCTATCAAGGATGACGGGAGGATGTGAAGAGGATGGAACCAGGCTCTTTTCTGTGCTGCCTAGTGACGGAACAAGAGGTAACGGACACAAACTTAAGCATAGGAGGTTCCATCTGAACACTAGGAAATTATTTTTCTAGCATTAGGTGGCTGAACACTGGCACAGGTATCCCACAGAGCTGTGGATTCTCCTTTTTTCCTTTTTTTTTTTTTTTTTTTTTTTTTTTTTTTTCCAGTCAAAAGCTGCCTGGACCTAGTCCTGGTCAAGCTGCTCTAGATGACCCTGGTTGGACAGGGGGGTTAGACCAGATGACTACCAGAGGTCCCTACCACCTTCAACCATTCTGTAATTCTATGATATTACTGTGTCCTGTGCTCAAGCATCCATTTTCCCAGTAACAGGCTTTTATTTGTGCTGAAGACTGTGATGATTCCAAAGACTTTAAGACACTTGCAGGTTCTGATAATGTTGCATTTGGGAAGCTTAGCTTAGAGTCAGTATCAATGTCATATTTAAAAAGTAAAAACATGTATTGCAGTTATATTGCAGGATAAATGGTCACAATTTGCACTGAATATAGAACATGAATTATTATGTGATTGAAAAAGGTATGCTAGTGATTTCTGTTCAAGAATGAAACATTTAACATCTATAATTCATCTTCCTTCCAAGCCAATAATACAATAATACCTTAGTTATGACAGTAAATAACTATAGGTCTTCCTTTTTTAAAATTTTTTTTTTTTTTTTTTTTTTTTTTTTTTTATCAAGAAAGAGTTTAAAATGTCTTGTTTTCTTCTTATGTGTAAACATACACAATTTTTAGTGTAAAGTTAATGAACACTAGTTTACTTAAAAGAAGAGACACAATGATAAAATAGTATATATGTCATCCATTTTTATTATTTTTTGCAGTCCATTTGCTTTGGTAGCTTTCTATAAACTTCAAAAATATATTTACTACTTTTAATTTCAAACCAGATTTTCAAATTACTGACTCTGTAACTGTGAAATTACAGCTTATCTCACTGTATCATTTTATTATATATATATATTATAATATATATATTATACACATATAATATATATATTTTATATATATATATATATTATTTATATATATATGTTTCTGGATTTTCTTACTTATTTTGAGTTCTTATATGAAAATATTATTTTCCTAAATCTTCACTTCTCCTAGAAGTATAGTATTTTTTCAAAATCTCATAACACAGTCTGGAAACTTACTTTTTTTTCATAAACTAACTCCAGGTTACTAAAGCTAATGCCACCTCATCCATGTAGTATAGATTTACATTCTGACAATCAATCAATCAATCAAACAAACAAACAAACAAAACAAACAAACAAAAACATTCTGCTTTTCTTCTTCTAAGAGGTAGAAGCAGAGTGTCTGCTCCTTTAAGGGTATCTGGTCAAAGACCTTTTCCAAT
>NC_048893.1:166521756-166557778 GCF_011077185.1 Oxyura jamaicensis
AGAGTGTCTGCTCCTTTAAGGGTATCTGGTCAAAGACCTTTTCCAATGCAACAAGAGATAATAAGGCAGTGATGGGATCCAATTCTGTTCAGCCCCACTAATTGGTGAGGACATGTTAGAATGTGGGAATGTTTATTCTAACAGGGTTATGTGATTGGGGTCTTTTAAGTTGGGAGAAAATGACCAGAAACAAAACAAAACAAAACAAAACAAAACAAAACAAAACAAAAAAAAAGTAAAAAGGTCAGTTGTACTAATTGGTAGAGAAAAGGATGGAATGGATTCAAGAAAGGTCATCTGATTAAAGATTTCTGGATTGGAATGATAAGTTAAGAGGGAGAACAATAAAGTGCTGAGACACAGACCTGACAAAGCAAAACTGGAGACAATCACAAGAAACAAACCTCAAACTAGAGGTGCCACTTCCAGGAAGATTAACCTAGACTTTGCAACTGTTAAGACTCTGAGCCTGGGTGGGGGGCTGGGCTGGGAAGGTGCAGAACTTGCAGAGCTCTGCAAACCCATGGTGAGGGGCAAGAGGGAATCACAGAATCAATCATCAGCTTCAGTTGGAATGATGGCTTCAATTGGAAGGGGCTGTAAAAATCATTTAACTCCAACTCTTCTGCCAGAGGTAGGGATGTCACCCACTAGATCAGTTTGGCCAAGGCCACATCCAGCTTGGACTCTAACACCTTCAGGGATGGAGCATCCACAGCTTCTCTCAAACTTTTGTTCCACTGCCTCACGACACTTACAGTGAAGAATTTCCTCCTAATGTCCAGTTTAAATCTATCCTCTTTCAGTTTAAGATATTCTGCCCTTGTCCCATCATTATCCATGAGAGTAAAGAGTCCTTCTCCATCCTTTTTATGACTTTATTTTATTTTATTTTATTTTATATTATTTTGTCTCATTAAATCTTTTCTTAATGCCTTCTCTGCATGTTCACACTCTCTCTCCTGTGTTTGCATGTGATAAAATGACTATATGCTGGCTACTGGCAGCACCCGTGTGTGTGTTAGGGGAAGTTTGTCTCAGCTGCTGGAGTCAGGCCGGGGAAACAGGCATCCCTGGCTTGTGGTGCCAGCTGCCAGAACAAGTGAGAGGGGCTCTGGAGCAAGTAGGGGTCTTCTGCTACCAGCCATTGTGTCGTGAGTGTTGTGTGCTCCAAAAAAAATGTACTAGGAAGTACCGGCGTGAGCGAGGTGAGGGCAGGACTCTACATGCGGTCTGTAGCAGGGCCACAGGTCTCAGCCCATGAGACTGGTACTGGCTGCTGGTGGGCACTATGTCTGCATCTCTCCCAGACCAGAATGCATGGGGTGTGTATGTGCAATTTTCCCTTAAACTTTTCAGTCATTCCATATATCTTCATGAAGATATAAAACTGTTATTATTTTTGTTTGTTTGTTTGTTTGTTTTTGTTTGTTTGTTTGTTTTTTGGAAGGGAAGGATTGGATTCCTAGAGATGTATTATAGTAATGCCTTAGAGGGGTTACTCTTATAATTTATAATATAATTGTTCAAAAAAAGGACATTCTTTACTATCATATTAAACTAACACGGTGCTTATGTGAATATATGTTACAATATATAATAGCATAACAAAATTGTAACTGGAGAGATAGCTGTGATGAAATGAGCACTGCTTCAGTGATGCATGTCAGCTTATAGAATGCTAATACCAGATGAAGTAACGTTTTTTGGTTCAATGGTTTAGGCTATCAACATCCTTGAAGCCATCTCAGTTTTTGTCTATTGCGGTGTTAATATGTCATGGGTTAATGAAACGCTTGCATGCATGGTAAGTATTGAATATATATATATATAAAACCACTTGCATAATATTTATATTTTGTTTTCTATACCCTTTATTGGAGAAATAATCCTTATATTTTCATTGTGGAATTCTAATGTAAATTATTGAAATAATTGTTATAAATAAGGCATAATTTTGAGAACTGATTTCTGAAGTTTTATTTTTATTTTATTTTATTTTTATATTTTATTTATTTATTTATAACATTTATAGTTAGGTACTCTTTTGTATCTTCTGTTTTGCATTTTTGAGGGGATACAAGTACCTCCTATCCATCATTTGTAACTAGGTCTTGAGAAATATCTATGGAGATATGGTAAAACTACTTGTGAGTTAAGCTGCTTGAAAACTGAACAGGTCTGATTCAGAAGTAATATGCCTATACTAGTCAATCTCTTATTAGCTCAGATGAAGTGCTTTACTGTTTTGTACTGCACCTGAGTAGCTCTATGTCAGTAGAACAGCCTAGAGTTTCATGTATCTATTTTACAGGTATTCAGCACTGTTGCTTGTGTGATGGCTTTAAATTAAGCATTTGATTTTCTTATACGTTTAGAGAATTGATTACCCAGATGCAGTAAGGTTACCAAAGAAACACCAAAGCAGGGAATAGATAAATAATCTACTGCTTAAGATGGTAATTCTGATGTGTTTTACAAACAATATTTAATTATTATAATTCATTGGGATTTTTTTTTTTCCCTCTCCAAGAAAAGACATGCAAGCCTATTTCAAAATGCATCTAGATTAATACTGAGAACATGAGAAAAGAGGGTTCATGGTCTTCTGCAGAGAACGCATACAAACAGAGGAAGGTCTTGGTAAATTGGTTAATCTCTGGGCTGCTGTTCAAAGTGGTACAGATACCTCTCACTGTGCCTTGTGTTAGTCCTGATTTTTCTAGGTGTATTTTGAGAACACAGGTTTACTTTTAAGACATAGGTTTACTCTGTGTGATTGCTAAATTAGGAGAAAGTGTTCATCACTGCCAAATCTTGAGTGACACAGTAGCAGGGAACTGAATAACCAGTGTCAGGGAATTGAGCAACTATTCTTCATGCAGAAATACATTTTCTTCATGTTTTTCCATCTACATGATTTTATGTAGTCTGGACTAATTCCTTCCTCTTTTGTCAAATGTCTGCCTATTTCAAATGAATCTAAGGATCATTGTCAAATTGTACTACACTAGAATGCTCTGCAAAACTGTACTTCACTATTTTCCAAAGCTGTTCTTAAGTTATACGTATCACCTACATTCAGTGTATCAATTCATCTTATTTTAGTTGCTTTAAAGCAAATTAGAGGACAACATTTGTAAAATCCATAGAATCTTAGGTATGAATGCTCACCAACCCGTTGCAGTCAAGTTTCATGTTTTTCTTCATATACCTACAAACAGATACATAGACTAGGATTCATCAAACAGTACTCCCAAGTTGTTTGTTTGCGTTTAAAGTCATAGAAGCTATCCATTGTGGCTAATTTTCAGAGTAAAGGAGAGGAAGAGATTTCTCTACAAGGCGCTTCGTTTGACCTAAAAAAAAAACTAACCCAGAACGAGGATAAGAGTTGGCCTCTGGAGGTTACTGATCCTCTCCCCTGGCTAGAAAAGAGTTAAGGGTAACTAGTTCAGCCACAGATTATCTGACCATGTAAACATTATATATAATTTGAACCTCATTTTGAGACCTTACTCCTGAAAATGTAGATGTTATTATAGTGGATTTATGTGCCAAGGTTTTGGTAGCTGGGGGCTGCAGGGGTGGCTTCCATGAGAGGAATCAAGAAGCTGTCCCATGTTAGATAAGGGCCAGTTTCAGCCAGCTGCAAAGGGACCCGCTGCTACCCAGAGCAAAGCCAATAAGCAATGTTGTTTGTGCCTCTGTGTGTGTACCTCATATAAGAAGGGGGGAGGGGGGGGGGGCAGTGGAGGGGGAAGGGGGAAGGGGGAATGCAGCTGGGAGAGTGAGGAGTGAGAAACAGGCCTGCAGACACCAAGGTCAGCGAAGAAGGAGAGGTAGGAGGTGTTCCAGGCACCAGAGCTTAAATTTCCCTGTGGCCTGTGGAGAGTTCCGTGGTGGAGCAGGTTGTCCCCCTGCACCCTACGGTGTACCACATCAGAGCAGATCTCCATGCTGCAGCCCATGGTGGAGCAGGTGGATGTGGCCTGAAGGAGGCTGCAGCCTGTGAAGAGCCCCTGCAGGCGCAGGCCCCGGGATGGAGCTGCAGCCCATGAAGAGGAGCCCACACAGGTACTGGGGGTCTGGGGGGAGCTGCTGCTGGTGGGAAACCCGTGCTGGAGCATTTTGCTCCTGGGGGATGGACCCCGTGGTACACACCCATATTTGGAGCAGTTCTCCTGGCTGTGGGAATTCCGCATAGGATCCATTCAGGAAGGACCGTATCCCATGGTTGGGACCCCATGTTGGAGGAGGAGCAGAGAGTGACCATGAAGGAGTGGCAGAGACGAAGAGTTAGGGACTGACCGCAACTCCCATTCCCCTGTGCAGCTTGGGGAGAGAAGGCAGAAGAGGGTGAATGGGGGGAAGGTGTTCTGAGTTTCTTTTGTTTCTCACTTCTCTAGCTTGTTAGTAATAGGCTATAAATTTATCTAGTCTCCTTACACTGAGTCTGTTTGGCTGATGGCAATAACTGTTGAGTGACCTCTTTGTCCTTATCTCAACCCTTGAGCCTTTTTCATTATATTTTCTCCCCCTTTCCCTTGAGGAGGGGGAGTGAGAGAGCAGTTGTGGTGCAGCTCAGCTGACCCAGCTGAGTAAAACCAGTGCAGTTATGTGTTTCATTGTGGTACAAAGAGCAGTAAATTTTGACTAAATTTTGCATTAAACTATATTAGAAGGTGTTTGGTTTTTTTTTGGAAACGTATATTTATTTCATACACTAGTTTTCTGTATGATCCATACTATCTATGTACATTTGAGCATAAACTTTATAATACTGGTGCAATGTCAGGTAGATACTATTTGACCTGAAAATAACAATATAAATAGTTGAAACATGCAACACGAATTTGTTTGAAATTATGCAAGCACATTCACACATATTTTAGCTACAGCTGTCATGCGCTTCCTGTATTATATTATGTGGATTTTATCTCGTTGTTTTCTGTCTTCATCATGATAGACCGAGATACTACACTTGATATTTAAAGAAAGTTATTGGCTCCCTGCTTAGTGCATCTTTATTAATAGAACCACCTCAAACATGTTGCTTCTTTTTAACGAACACCTAATGCACACTTCTTTACCTTCAATGGTATATTTTCTTTAATAAGACCAAACAAATTTCATATTTCTCAAAGGCATTTTTTTTTTTTTGAGAAATATTCAACCTGTTCTTTGATCACTTCATATAAATTATAAATTCACATACATGAGCTAGAAGTAAAAGCCAAGCAGATGTTGAGTTGAATTACACATCTGTTGGCTTGAGAAGAAATTATAAGCATTCCAAATTGGATTTGGCTTTTATTTTTCTCGGGAGACTGAATTTCATAACTGAAGCAGGCACAACATAACAATTAAAATAATTGCTTTTAAGTCATCTGCTCCATTGTGAATATATTGTAATATTACTTTTTGTATTTTCTTATGGCATTAAAAAAAATAATAATAATAGACAAACTGTAGTTCAAGATGCACTAGTATATTTAGTATAAAAATATAGCATTGGTTCATGTCACCAAACAAATATATTGTGTACTAAAAGAACTATAATTTCTACCCAATAGAGACACAATGTACACTGGAAATAACTTAGCTGGCAGCTTAGAAGAAAATAAATAAATAAATAAATAAATAAATAAATAAATAAAACATTTGAATCAGAAAAAGGTTTGGTCCTCTTGAGGAACAAGTGAAAATATTTATTCAGATGTACTGAAAAAAGATCTTGTTAAAGAGATGATAATACATTTTAAACATATCAGTGAATGGAGATGTACAGAAATTCATAACGCAGAAGCAGAGACACTGAATTAAATTGGAAAGCAACAAATTTGAAGTTGATGAGACAGAATTCATTTTTTACACAATTCATAATTAACTTGTAGGTTTCTTTGCCACAAGATATCCCTGAGACAAGAGCTTAATTGCATTCATGAAAGGATTAGACACTTATGTAGATAATGAAAACTCTCTCAGTCACATTGGAGAGGAAAAAAAAAAAAAAAAGGAAAAAAATCAAAAT
This sequence comes from Oxyura jamaicensis, assembly GCF_011077185.1. NCBI lineage: Eukaryota > Metazoa > Chordata > Aves > Anseriformes > Anatidae > Oxyura > Oxyura jamaicensis. The sequence continues at coordinate 166,527,791 of NC_048893.1, forward strand.
GTAATTTAATAACTAGCTGAAAGAGCTGCCAAAACTTCTGCATTGTGCATTTTTTTTCATAATTGTTCATTACTGATTTTTTTTTTGTTGTTGTTACTTTTCTCTAATCAGAAACACTTGTTGCTTCAAAGATAGGTGGAACCCTTTTTGTTTTAATTCCTTTCTTTGCTGAGGTACTCCAAATATTAATTCCTTCTTCTAATTTTTGAATCTATTTAGATTTAAATTTATATATTTTCTTAATGGAGTCTGCTTACATATTCCTTAGTTCTTACTTAGTTTTACTGTTTTCTTTGATATTTTTTGTGTTTTTAATAAACAAAATGAGGTTGCATTTGTTTAATGACAAATGATTGACCACAATGATTTCTGTTTATAGCCTGGAATCTCTGTTATCTTTTTACATTTGCATTCCTCCACTCCACAATTTATTCTGGAGTCATGGTCAATTCAATTGACCTAACACAGCTGCTTCTAAACAGTTTAGCTGAAGTGAAAGTTAAACAAATTTAAATAATAGTTTCCTGTTAGCGGGCCATTATTGTGCCAGTTAAAAAATAAAAACAATAAAAATCTTAGCTGAGGGCAAACACAGCCAATTCCCAAGACCTTGCACTAATGGGAAAATAGGAAGTTTGTTATGTTTTATTAGTAAATGCAAAAATCATATACACAGCACAACTCATGCTAATGTCAGGCTGTTTTTCAGCTCTTTTTTTTCATTGCACTTAAATGTCTCTTATTTTCATTTATGCTTAAATGGATTTTATTTTGTTATCATTATATATATATATATATATATATATATATATATATATAAACATCCTTCTCATTTAAGGTTTCAATACAGTTAATTCAATAATTTGGTGTTAGGGATCATCAAGAATTAAATCATGGAATAAACTTAGAACAGAGAATAATTTGGGTTGGAAAATTTCTCTGGAGGTCATCTGGTCCAACCAGTTGCTGAAAGATTAGGTTGCAAAAGATCTTGTCCAGATGAATTTTTAAAATCTCCAAATATGGAGATTTCACAGTCTTTCTGTGTAACCTGCTTCTTTGCTTAACTACCATCCCTGGATTTTTTTTTTTTTTAACCTATTTGTAGTAGGAATTCCTGTTAATGCAATTTATGTCCATTGATTCCTGTCCTTTTGCTTTGCACTTCAGAAGAACAGTCTTTCTCCATGTTTTCTGTAATACCCTTCCAGGTCACTAAAGAAAGTAATTGGACCCTATATTAATTGCCTCTTCTACAAGCTGAACAAAACCAATCTCCTTTGCCTCTTTTCATGTGTCACTATGCATACATTTTAATAGGATTCCAAAAGAAAAATGTCTAAGTTGTTTGAAATTTACATCACTATTTTTCAAAATGTTATGATATTTTTTTAACTGGAAAGAATAGTTTTGTTTCCTGTTGCATCCAAATGACACGTGAAAATGACATTTTGAACTGCTGAAGAAACAAAGTATGCAAAGCATAAGTTCTAGGAAAGTTTAAAGGAGCTAATTAACTGAATTTTGAGTTGCTGATCTTAGACTGCATCCATTAAATTAGTTACCTAAAGCTAACTCAGAATTCTTTATTTTAGGCTGGAACTTACAGTATAATTGTACTTTAAGTGGCATTTAGAAGTATTCCAACCAATGTTTACAGCAGTTGACTTTTCAAATTTCACGACATCCTTTTTGTTGAGAACGAGTTGAATTCTTCAAGGATCAGAGCTTCATAAATAGAGAAATAACTTCCGATACACAGATGTCTAGAATCACAGAAGTATCAAAGAAGTATCAAAGCAAACAGATCAAAGAAAGTATTAAAGACCAGCGTTGCAAACTCTATCAAGTCTTGTGTCATTTAGAAAGTGATCTTGTCTCACTATTAGAGACTAAAGTTCACATTCTGAGAATAATGTTAATTTTGGATGTAAAAACAAACAAAGAAAATTAACTGATCTACGAAAACAAACAAACAAACAAAAAAAAACAGGAAACAGCTATATAGGATACAGTAGGAATTGTTGTCATGGAATTCACTTGCACAACTTTAATATAGCAGCAATTTAGGATTTATGTTATACTTTATGGTAAATAGAATGTTAGACTGTGTGATTTTTTAACAGAACTTAAACAGCATTAAATCATCAGACAATTTAACACAATGATTTCAACAGAATTTGCTACAATAGGAACAGTGACTTAGTTAAAGATTTGGGAACGGCAAAGTTCACTCAAGACTTACTGCAGGGTACTGAGTGGAGTGTGTGTGTGTGTCACACACTTCCAAAATTATCTCTTGAAGTGAATTACTCATTTCCTCACTTGTTCCCCTCAGGGCAAGCTCTGCCCTGAGAGGCATCCTATCTCAGGGGGAGATTGAGGGTGAACCCCATTGTGGTCCCTGGAGAGCTCAAGGGGCTCTTTGCTTAGGACTACTGTTTATAATTGAGACAATTGACTGTTAGTTGGTCTACTTTTCCATCCTGGGTATGGTTCAGATAAGGCAATTTGGGTATTTTTTCCACCAACTCTGCCACTCTGGTACCTTCCAGAATGTATGATTCTGGTATTTCTCAGGTTGGGCTACTGTCCAGGCTGCAGGGTCTGGGAGGTTATAAAGGGGTGACTGTTCATAGTCACCTGTTATGTGTGTTCCCCATTGACAATGTAACTGATGTAATATTAGTTACAGTTAATCTTGAACCATATCAGTGTTGGGGAAAAAGCTACTCCTTAACAGAGATCAAGGGGTTACAAACTGCTGAAATCCCACGAGAACTCAGATAGGCTTTTCTTCAGCTGCTTTATTTATAAGATGAAATGACTGGCTTATAGTCAAATTCAGATTCCTTACCATTTTCTGAAATTCCAATGTGCAAGGAATAGTCACATCTCAGCCTACTGTGGCTCCTAAGCCTGAGCAAGATTTCTGTCAAGTGCAGAGGTAGAGCATACTGACCACAACTGGGGGTTTTCATGTTTCTGATAAAAATAAATAGTATTTCTCAGTATTGACTAAAAAGTCAAAATCTTACTTTTCATTTAGTAATGATGTTTGAACAGAAAAAAAAAATAACATTACAACTAAAAACATTTGATATACAAAATGTTTTGTACAAGAGAAAGTAACACAGATATCTACAGCCAATAAGTGAATTTTAATGCCTTTTAAAATCTCTTTATTTAAAATAAAATCTGCTAAATTATTTTCAATGTATTTCAAGTACTGTAAAGTTGCAACGAGGACCCCCAGAGCCTTCTCATATGCAGGCTGAAAAGTTTTGTTTTCTTCAAAACATAGTAGAGAAATTGCTCCTTTTTCATCCCTGCAGGCCTCGTGACATTTTTGCCCAACTCCTTCTTTGTTGGGATGCATCACTACCAACAAAGACATGTACAAGTATTTATTTAAATAAATACAAGTATTTATTTATTTACTTATTTATTTGCCTCATTTTTCACTGGCAATCACTCTTCATATATCTCTCAAGTCTCTCAAGTCCCTGAGCCTCAGGAGAGTTGATTTCCTCCCACTATGAGTGAAGATCAGTTTTGAGACCACCTAATGAACCTGAACATTCATAGGTTTGTGGAGACTTATGACATGCATGCATACCAGGGGCTGGATGAAACTTGCTGATGTAGTTGACAAATCACTCAAATTCTTCACTATGAGGGTGGTGAAGCACTGGACCAAGTCGCTCAGAGAAGTTGTGGATGCCCCATCCCTGGAGGTTTTCACGGCCAGGCTGGATGGCAACATGGCCAGGTAACATGGTCTAGTGGAAGGTTTCCCGGGCCATGGAAGGGAGGTTGGAATTAGATAATCTTTAAAGGTCCCCTACAATCCAAATCATTCTATGATTCTAAATGATTTAAGGCCTTCACTTTCTTTAATAATTTGATTGAGGGTAAAACATCAATTCATTTCTTAAGTGTATGTCTTTCTTCTGTGATAAAATGATGTGTTGTCTTTTAAAATACTTTTGCTTATTCTTGTGTATAATAACTTACATGCTGGAAGTTGTGTGTTCAGGAGTTGGGCTCGATCTCTATGGGTCTCTTCCAACTTGGGCATTTTATGATTCTCTTTTCAAGAAAAGGAAAACTGCATTCTTTTTTGTTTGTTCATTTTTGTTTTCTTTCTGTAACAAGCATCTTATTCACTGCTTCCATCTTTAAAGGCTTACAGAATTATCACACAGATAATTACAAAAAGAATTCACTAATATACTATAATATGCAAATAATGTGTTTTATCTAAATTATAGTTTTATAGAAAAGTTTTATAGAAATATAAAAAAATACTGATAAACATAGGCAGTTATTTATATTATTAACTTTATTTAGTTACATTGTGGAAAACATGTATAATTTGTTCCGAAATCCTCTGAGCCAACATTTCTATCTCATCAATGAGATATCTGTGCATTCGTAATAAATGGAAGATATGTGTTTTGTATGCATTATGAAATACCATGAGAAGGAGGTTTGATGTAGTTATATCAGATTGCTTGCATCCTGTGGGAATGAAATGAGGGGTAAAGGTAAGAAGCATTTTCCATTTAACGTGCCAAACTTATGGGGGCCAGTGGAGTTGACAAGCACTGAAGAAAGCATGTTTTGGAATTTATAAGGATTAGAGTACTCATTTTCCCTGCACTTTTAACTCACACAAGATGTGCAAACAAACTAAACTGCAGTCTTACTGAGTGCTTCTGATTGTGTACATAATAGAGTATGTAACCTAAAAGTTATTTTGTGTGAATGCAATGTTGGCAGTGAGAACAATAACAGGGCTCCCATTAATTGTCATGACATAATACATGACAAAAAGTAAGTGCAGTGTAATTTTCTCCCCCAAAACAGTCATAAGGGAAAGAAAGGTGACTTAAAAATCGGAAGTGTGGCCCCAAAGAATTAAAAGTTATTAGCTCTCACTCCCTATCCTCAAAAGAACAAGGAGAGAAAATATGATGGAAACTCCTGGGTTGAGACAAGGACAAAGCAAATTAAAAATGCATTCACTCTCCATTTATTTCATTCTATCACCTGCCCACAAGCAGGGAAATTGGGAATGGAGATTGTGGTCAGTCCATAACACTTCATCTTGCCTCTCCTTCATGGTCACTCTCTTCCCCTGGTTCAGTGTGGGGTCCCTCCTACAGGATGCTGTCCATCCTAAACTGGTCCTACGTGGGCTTCCCACAGACAGCAATTTTTCACAACTTCCCTGATATTGGTCCATACCAAAGAGTGGAGTTCTTTTCACATTATTCTTCAAGGATGATTTAGTTTCTGTGGACATAATGATTTCACATATTTCTTTCATTACAGGAGAAATATATATAGTGAAACAAGACCCTTCACTTTTAATATGATGTATCATGTATCAAACTCAATATACTTAGAGATTACAGCATACACTTTGAGGTAATTATCAACAACAGTGTTCCTACTGACTATTAGGTATCACGCTCAACTTCAACAGGCCATCTGCATTTTATCAATAGACATAAAAACCTTAACAGGTTTTTATTTGGCTCTTACCTTCCAAAACACTGTAATAACAGCAAAAATCTAACTTATTTTTCACTAAATTAATTGAACATAAAGTCATTACAATTTAATCCCTGTCAACATTAAAAGGATACATGTTAACAGCATCTTATTAGCTTCAACTTTATCTGTTCACTTTGCTGCAATTACAGAGACTAGATTGATAAAGATACTAGAACATCTAATTTCTATTATCTGACAAATAATGTGAAACTAATAGGAAATGTTGAGGTGTTTTATGGAGACTCCAAGGAGCATTCAAAGAAAATGAGAAAAAAATGAAAAGAAAATGTTGCAGAATGTAAATAAAACTGAGACTGATTTTAAGATGCGTTGGGTAGAATGTTAAAGAATTTTACCTGATACAGTGTTGTTTAGGTATGTCTTCAAAGTATATGAAATATAGATCCAGTTGTCTTTTGAGAAAACTATAATGGAGAAAGGTACTAAGTAAATGTTATTGACTTGCTATCTCATTACCCCTGTTCATTTCTTTAAATAACAGAAGCACATTATTATTAAAGCAGGCATCCTAACCTTAAAGTCCTAACCAGAGTAAAGGTCAAAAAATTCTTCTGTTAAAATTGTGAAGTGAATGGATGAAGCAATTTTGGATAAATATTTGGGGAACAAATTCAGTTAGCCACTGAACCTAGAATAACTCATCCAAGAAACAAATTTTATAATATTGCCTAAAGGAATTTGATGGCAATGTTTGAACTGAGAGAATTTAATACTACTTGGGAAAAATCTCACACTATGTTTTTGGGTAAGCTACTCAAGTGTACTTTTGGATGAATATACAGAAATCATCATTTTGTAAATTTATGATGTGAATTGTGTTCTAGAGGGCCATGTTTCTTCCCAGACAGAGAGACTAGAAGATCAACACTACTGAAAATAAAGCAGTATAATACATAGGTGGAAAAAAAAATGTATTAAACATATTTTGGCTTGTGGTATAATAACACAATTTTTGATAATGTTCAAAGTTTATAGCCTTGAAGAAATGTGAACTTTTAAAAAAGATTAAGTTTTTGAAATTAAACATATTTTTCATCATCAAGCTTTTATCAGAAATTTTATGTATTTTAGAGAAGCGTAAATATATAAATATATTTTTGAGAAAAAAAAAAAACATTTATATTACATTTATATTAAATATTAATCAAACATTTAAATAGACACTGGATCCTAGTTAATTCCTCTCCTTTATAAGTTGTTGAAACATTATGTTACTGAATCAGTCAAGTTCAATTTCTTGTTGCTCTGTGGTTGGAAATTATTTTATCAACACAGGAACAACTGCAGCATACCAAGTTCTGTTCAGGATTTTATAAAATGGGATATTGTTTTGAAGGAAAATATTTCGATTCTCTTCTGAGAAAGAAAAATTAAACCATGTCCTGCTACTTTCAGAGTCAGTCTTCTCATCATTAAGGTAGAGAAATAAAATTCAAGCTACTGTGATGTTATAAAAAATAAAAATAAAAATAAAAAATGTGCTTTAGCTTTGAATGCATGTAGTTCTGTAGAGGAAAGTTCAGAGATCTGGATCATTAAAGGAAGAAAGCTTCTCCACAGTGACTAAGACATTTAGTCATTTAATATAGCTTTTGTCTCCACATTTCTTAGAGGCTTGGTGTAAGGCTTCAACTATGGGCTGTTTTAGATGTCAGTCTGGAAGCACTGTGTAGAGATTCTATGTACCTTACTCAAGATTCCAAATTCAATTCTAGTCTAAGTAACTACAGCTGAGCAGCTTGTTCTTGTTTCTCTCTCACAAAAACTTATTGTATGGAAGTCTGCAAGCTTGGTATGAGAGGTTGCTGAAGGAGGGTGTCTTGTGTTAGCTGGATGTTCTTGTTTCGGTAACAGAACAGAATCCTGAAGGCCACACTGCCCAAAGTGAAATGTTTTGGTTTATTATGTGTAAAATTAATATTAAAGTTCACACCCTTGAATATGATAATGAACTTAATGAAGTACAAGCTAAACATTTATGACTATAGTACTCAACTCACTCAAATCATGCTAAATGTTACCCCAGGGAGGGAAAAGATAAGGAAGAAGAAATTGGAAATTTAGAAGAGGCAATCAACAGGCTGTGCTCCTTCTCCCTGAAGACAAGGATACTTTGTTGGTAAGCTCTGTGAGGAACACCAAGAACAGAATTTTACTAGCACTATCATATTTTAGCACCATAGCGGTAAATGTATTTATCAATGGCAATTCAAAATCTGTTATATCTGTCACCTTATTAACTACATTCAACTTTTTGAAACTATCTCAGTGACAGTCCTTGGCAGAGCTCTGAAACAGGCAAATGTTTGACACTGATAAGCCCCCTTTTAATGCAACATCCATCTAGGTCCTTACCTACTGACCATTATGATTTTAAAAATCAGATTCAAATTAGGAAGGTAGACATAACAGGAATGGCTCTCACTTCAAAAGGCTTAATAAATTCTACAGGCCTGACTTATCTCAAAGCAAAATGATTAAGCCCCATGGTTTTGTCCCTCAGCTTCATCTGCTTGCCTTTACTGTTTGCCTTTGGTCCTATCTTTTGCCTGCGGAGCCTTATTTGTGCTGCTTTTAGTCCAATTTCCTTTACTTTATAATTGCCAGTTCCATTCCCTTGTTCAATGTTTAACCTCTGTTCTCTGTCATTTTGCCTATGTGTTAGCTTTCATATTTATTTCATCCTTACTGAGCCAGCTCTCCCCTTGGTCACATGTTAGGTTGTATGCTGGGACATGACAATAGTAGCTAGTAACTTGCTTCTCAGTCATTGCACATGTCCAATAAAGCAGCAAAACTGAAAGTTTATAAATCTCCAAAATAATCCTATTTAGCACAAGTTTCTGGTCAATAGCCTAGAATAAATCCTAATGTTGAAGTATATAGTAACTATATACCTTGGAAGAATGAATTTTATAAATATTATTAACTTGGCTTTTATAAATAGGAAGAAATATTCCACAAAATCTGTAATGAGTGTGCTGTTTAGAAATGCGTACTGTAAATCATATGCTTTTATAAAGCAAATCATATGCTTTACTGCTTAGATTCTACAATGACCATAGATATATGGAAAAGAGATGAGAAGGTGGGACTTTAATAAAACATCAAAACAATGGTGGCAGGATGATTGTGTCATTATGTAACTCAATAAAATGTATTTTATAAAATCAAATGTCTTTTTATAAAATGCAATAAATTTAACATGATTAATTTTAATTAATTTCCCAGATAAAAGTTATTTCAAAATGATATAGAGTGCTATCACCATTTTTCCAAGAAGATAAAATACATTTATTTTCAAGGGGAGAGCTAGAATTTTCCTAATATTGCTCATGGCCATGTTCCTTTACTAATTCTTCAAATATCCAGTTTTCCATTCTCCTCCCCATTTCCCTCTCTGTCTTTGAGTCAAACCTGTCAACTTGAACTTGAGTTTGTTTTTTTAGGCTGGTAACATTTTCTGTCTGCCACAATTAAAACCACAAGAACTTCCATAATGGAATTGAAAATCCTTGGATGCATTCTCATTTTAGGCCCTCAGGGACTCTATAGTAAATTTAACATTTGCATCAAATAACAATGACCAGAATATATATATTTTTTCCTCATGAAATCATTAAATATGTATATACAGTGTTTCTGTATAAATATATGTGTATTTGTATGTTGGTTATAAAGTACTGTAGGTACTATTTAGCCCTGCCATAATAACAGCTCTCTCTGTATCTCAATTTTAAAATTTACCTTTAGCTTTGTGACTGTAAGCATCTGTGAAACGAATTCCAAGTAATTTCAATATCTAACACCTTATTTTAGAGGCATTCAGGGACACATAAAGTGATAACATGTAGCTCTGTCAGTGGCCTGATAAGTGATCTAAAGTAAATTGCTTTGCTCTTCTGTCTATATTTATTTATTGTTAAAATAGTATTCATGAGCCCTCTGTCCTTTACAATGTTTTCTGAGCTCTGTGTTGTAACTATGACACTGAATAGCTTTTATTAGATGAAAAAAAAAAAAATTAAATTAAAATAAACATAATCAACAAAGAAATATTTAAGTGACAGTAATTTGAGGGTTCTTGGACAGTATTCGCATGCACATTTTGTTCAAGCCCCTCCCCCCCCTTTTTTTTTTTAATTTCTCATTTTCTCATTTTAGAAAGTCTACAAAGACAATAATCAGATAGACATGTCTTGTAGCATATTCACAAAAGTGTGGTATGTTCGTGTTCATTCATATTATTACTAGTATTATGTTTATTTGACCATGTTTAATTAATTTGTGGTATTCATGACCACAATTTAAAATGAAGATTTGAATTAGATTTAACTTAAAGCATATGGCTAAGAATAAGTTTATCAGTAAACAATTTGGAATGCAAAATTGAGAACCTACCATCTCCTAATGAAGCTAAGAGTTACTACTGCGTAACTCTATAAAGAAAATGTACATTTCTATCTGAAGTAGTAGATAAAATGGAGTTAGTGTAAAAGATGTGTTTCTGAACACATCAAGCACTGACTTGACTATGTCCTTCTCTTTATTACTAGATATCTTCCCATTAAAAATATTTCAGAATGGACAAATATAGTATTTTGAACAGCAATTAGACAGGAATCTCTGTGTGTTGCACAGTATATTTATTTATTTGTGTGAAGACTATTTTCAGTATTTATTCAGCATACAGCATTATTTAAAACATGGCGTATCTAGACGGCATGTAAAATACCTGTTTCTAGTGTTTTGTGGATTGTTTAGGAAATTTACATCAAATGTCAATGAAACCATGCAAAGACTGTGGGGAGAAAGAGCAAAATAGTAGAACTGCTCTTCACAGTTGTTACTTTCAGTGACTATGATATTATTTTTGTCACAGGGTAAATAGCACCACACAGATAAATTAGACCTTGGCTACATCTACCCATCACTTAACTTACTAGATGTTTGTATGTTTTCCGGGGGAGGGGGGGGGGGGGGCGGGGGGGGGGGGGGGGGCGGAAAATCAGAGGGAAGGTTTAATAGATCTCTGGACTGCATGTGCCCTGCTTTCGTGGTTTCAGTTAGGACAGAGTTATTCCTCCTAGTAGCTGGTAGGGTGCTATGTTTTGGATTAGGATGAGAAGAGTGCTGATAACATGCTGCTGTTTTGGTTGTTGCAGAGCAATGCTTACACTGAGCCAGGGACTTTTCAGCTTCTCGCTCTGTCCTGTCAGCGGGCTAGGCTAGGGGTGCAGCAAGAGCTGGGAGGGGACAGACACAGGACAGCTGATCCAAACTGGCCAAAGGGGTATTCCATACTATCTGACGTCATGCTAAACAATATATAGGGGTGGCTAGCCGGGGTGGGGAGGGCCGGCTGCTCGGGGATAGGCTGGGCATTGGTCAGTGGTTGGTGAGCAATTGCATTGTGCATCACTTGTTTTGTACATATTATTATTATTATTATTATTATTAAATTATTATTTCCTATCTTAATAAACTGTCTTTATCTCAGCCTACAGGCTTCACTTTCACTTCACCCGGGGAGGGTGAGCGAATGGCTGTGTGGTGTTTAGCTGCCAGCCAGGTTAAACCACAACACCTGCTCTAGTAGTTTAGGTATGCAATGAAAAGAAACAAGGACACAAAGATAAACTAATAACTTAATATCCTTTTAACACATTTGGAGCAGGAGGCCAGAATGTGATATTCACCCAGGTAATGGTCACTAGCTGGCATCAGATACATAGAAAATCAGACAGATTAGCCTGAGGTAGGTGAGGAAATTGCTATCTCACGCTGACCATTTAAATTAGAAAACTTGACATATAGAAACAATATCTCCTTGGAAGAACACATCTGTTAAACCAAACACCAAGAAGAAGCCTAAGCCCATGGTAGAACTGCTATGTCTAACACCCAGACTGCCTGTTAACACTTGGGCAGGGGCAGTAACAAGGGCCAGCACCTCCCTGTGGTCTGGGGGCCAGGAGCCACAGCACCCTCTCTGGGGTCCATTAGGCCAGGGCCTGGCAGCCAAGACCCATCCCCCCTCCCCAACCAGAAGCAGGGCAGCTAGCAGCACCAGGACATCCCCAACCTCAGGCACTGAGCACCTTTATAGGAATTAAGACAGGCTGGGATATGGGCCATAGGTAGGCCTGGCTGGGCCTGACTGTGAGAGGCTTCAGGAGGCTAGAGCAGTGCTGAAGACTGGCCCTTCTGAAGCTTCACTATGGCAGAAGCTGATTCCCCTGGCAGCTGAAAGGAAGTCCTGGGCCCTGATCACAGTCAGGGGTGCTCAAGAGAAGGACTTACAGTCAGTAAGGCTGGTAGTGCCCTCAGGGTCTTGACAGACAGCTCACTCAGCTAGTGTGAGTGTTGTGTTCCCCCTGGGGTCATTGTACTGATCATAACTGGTCAAGAGGCTTTTATTGATATGAATGTGTTACAGAACATACAGAGTGTTTGTTAGAAATAAATTTCCACATGAATGCAACAGGAACTTTATGGATGGATAATTATTTCTATCCCAGCATAGAGTAGGCTTCTATAAAACTATGTTGATGACTGAAAAGCAATAGATGTGCATATTACCTCCCCACTGGACTCAAAGGAAAGCCAAATATATAAGCTTCATAACAAACATAAAATATCTAAGAATAAGTTAGCCACTATTGTATTTTGCTGTAGTCAGCAACAACAGTTATGTCTTTACAAGTTTATTATTATTTTTATTGTTATTATATTTTTTTCTCATGTAAATCAGCCTCTAGAACTTCCTACTATTACTCTTTCACATACCCTAGAACATCTTGCATGGCCACCAGCTGCCACTCTAGAAGGGCCGAGGTCTGTGGTAAGTCTGGTGCCTTACTTGCCAGTTCTGGCAGATACGACAAATACACTAGAGCATCTCAAATAGTTTCAGACATTTGTGTTCACTGAATAGCTCCCAGTGGTGTCTGGAAAGAATCACAGAATCGTGGAATGGCTCGTGTTGAAAGAAACCTTAAAGGTAATCTAGTTCCAACCTCCCTACCATGGGCAGGGATGCCATCCACTAGATCAGGTGGGTGAAAACAGTGGGTGAAAATCAAGTGGGAAAGCTACTTAGTTGCCCAAATGTTTATGTCTTTTATAGTATGAGCTGAATAGTTCTCAGTGGCTGGGTTTAGTTTCTCACAGTTAGATGCTTAGTGTCATTTGTAGATGTCCTAGCTTATCTTGAGATATCTAGGTAGATCCAGCAGATATGACATAAAATATAACTCGAGCTCTTCTGGACTAAAAGTTGGGGGTCAAACTGGATATTTAAAGACATCTCAGATAGCACAAGATACCTATGTTTAGACAACTAAATCATAGAATCATAGAATCATTAAGATTGGAAAAGGCCTCCAGGACCATCTGGTCCAACCATCGGCCTGCTACCAATGTCACCCACTAAACCATGTCCCTAAGCCTTTCCTTAAACACTCCCAGGGATGGTGAATCTACCAGTTCCCTGGGCAACCTGTTCCAATGCCTGACTACTCTTTCTGAGAAGAAATGTCTCCTAATTTCCAATCTAAACCTCCCCTGGTGCAACTTGAGGCCTTTCCCTCTAGTCCTATCACTAGCTGTCTGTGAGAAGATGCCAACCCCCAGCTGCCCACAACTTCCTTTCAGGTAGTTGTAGAGAGCAATAATGTCTCCCCTGAGCCTCCTCTAGATTAAACAACTCCAGTTCCCTCAGCATCTGCTAGTTCCCACTGCATACTTAAATCATCAGTGTATTTGATTTTATTGTATCACTGTTTTCCTAAGGAAAGGAATGTTCTTGAGTTTCTGATACTGGAAAATGGTTAGGTAGATGAAAGAAATATATTTTCCAACAGCTGTAGAGATTAAGAAGCTGTATATTAATTTTTGCAAAATTATGCAATGTAAAAAATATTACAGTGCAAAATAGAAAGTCCATATATATATATAAAAAAAAACAAACAAAAACATAAAATGTACCCCAAAATGAAAAACTCATTGTGTAAGAATAACTAGTAAAAATAAACAGCCAATAGAAAAATATTTATTTATAATGTAGCAAATTGTCCAGTACTTAATTCCTTTACAGAAGGAACATTCTTCCTTTTGAAAGACAGATTTCTATCTAATCAGATTTAGATTAAACAAAAGATGAGGATACTGTAAAGAATTCAATGACCTTTGCTTTGACAAAACCAGATTAGGGAATCATAAGTGATTCCTCCTTCCCATAAAATATCTCTGATAGACATTCATACTGCAAAAGTCTATATCTTTGATAGAAATTTTAATCACTATAAAATTGGATTGTTCCCCTGGGAAAAGGAAAGAATAGTCTCTTGCAATGGGAAGTGTTTAATTTCACTAGTCACTGAAGTGTTTTTTGTTTGTTTGTTTTTTCCATTTCTTATTTATTTATTTTTCAGGAGAGTGGAATCAATCTGGATCTTACTGTGATGACACCTCTACTTGACAGACTAGCTGTACTTCAATTTTAAGTTTTCTATAGCTTGAGTAGGTTGTATATTCAGGTTTAAATTTGCATAATTCCATTCACAGAAACTGGCCTATAACAAATAGTCAAGCAAAAATATTTTTTCCCCCTACTCCAAAACTATAAGGGCTGGAATATTTAAAGGTTGTTGTTGTTGTTGTTGTTGTTTGTTTGTTTGTTTGTTTGTTTGTTTTAACATAGATAAATTACCACAGCTCAATCTGAGAAACTGAAAAAGTGACAGAGACTTCAGGCTGATGCTGTAAAACTTGCTGTGGATGAAAATATAAATAGGTGGACTGAGTTGATGGAAAACCTATATTAATATCTAAGCTGATTAATCCATTCTGAATTTTAAACACTTATGTATATATATAAATATAATATTATATATACATATATTTTATATAACAAGTTATATATGCATATAACTATATACTACGTACTATGCATATAACTATATAACTATTATATGCATATATAATACTATATTTTATATAACAAGTTATATATGTTATATAAAATATAACAAGTTGTATATATATAACTTGTTTATACATATACTTAATATACATATAAGTATATACTTATATACTTATATATATATAACTTGTTTATATAGCAAGTTATATAAAATATAGTATTATATATGCATATAATATATTCTATATAATTATATATATGCATAAATAATGTATAGAAAAAAAAAAAACAACAAAGTGTGTGTGTGTATTCAGTATAATTCCTATTTGTGCAAGGAAAAAAAGAGAAAAAGAAAGTAGTTGCTTTCTCCAGCCACCCAGAATGTTGTCATGTTTATGTCACGTACAATGCTAGTAGAAGTGCTGAAGGAAGTGTCTGTGAGGCTGAACAAAGCAGCATTCCTAAAAGTGAAATGCCCAGCTGATCAAACTAAATGTAGCATTTAGTTGAAGTACATTTTCTACCTTTTATACTATCAAATAAATTTAACATAGAACCTGAAATTTAGAGTGCCAACAGAAACAAGATCTGTTTTTCGTTCAGTAATAGGCCAAAATCAAAATATCCCACAATATTTTCCAAGCACCTCAAGTAAGTGAGTCATTTTAGTTACCAGCCAAGAAGGCAAACAGTAGTGTTTATTGCTCAGAATTTCTTGAACAGACATTATCAGACTTGGGCCAAGTATTTTCATTATCACACAGAATTATACCACAGTCATACGTTAGAGCATGCCGTGGTGCAAGGTTGTTGTGTATTCAAACACACTATGTAGCCAAGGCTAGCTGTGAATTTGGAATGATGCTGAATGGTAATGCTAAGTTTCAGGTCTATTGAGCAGTTGTACTTCTTTTCAGGTACTGGGGAAAGATTTTAGAAGTAGCAAGGCTCAGATAATAGGTACTACAATTAAACACATTTTTATATGAGATTAATTCTGGAAAATGTTTGCTTTATGTCTATTATTTTAATTTCATTATTATTATTATTTTATTTTATTTTAAATATCCTTTGTCAGGGTAAGTGTGCAGGTTATAAAACCATTTTTTTACTCTTTCCAAATATTCCCTCTAGTAAGAAGATAAAATATTTTAAAATTGGAAGTTGGCTATCTGTCTTTCTTGTGTAGTCAGTATTCTCATTTAAATGTTGATAAGTATTTGGTAATAAAACTATCATGAACTATTTTTTTTTTTGGTCATTTATTTCTATTTGATGCCAAAATTAATAAATTTATGGCAAACTGCCGTTGCCAAAATGCTGAACACATGCTGTGATGGTTTTACTCGAGTGGGCAGCCGAGCTCCACCACAACCGCTCTCTCACTCCTCCCCTCCTCAAAGAGGAAGGGGGAGAAAAGACAACACAAAGAGCTCGAGGTTTGAGATGAGAATGATTTAATTAAGGAAAGGGGAATGGGGAGAAAGAGAAACAAAAGAAACAACAAGGCCGCGCGGAAGCACAGAGAGAAAGAAAAAAAAAGTTATTCTCTACTTCCCATCAACGAGCGATGTTCAGCCACGTCCCGGGAAGCAGGGCCTCAAAACGCGTACCGGTTGTTCAGGAGAGACCCTCCCCCATGAGAGCCCCCCTTTTATTGCTCAGTGTGACATCAGGTGTTATGGAATATCCCTTTGGTTGGTTTAGGTCAGCTGCCCTGGTGATGTCCCCTCCCCATCAATTGCCCACCCCCAGCCTGCTGGCTCTTGGGGGCCTGGAAGGAGTTCTGATGTTGTGCCAGCACTATGCAGCAATAGACACAACACTGGAGTGATACCAGTGCTGTTCCAGCTATGAGTGCAGAGCACAGCACTGTGTGGGCTGCTGCAGGGAAAGGTGACTCCATCCCAGACAGGCCCAACACACATGCATATTCACTTGCAACTTCCTACACTGATAGCTGAAGTACCAGCTTGTTGCAAGTTTTTAGTGATTATCTTTATATGAATTGGTTTCTTAAGATATTTTGTCTTATGTATCTTGTGCCTTTCCAAAAGAACTTACTGAATTGTCTGAGGTGAGTTATCTCATAAATAAATAACTAATTTAAAATAGGTTACAAATGTAGGAACTGATGATCAGTTTTGACACTGAATATGCAAGAAATGTAAAAATGACCTTGGTGACAAACTTTACTGATAAAATTATTCACAGAGTTAGGAAAAAAAATGCAGAAGAATCTTACAATACAGTACTTTGTCAATAAAATGGTAGATGAATTTCTATGTAGGTGAAGTAGAAATAATACAAAACAAGAAGCTTCTAGGCAGTCATTATCATTCAGGAATTATATCTTAAGTTTATAACAAATGAACTGAAAAGTAAATGTACTGTTACAAGTTATTAGCAAAGAAATAAGGAAATAAACTAGTACATCACATATGCACTAGTTGATGCACCCACATAGAGGAAACTACAATTAGCTTTAGTGACTCCATTTCAAAAAGGTAGAACTAAAGGAGTTACAGAAATGAGTGTGTGAGACAATCCTGTCTTACCATAAAGTCTATAAAGTTATTAGTGAAAAACAAACAAAAAAAAAAAAAAAAAAAAAAAAAAAACAGGAAGCATATAAAATGAATATTCAGTTTCTCACAAGAGAAAAAATAAATGACAAAGGAAATTTCTGAAGTTCAAACAAATAGAAGGACAAATATATACAAAGCAAAGTCATGGAACTCATTGCTAAGAATATTGTGGAAACAAAAAGATAATATGGAGTAAAAAAGCAAGTACAAAACCATGTAGTGTTGGGGGACAGCCATTAACAAAAAACAACCAACAAAAAAATCATCTGTGCCTTTGGATTTCTTTGATCCACTGATCACTAGGAGGAAAACCAAGAACATATATAACATCTTTTCTTACACTTTTTCTACATGCAACCTCTGGCTACTGAAGAAGAAAGGACAGCGAGAGAAGTGGACCTCTGATATAACTTTTCTTTTGATAGAGCTTTTGCGATTCCATCATGATTTTACATTTTTTCTATCTGTTCTTTAGCTTTATTGAATTGCATGGATTGAACTACATTCAGTGATAAAATTCTGTTGTGCTTTCCTATTGCTGTGTTTACACTAGATATACTAGTCAGGGAACATGACAAGCTGCAAAAATCCATGTTCCTATTTTCATGTACAGTAAATTTTAATATTTTCAATATTTCCTGTTGGCTTTTGCACTTTAGTGTAAAAGAGAGATTTTTAATAATTTCATTATTTTTGTGAGTTTACATTAAGCTTGATGTTGTAAAAATCAGGACTGCTCAGAAGTCAGAGGAGGATCACAGAATCACAGAACCACAGAATCGTCTAGGTTGGAAGAGACCTCCAAGATCACCGAGTCCAACCTCTGACCTAACACTAACAAGTCCCCCACTAAACCATATCCCTAAGCTCTACATCTAAACGTCTTTTATAGACCTCCAGGGATGGTGACTCAACCACTTCCCTGGGCAGCCTATTCCAGTGACTAACAACCCACTCAGTAAAGAGGTTCTTCCTAATATCCAACCTAAACCTCCCCTGGCACAACTTTAGCCCATTCGCCCTCATCCTGTCACCAGGCACGTGGGAGAACAGACCAACCCCCACCTCGCTACAGCCTCCTTTCAGGTACCTGTAGAGTGCGATAAGGTCGCCCCTGAACCTCCTCTTCTCCAGGCTAAACAGTCCCAGCTCCCTCAGCCGCTCCTCGTAAGACTTCTTCTCCAGACCCCTCACCAGCTTCGTTGCCATTCTCTGGACTCTCCATGTCCACACCTCCATGTCCTTCTTGTAGTGAGGGGCCCAAAACTGAACACAGTACTCGAGGTGCGGACTCACCAGAGCCAAAATGTTATTAAGGATGTTATTAAGGGATTTAAGGTGATTTATAATTAAAACTAGTGCTATAAACACATTTATGTATTTATTTATTTCCCTAAAGGGGAAAAAAAATATGTCCTCCTGTTAGATTTGTAGACTGTCTGTCCTTTCTGGATGTATATATTCTGTTAAGGTGTCTGGTACTATTCATCTTTGTTCTTAAAATCTGTCGACTAATGACAATGGACATTAACTTTTCAGTAAGGCAAGGACAGCTTGCCTAATAATTAAATTATTTCTATTAAGATGTTACATTATAATAAGTGCCTGTTGTAAGCTGCAGCCTGCCTCATCATGTTCTGCTCTTAAAGACCAGAACCCCACATTCCAAAGGAAAACGTGATGTTTTGTCTCTGGTCTCTGCAGATATTTTCCACAGCCTTGCAAAGGGCCAGCTGTATTCTGTGCCCTTGATCATACTGATGAGAACTCATTTTTTTTTTATTTGTTTTGCATGCATTTAATTAATCAGAATGTAGAAAATAAATGTGCAATGATATATATGAAAATATGAAATATGTGGAGATATGCAATGTTGTAAGGGTGTAAGTCATAAAAATTCTAGAGTGACTTTGTTGTTGCTTGTTTGTTTGTCTTTTATTTCCTGTCTGTTACTGTATGCTTTCAGTCAAGGCTACTAAGAGCCCCACTAACACTGCGTATTTCAATATATAACATTCAGTATTTCAATATATTTTGGATACTGTTGCATATACAAACATGTTGCATCTCTTATTGCTTAGATAGATATGCTGATCCTTTGTTTATGAGGAAAAAAAAAAAACAGGTAAAAGTTTCTAAAGAAGGCTGTTCTAATTATGGATCTATGCCATAAATGAGGAATGCAATTACTGGCAGGTGAGGGGGAAGAGCCAATACTGGAATCTAAAAGGAACATTAACTTCCTCTGTCCCCATTAACATTGACTGTGTGATATGTACTCTATATCATATGACAGATATGATGCTTCAGCAGTGTTCATACCTCCCTCCTAATCAACACTGCATTGGAACTGAACCCTGCAGTGAACAAGCTTCTGAAGTAGAAAATCTGTAATATTGTGGTGGTTTTACCATGCTAGGCAGCTGAACGCCACAACCTTTCTCTCACTCCCCCTTCTCAGATGAGGAGGGGAAGAAGTAAAGGAAAGAACAACTCATGGGTTGAGATAAGGATAATTTAATTAAAGAGAAAAAATATTATTATTAAGGAAATATTAATTAAACAATTCACCTAAAGGGAAAAAAGGGAAAGGGGAAGAGGGAGGGAGGAAAGGGAATAACAAAACAAAACAAGTAAAGGCTACATGGAAGTGCAGAGGAAATAAATTACTCTCTACTTCCCACAAATGAGTGATGCTTGACCACATCCTTGAAGCAGGGCCTCAACGCACGTAGCCGGTGTTCGGGAGGAGGACAGATGTTTTTGCAATGAGAGCCCACCCCTCCCTCCCCACCCCCCCTTCTTCCTTTTTCCACCTTTTATTGCTGAGTGTGACATCATATATCATGATATGATATTCATATCATATGAATATCCCTTTGGTTAGTTTAGGTCAGCTGCCCTGGTGATGTTTCTTTCTCACTTTTTTTTTTTTTTTTTTTTTTTTTTTTCCTAGGAAAGTTTGAGAAAGTTTTGATGCTGTACCAGCATTTCTCAGCAGCAGACACACCACTAGTGTGATACCACTGCTGTTCTAGCTACAAGTACAGAGCGCAGCACTGTAATGGCTGCTGCAGGGAAAGTTAACATCCCAGCCAGACCCAGTACAAATATTCAAAGTTATAAAATAGAATTAATCAATTTAGTGCAATTTTTGTTGCACTAAAAATTCCAACATTTTACTTCTTTTTTATTATTCTATATAATAAATATAAATATATATAATGGAAAATGAATCTATTATAATTATGAATTAAAAGCATCAAGTGTTGTATTTAAATAATATTTCTTGTATACATGTACATACACATTTGAGAGCACCATTAAAATTGCATTTTTCATTGTGTAACTCTCATGTTGAGCTTAATTAAAGTGAAAGATTTTAGAATGATCAAAATGAAACTATGATATTGAAATTGGAGTAGTAAAATCAAAATCTTTGCAGATTTTTTTATTGTTTGTGTTTCTTTAGTTTTTAAGGAAAAAATAGCATGATGTTCCTATGAAATATTTTGAATTTAATGAAACTACCTTTCTAATACAAAACTGCTCCATCTTTCCATGTGGCCAGTTATCAAGCACAAACCGTACTCAAGCAATTCCATTTATTCTTTGGCCTGACCAACAGGATGTAGTCCAAATAATCAAGCAGCAGTAAACTTGTAGTAATATATTAATACACTCTAGCACCATCTAGCTTTACTTTCAGAGTAACTCATATCATACAAAATCTCTTTTCTTTGCAGCCAGGGTGGGAGTTGTTTCTGTCAGAGATAATCATAGAACAGATTCAGAAGTAAATCTTGTGGTCCCAATGAAACTTGAGGAAGAAGGTGCAATTTCCTTGGAGTTTACTTCTGGGTCTCAGAACTGCTTTTCAAAAAAAAAAAAAAAAAAAAAGTTTTTTTGCAGGTTATATTATTATTATTTATTACTTTATTTCCTATATTTCTTATAAAAATATTGTGTTTTACATTTATTTTATCCATTGTGACAGTAATACCGACTCTAGCAATAGTTACTAAAACTCAGATATAACCAACTAAAAGCTGTTTTATTATCTCATGCATTGTATAATACTAAAGACAAAATTCCTTTCTTATACTTCTTCATTCTTATTTCTGTGATCCATATCACTGACTTCAAAGGGGCTAGCCATAAGAGTATGCTGACAGTTATTAATAGTATATATTTTCTTAATTGAAAATATTATGGCATCCTTAAATGACCAGGAAGGGCTTTCCTAACTGACACCACGCAGGATTAAGATTTTCTAGACTCCACATTGTCGCTAGATTACTCGGCCTCCTAAAATAAAGCACCTTCTTGCCACTGTGCTGATACAATGGAAGTTGAGACACTGCTCAAAGAATGACTCCATTAGAGAGAAATTGTGATGTTCTTTTTGGAAGGAGAGGTATTGAGACACCCCCTAGTATGTCTCAATGACATAGTACTGTACTATTGAGACAGAGAGATCACCTAGGACGTGGGTAGGTGAAAGTTCCTTAACCTTCTATGGCCAGATAAAGGTATTTTAATATCAGATATAAGTCAATTTTTAATGTATATATATTTAAGATATTTTAAAATATTTATTATTTAGGAGAGCCATAATATTTTAACTTCACCACCCTTTCTTTGTCATTAATCAAACACAAGTATTTAAATAATTCTATAGATATCTGTGACTCAAATAGTGAAGATCCTTCCACTTTTGTCTTTTCTAATTCAATCATCCTTACTTTTGTTAATGGCACTCTGTTTCCCAGAAATAAATTTTACTCACCTGCTCCCATAAGAAATAAAGAAGCAGAGGGACTAGCAAACATTTTTAGTCTGCTACACTTAATGCAATAGAAATTGCAGATCCTTTAGTTAAAAGAATCCAAGTCACTGAAACCAGTTTTCCCTTTCATTATTTTTATTTTTTCTCATTATCTTTGGATATTCTGAACTGACCTTTGCTTTTGTTTGAATTTGACGCCCATCTACAAGAAGGGCTGGAGGGTAGACCCGGGGAACTATAGGCCTGTTAGTTTAACATCAGTGCCAGGGGAGCTCATGGAGCAGATTATCTTGGGTGTCATCACGCGGCAGTTGCAGGGCAAGCAGGCGATCAGGCCTAGTCAGCATGGGTTTACGAAGGGCATGTCCTGCTTGACGAACCTGATCTCCTTCTATGACAAGGTGACACGCTTAGTGGATGAGGGAAAGGCTGTGGATGTGGTCTACCTTGACTTCAGCAAGGCATTTGACACCGTTCCCCACAGCATTCTCCTCAAGAAACTGGCTGCTCATGGCTTGGACTGGTGTACACTTTGTTGGCTTAAGAGGTGGCTGGATGGCCGGGCCCAGAGAGTTGTGGTGAATGGAGTCAAATCCAGTTGGAGGCCGGTCACTCGTGGAGTCCCCCAGGGCTCGGTACTGGGGCCAGTCCTCTTTAACATCTTCATCGAGGATCTGGACGAGGGGATCGAGTGTACCCTCAGCAAGTTTGCAGATGACACCAAGTTAGGTACGTGTGTCAATCTGCTTGAGGGTAGGAAGGCTCTGCAGGAGGATCTGGATAGGCTGGACCAATGGGCCGAGGCCAACAGTATGAAGTTCAACAAGGCCAAGTGCTGGGTCCTGCACCTGGGGCACAACAACCCCAAACAGAGCTACAGGCTGGGAGATGTGTGGTTGGAGAGCTGCCTGTCAGAGAAGGACCTGGGAGTAGTGGTTGACAGTCGGCTGAATATGAGCCAGCAGTGCGGCCAAGAAGGCCAGCAGCATCCTGGCTTGCATAAGAAACAGCGTGACCAGCAGGTCGAGGGAAGTGATTGTCCCCCTGTACTCGGCTCTGGTGAGGCTACACCTCAAGTACTGCGTTCAGTTTTGGGCCCCTCGCTACAAGAAGGACATGGAGGTGCCCGAGCAAGTCCAGAGAAAGGCTACGAAGCTGGTGAAGGGTCTGGAGAAGAAGTCTTACGAGGAGCGGCTGAGGGATCTGGGACTGTTTAGCCTGGAGAAGAGGAGGTTCAGGGGCGACCTTATCGCACTCTACAGGTACCTGAAAAGAGGCTGTAGCGAGGTGGGGGTTGGTCTGTTCTCCCACGTGCCTGGTGACAGGATGAGGGCGAATGGGCTAAAGTTGTGCCAGGGGAGGTTTAGGTTGGATATTAGGAAGAACTTCTTTACTGAGTGGGTTGTTAGTCACTGGAATGGGCTGCCCAGGGAAGTGGTTGAGTCACCATCCCTGGAGGTCTTTAAAAGACGTTTAGATGTAGAGCTTAGGGATATGGTTTAGTGGGGACTTGTTAGTGTTAGGTAGGAGGTTGGACTTGGTGATCTTGGAGGTCTCTTCCAACCTAGACTATTCTGTGATTCTGTGAATTTAATTTTACATGGTTGAAGGCTAAAAGTGACTTTAATGGAATTCAAAACATGTAGAAGAGTACTGATGAAGAATGTTTGGCAAATTGTTTTTCTTATTTTTCAAGTTTCTCTGAAAATGAAATAAAAACACTTAAATAAATGTAAGGTTATTTTTCTGAACACTTCACTAACTTGATAGTGAAAGCAGTGAACATGTAAAGATGTTTATGGTTACATTTTAGGAATCCAACTGTGATGGAAAGATGTGGGGTTAACTTGGATATACTGTAATTCTTCTAGAACTTCAAAAAAAGTCAGTGATAAAAATTCCATATCCCACAGGGCTAAGTTAGAACATCAGGGCTAAGGTTTTCAGTCTCTGCTCTGAGACATTTCTATATTTATCTGAATTTTATTTACTATAATTTTTTATAATATGAAATACAAATCTACCTCTAGTTTCTACTCAGAAATAAAATAAATAAAAATATCACTATAAGTATGTTCCTTTATGTTCTCTTTCTCTCTCTATATATATATGTGGTATATGCCAAAACTAGCCGCAAAATAACAAGTCTTAAGTTGTATGATGTCCTTTTAGCAGTGTTCTAAGACATATTTATTTAGACTCAGTAGATTAGCAATAAAATGATCTCTGACCAGCAGAATAAACACACATGCATAGGTATATATTATATGTATTCCTATATATATGTATCTATAATTTAACTCACAACGACTTTATATGATTTAAGTTATGATAACTATGATTTAAGACCACAATTGTTCCTATAACTCCAGATGTTTTCCTGTGACTTCTGAAAAGTAACAGTTGTTAACAGTTAATTAGTGAGCCTCACCTCTGTGCCTTGAAAGAGCAAGGAGTGAATCCTCCATGAGGCAATGTTAAGGCACATGCAGGGCAAGGAGGTGATCCGGGACAGCCAGCATATCTTCACCAGGGGCAAATCATGCCTGATCAGTCTTGTGGCCTTCTACGATGGAGTGATGACTGCATCAGTAGACAAAGGAAGACCGATCAATATCATCTACCTGGACTTCTGTAAGGCCTTTGATATGGTCTCACATCCAGATCTTCAAATTGGAGAGAGATGGATTTGATGGATGAACCATTCAGTGTAAAAAGAAATTTCTTGAAGGTCACACAGAGAGTGGTGATCAATGGCTCTAAGTCCAAGTGGAGGCTGGTGATGAGTGGTGTCCCTCAGGGGTCTGTCCTGGGACTGTTGCTGTTTAATATCTTTGTCAATGGCATAGACAGTGGGATTATATGCACCCTTGATCGAGGTGCAACATCCTGCAAGATTACAGATGACACCAAGCTGAGTGGTGCAGTCGATACAACAGAAGGAAGGGATGCTATCCAAAGAGACCTGGACAGGCCTGAGAAGTGGGCCCATGTGAAATTAATGAAGTTCAAGTCTAAGTGTAAGGTGCTGTACCTTGGCCAAGGCAATCCCAGACATGAGTACAGACTGGGAGAAAAAAATCATTGAAAACATCCCTGTTGCCTCTCTCCACGCTATCCCAGCCCAAGAGACAACATCTATTGGCTGCCTAGACATCTGCTCCCCAAGCAGGGACACCAGAGATGGACACTACGTGTCTAGCTCAAGTGCCAATTTATTGCTGCATAACATAGCCTCTTATACCCGTACATGCGACCGCCCCGGATACTTGTGACCCCTTGCTCCACCCGCTGTCCCTTCCAGTTCTCCTCCCACAATCCTTGCAGAGAAATACTTGGGAGTTCTAGTGGAAAAAAAAAAAAAAAAAAAAAGCTTCACAAGAGCCAGCAGCATGCACTTTCAACCCAGAAGATGAACTGCATCATTGGCTGCATCAAAAGAGGAATGGCCAGCAGGCCAAGGGAGGTGATTGTGTCCCTCTATTCTACCCTTGAGGCCTCATCTGGAGTACTGTTGATCTGTTAGAATGGGTCCAGAGGAGGGTCACAGAAAGGCTGAGAGAGATGGGGCTGTTCAGCCTGAAGAAGAAGAGGCTCCATGGAGACCTTACTGCATCTATTCAATACTTAATGGGGACTTATAAAAAAAGATGGAGAGCAACCTTCTTCTTGGGCAGACAATGACGGGACAAGGGTGAATAATTTTTAACTAAAAGAGGGGAGATTTAGATTGATTAGGAGGAAATTCTTTAGAGTAGTGAGGCACTAGAATAGGTTGCCCAGAGAGGTTGTATATGCCCCATCCCTGGAGATGTTCAAGACGATATTGGATGAGGTCCTGGCAAACCTGATCTAGTGGGTGGCATCCTTTCCCATGGCAGAGGGGCAGAGGGATTGCATCTAGATGATATCTAAGGTCTCTTCCAACCCAAGCCCCAAGCCATTCTATGATTTGTTCTAGGTTCTATGAACAGTTGGCAATGCATTAATTTCTGTTTATATAAGGTCTTCTTCATGACAGAATTCAAAATTTTCTCTGGACTGACTTCTACTTTTTTTTTTTTTTTTTTTTTTTTTTTTTTTTTTACCATATATATAGAATATTCCCTGCACAATCACTTTTTTCACATAAGTGGACTACTACACTTCTGCCTCCTGAGCACCATCCATGCTTCACTGGTAGTTATTGTTGTAAGTCCAAAGCAGAACAACTCAAAAAATGTTCAGCTGACAAACTCTGCTGTGCTGAAGCAGTAGGCCACCATCTGCATTTCTTTCCTGAACACATTTTTGACTAATATATTGTATAACTGAACAATTCTGTCCTATACTTGGGGAGTTTATTCTCTTTTCCTTCATCATTTCCAAACAGCTCATTTTTTTTCCTTGCTATTATCTCCGCAAGATTGCAAATTCTACAGAGCTGCAGGTGACTTTTAACAGAAGTGAGGAATGGATACAATGGATAATTTAAAGCAAGACAATCCTCAGCAGAAGGGAAAAGCTTCCTGCAGAGTGAAAGTATCCAAATCCTAATGATGCTTTCTGTATTGGAGTTTGTCCTGTTCTGTTTTGAAAGATGCAGTTTTCTCCTATACTTAATTTAATTTACAATTTCTAAACTGACTGCCAGATTTCCAGAACACCAAGATTATCATCTTAACATCTGCCTTTTTCTTCCTTTATATCATTGCAGATAGGATTAAAGTTTTTTATCTGGTACAGATTTTTATTTTTATTTTTTTTTTTTTTTTTTCTCTCTCTCTCTGCTTCTAACAGCTTGGTAAGCAGCTTCACACCATCCTGTTTCACATTTGCATTTGATGCCAAGTCCTTTCTACTGATTATCTCAGCTGGAATGCAAGGGGGCTGGGAGGAAGCGAAGGGTTTAGCAGTTATGTCCTGCAAAGGAAATCATCTGTTATTCAAAAGCAGTATGTGGTGTTCAGTTCTCAGAATAGTGTACAGAACTGTATTTTTTCTCTTACCCTCTAACCTTGAAAATACCAAAGGAAATTGAAAGCTGAGAAGTTAGTATATGAAAGGCTACTGCTCAGGTATAGATACTCAAATATAACTGTGATTTGAGGATGGGTTTATTTTGAATCCAGGATTTTTATTTTAAAATGTAAACTCTCTTTGGACATTCACAATCCTTTAGTTGGCTCAGGTCTGAAAATTACAAAAAATGTAAACACTGGTATTCCACAAAATGTCATGAAAAGCTTTTATGTGGTAGTCTTTAACCACCATAAACTTTCATGGAATACAAAATATCAACCCCTAAAAATGGAGCTATTACAAATCCTTACAGCTAATATAAACTGAGAGGTAAGGAAGGGTCTGTATCTTTCTTCTGTTTTGAGATATGGCTAGTGAGTCAGGAAAATTAAGCAATGAAGATAATGATTTCTAAAGAGATGAAGCTCTTCATTAAAAATTAAAACAATTCTCTTATCTCTGGAGGAAAAATGTGCCACAGCATGCCTTGAAATCCTTCTCCCCTGATAGCCCAGACTGATAGATTTGTTCCAGTTCACTAATGCTTCTTCTCTGCCAATAAGGTTAAATTTCCTATTAAAAACAACAACAGCAGGAGCAGAAAGAATAACAGTAAGCAAAGAAAGGAGAAACATTTAGAAGGGAGCTGGGATAAATACTCTGATATTCATAAGACATGGCTAGGTAAGAACCTGACTATGGGAATCACAGCATATCTGGATGTATGTATGTACTTGTGTTGCTGTGGAGGCATGAATGCTGATTGCAGAACGGACTGGCTAAAAAAAAAAAAATGTAGTAGAAAAAAATGTGATAGCATTTTTAGAAGCATTATGCTCTATAGAAGATGCATGGTTGAAATTAATATATATTTAAATATTTAAAGGTTTAAATGCACGATAACCACATTGGATAAAGAAACATGTTTCACTGGGTCCTTTGTGGATTTGTACATGCATCCCCCTTTCTTTTAGATATTGAACTGCTTGTTTTACATGAGTCTAACAGGACTACAGAAATGTGTGGGTAATCAACCAGTTTTGTAGAATGCATGAGAATGCATTGAAACATCATCCATGAATTGTATTTTGTATTATTATTTTTCTGTTCTGCCAGGGGCATTGGACTAGATAATATTTCAAGGCCCCTTCCAATCCCTAACTTTCTATGGTTCTGTGAGTATCATTTCTATATACTTCTTAGAAATATATATGTATATATATATATATATATTTGACCTTACACTGTAAATTCAGAGCTCAGAATTATTACATATTGTTATTAAGAGGGAAAGTTTTCCTCACTAAAATGTGAAGCTGGTATTTTCAAGTGGGTGAAGGCATTTTGGCTTTCAAAGAGCAATTCAGTTGCCTGAAAATACACATCTAGTTCAATTTACTAAATCTTACAGTGCGAGTCATTTACCTTTTACAGAAACAAAAGAAGATTTGTATCTTTGTAGGGTATAAGTTGGAGAGCAGTCAGGATATTTGTAGGTGTTTAATGTGTCTCTGGTTATCAATGTTCAGGTACCTGCATACTACCACCATTTCTAGTGAGAGCCAAGGGACTGATTAAAAGTCATAGACTAAAACCTATCTGCGAAGTCTCTAATGAGAAATAAATTATCTCAGTAGTTCTCAAAAAGAAATGAAACAGACAGCAGTATATGAAATGACTGAGTTTTTTTTTTTTTTAGCTCCTCATGGTCATGCAGGCTGTACAAATTGTTGGACCACACATTAACACAAATTCTCCAACAGTAAGAAACAACGATACCATAGAGCTGAATATGATACCTGAATATGATACCATAGAACTGAACTCCCAGGCTGCATCTATATATCAGACTATTCAGTTTCAACATCAATTAATTGTATAAGAGATTATTGTGGGGATTTTGTTTATGTGCCTGTTGTTTTGGTTTTGTTTTAATCCAATAATATTTAAAACTAATTATTTTGGTAGTTAGCTACAGGCATTTTCCTGCAGCTTCCATGGGACTTGTCCATTTAATGGGATTAACTTGCTTATTTAATTCGTTCTCATACATTTTGTATTGTCTAGCCTTCTGGGACAGAAGACTTAAAAGTTTTTGGAAAAGCATGAAGTCAAGGTTGTGGAAAGTCAGGTTAAACAACTTGTAACTAAATTTCTGCTTCCAGGATATAAGTAACTTTTGGGAAAATTTAAAGCATAAAATGCATGACATGTATGACTTTTAAATGCCAATTAATGATGTCTGAATTAATGTAATTAACATTCTGCTATTATGACTATCAGATTGATTCATTGGTGTCCATTGAGCCTTTTTATTCTTAGTCACCGGAAAAGACAGATTTTATTTGGATTCATTTATTTATTTTGGAAAAGATATTAATGCAAATATGTTCCTAAAAAGCTACCGTCTTCTCAGGTGTTTTAAAACAGTGTTAGATTTGCATCACTGAACAAACAGAAATATTCAAGCTTTGGAAAAAAATAAAAATAAAATAAAATAAAATTAATTTTGGAAATAAATAAAACTGTAAATAAAATAAAGTAAAATAAAGTACTAGTTAAAATAACAGAGTCATTCAGTGTGTGCTTAATAAACCCCTCCAAGAGGGAAAATTCAGGATGTTAAACCTTAGACTATGCTCCCCTGGGACATACATGAATTTAACTAAGCTATGGGGAGATATTTGTGTCTGATATTTCTGGAAAACAGAGAAAAAGTGATGGTACTATGATAACCTGTTCATGTAATGTGTTCATGATGATAACTATCACACACACACACACGCACACACACACAAAAGGCTCATTTTATTCTTAATTCAGAGACATGAAACTGCATTTCCATTGAGAGTAACTAATTATTAATCTGAAGGTTATTCAGAAGACAGGAATCCTCTCAATCCCTTCTGCCAAAGCTGCTCTTATCAATAAGCTGTACTGTTCTATCCTAGTGTCTCTATTATAATTATAATTATTATAATATATAATATATATAATTATTATAATTATAGTTATAATGATAAAAATATATAATTATATAATATATTAAATAAAAATTTCATAAAAAAAATAGAAAAAAAACATATAACCTGAATAAC
>NC_048893.1:166558178-166633980 GCF_011077185.1 Oxyura jamaicensis
AAATATATATAATATATATATATATGTATATATATATATATATATATATATATATATAAACATTTTGCAAGAGTATTCACATGAGCAAAATTAAGGTCATTACTTCCCAATAAAAATGCCAAAAAGTATAACTTTGAAGAAAAGGATGGGATTTCAGAAAAGCTTCATTGTTAATGGTAACATGGTAGTGTCGCTGAAAATGACAGCAAGTGGAAGCTCTATGAATCCTGTTTACACTATCACCTGTCTTAAATATAATTCACACAAAAACTGCTCATCATTCTGAAAATGTTTGAGCATCTTCTTCTGCCAACATTATTACTGAAATTATATTCATAGGCATGACTTGTGCCAGAATAGTGTTTAAAACAGAGCACATGCTGTAAAAAGTATTTATGTAAATTAATTTGAAAGTAAACTAAATTCTGTGTAAAAGTTTTATTCTTTCTATTCATCTCCAAGAGCAATTGAATGAACTAATATGTAACTACAATATATACTACATGAGGAAATCAAACCATAGTTACCTGTGCAAATGTGTAGTTTCAGAAATATTCATAATGAAAAAGTACATCAGCAATTCTGAGAACCCTGGGCAAGCTTAGAACTCAACAAGGAAGTGACAAATATAACATTACCTGACTTGTGCTGGACATTTGTGCATTGCATTGGAGTTTTTTAAAAACAACAACAACAACAACAAAAACTATATATATGTGTAACTGACAGTTATTAAACTTAACATTCAGTTGAGTATTTGGTACACAATAATGTCAGGCTCAGTATAGCTGTATCAGGTGTTCCGAAGTCTGAATTTCCTTCTCTGATCAGATTAATTAGGTAAATTTTAATCCAGTGGCTAAATCACAAAGTATCTTTAAAATATCTTATAAAACAAAATAGCCAAATTCATATTTTTATTCCCATCTCCAGTATAACAACATACAATTGTTATAACAATATACATTCAGTTGTATTTCTAACTAATCCATTTGTATTTACTCTTTTGTTTCACTAATTATCCAATGACTTTATATCTCCACAGATCTTATACGCAAAAAAAAAATCAATGTGTATAAATGTAAACATACACAAGGAAATATAATACATTCTACACTAAGTTATAGCAGAAAGACTCACGGAAAGAGTGTTAAAAACCAAACCAAATTACTGGGGTGTCTCCCAGTGCTTGCACAGGGAATCAAACATCTTGATCAGGACAATCAGTAGCCGTCTGGATAGTTACTAGAGTCTCTGTTGTAAGATTCACATGATCGATTATGAACTTTGCCAAATACTTCTAATCCAGATGGCTCATGGTCCTACATGGCCACTTCATGATATGCATGAGAAATTTCTATTATTTTAAAAAATGTGCTAAAAGACACAGTGCCTATCTATGTAGAAAAAGCTGTCCTCCATAACCACTGCTGCATCTGCAGAAACAATTTCTACTGTATCTTTAAAATTATCTAGAGATAGTTTGATTAATTCTCCAGTGGGAACTGACTTGGGGAATACTTGGGAACAGATTCTCTATCCAGAATAATAGTTAACACATTGAAAGATCAAAATACTATCACCACTTAGTCTAAGCATTGTCGGAGCTGCCTGGGGGGAGTTTCCAGGGCTGTCTGAAATTTTCACCTGGATAACTCCTGGAGCATTAGCCAAATGTTTTGTTGTAAAGGTGTTAGGAATTGCCAGTCATCTTGTCTGAAGTTGATCCGTTGTCTAAAGTCTATCCATTGCCTCATTTACACAGAGATTAACTGCATAGGTCCTTGGGACTACCTAAAAAGTGGGCTAAAAGCACTTGATTTTCTCACAGAAACCCAGGTACACAGTCATAATGTAAGAACAAACATGAATTGCATCTTTATAACAAACTTATGACTTAAGCTTCATAGACCCTGGCATAAGATTTTCTGTGTAATTTGAGATGTATGAAGAAGCATATTAGGGAGAAATCCTGTTAAAGTGAACAGAAATCTTCCACTGTTATCAATATCAAAGTATTATCCAAGATTTAATACAATTAAAATAATAATAAAGTGAAGGGTCTTTCTAGGACCCTTCAACCAATGTCACTTCTATATTCCTGACTGTAATTTGTAAATTTGTAATTCTAACAGAATTCAAGAGATGTGTCTTGACTTTTCTAATAGTACTATATTTTGAAACTCTTGGGAAAACAGTCATTAATTAGGATAGATGAATATTGAAGTATTGCTTAAAGTAGACATATAATTGTGGCAATACTAACAAATACTATTATTCTTTCAGTGTCCTGGTTTCAGCTGAGATGGTTATTTTTCTCGCTAGTAGCTGGTATGGTGCTCTGTTTTTGACTTGGGATTTGAATAATGCTGATTACACAGATTTTTTCATTGCTTACACAGAACCAAAGACTTTTCACCTTCTTGTACCTCCCTGGCAGTGAGGAAGCTGGGGGTTCACAAGAAAATGGGACGGGATGGAACCAAGACAGATGACAAAAACTGGCCAAGGGAATATTCCATACCATATGCTGTCATGCTGAACCATAAAACCAGGGGAGTTGGGTGGGATGTGGCAGGCAACCACTGCTCAGTGTCTGGTTGGACATGGGCTGGCAGGTGATAACAAATTGCATTGTGCATCATTTGTTTTGCATATTCCTTTGTCATAATTATTATCATTATTTTCGCTTCCTTTTCTGTCCTATTAAACTGTCTTTAACTCAATCTACTTTTATTTATTTATTTGTTCTCCACCTTTCTTTTCTCTTTTCCTTTCCCCTTCCCCTCCAGGCTAGTTACAATAGGTCTTGAGAATTTTGAATATCCTTTTCTCCTTTGGATGTTCAAACCAGCATGTTCCTATTTCTATGTCTCCTGAATGTGATTCAAGTTTTGTTTAAGGTCAAACAAATATTTAAGAACATCTTTCAGAGATCTGCCCCAAGGCAGGATAGTGTCACTGAGTGTGGGGAGTATGGGAAGATATGAGCAGGCACTTCCAGTATTTTGGAACTTCAGCCCCATTTGGTTCTGTCCCCTCCCACACAGCATCATACCAGCTACTCGGAAGAAAAAGAACTCTATTCCAGCTGAAACCAGGTCACAGAGTCAGGAAGTCAGGATACAAAAAAAGAAAAAAGAAAAAAAAAAAAAAAGTATTCATGTATGCAAAGATATTACACATTTAAGCTACTCAAAGGATCTATATTTTTCAGTGAGGGTCTTTTCCATGGGCTTGAACACAGGCTTAATTGGGATGTTGGAATGCCATTTGCATATCGATAGAATACAATCTATATGGACTGCTTTGCAGTAAATATTTTAAAATTCTTTAACAAATCAGCCCAATTCCATTATCATATTAATAAGTAGGTGATAAGGTGGGAAGCATAAAAGAGGTTTTCTTCATCACTCTGTTATTTTAAGTTAATAATAAGCCGAATCACATAAAAAATAATGTTGCTTTTCATATATGTATGAAGTATTTTGAATGTTGGTAAGTTTGCATAATGCATATCCTATTGTCTGCAAACTAGGTATTACAGGCTCTCATGTAACTATGTAAATATGTAATATTTATTTTACTGGTACTTTCATCTTTGTTGATTCTTAAATATTGCTTGTATCACAGAGCTTTCACAGTCTTCTTTGTGTATTTCACAGTGTATTCTTTGTATAGGATGTCCAAGGAACATGCTGTACCTTGACATTATTGCTTGCTCACCACTCCGAGTCATGCATATGAAATAAGGTCAGTAAATGGACATAAAGTAGTCTTCCTCAGAAGCAACAGATTACATTAAGGCAGATTAGATTAAAATAGACATTTCATACAATCGTCACTAAAAGGTTCTTTTCAGAATTAGATGAATCTGCTGTTTACATGGAATACTCTTATAACAATCTTAAAATATATAGTAGTAGATTAGTCAATATTGTCTAAAATTACCTGAATTTATTGTAAAAATGACAAATTTCATTTAATAGACAGGAGAGTAGTACAGGACAAAAATGTAATAATCATTTAGAAAGAGCTTTTAAAAGACACAAAGACCAGTCAGGTGACCAACTCTTACTGAAAGTAAATGGGTGCTGGTGGCATAAATTTTTTTATACCTTTGAAAATCTCTTTAATATAGTAGCTTGCCTCAGTGATTAATCTTCACAAGTTTTAGTGTAAAGAAACTATTTTTGTCTTACAGAAATATGTATACAAATCCTTGCCTTGGTGATTCCTTGCATGTTGACAATCTTGACTAATGTTCCTCCATCCTTCTCATCCATTATTACAAGATCTAATAGAAGTTCTTGGGAGATGTTACAGAATAAGGTACAGGGAACATAATCTGTTATTTTGTGTAGATTTTTATTCCTGAGCAGAGAAAGTGTAAACACTAGCATCTTGAGATAATATATTATTTCTTTCACTTTAAAATCATTTTGGGTAGAAGAAAATAATCAGTGTGTTAGACACTGAAGAATTAGGAACACTAGGTTACAAGACTATATTTAATGTATGAAAAAGGATTAAAAATGTTTTACATGTTATTTTACAAACTAGGTTTTATTTTTTCAGTGACTTCAACCAAAGCTACATATTGAATATATTACTGATAGTAAATCTGGAGAATCACAATGGAAATTACATGTGAAAGGATTTTTCTCCTTGTATTGTGTATAGTAAAAATGTTACAGTGGGGAAAAAAAAAAAAAAAAAAAAAAAATCTTAAAAATGAGTTATTTATTACTGATTAAAAACTTGCTGGTTCCTAACACATAAAGATGTTCAAGAGCAATCAATCAATACAAGTCTTTTTACATTGTATATATTGTATTATTGTTGTATATTGTATTGGTAGCAAAATCACTATAGAGAGGGGAACACACTCATAGAAGCAAGTAATGCCTAAGATAATTTCAATTGCCTGTATGTGTCAAGTATTCAACTCAGTCTATATTTATTCAAAATGTAATTCACAAAAGCAAACAGGAATTTGAGTTCTCCATACTACTTAAAAGGTAGCAGTTATTCAGGAAAGGATTAATAAAGTCATCCAAAATGGAAAATTGAAAATGTTAAACCTTAAAAAATGCTCCCCAGCATGGATATGTTTTTTTCAAAGCTGGGAGATATTTGTTTCTGATTTTTCTTGGGAAGAAAAAAAAAAAAAATGTTACTATGATCACCTTTTTATCCAATAGGTTGATGACAATGATGTCATGAAGGGCATGGAAATATAGGCTCATTTTATTCCAGAATTCAGAGACATGAGACTTCATTTCCATTGAGATTAACTAATGATTAGTCTGAAGGTTATTCGGGAGAAAGGTATCCTCTCAATTCCTTCTGCCAAAGCTATTCCACTATGCATAAAGTAATTAAATATTAACTTGGCTTGTGAGTGTATGTAAGCCTGATTTTATAACTTGACGGTTAGAGCACTTTTCTAAAATGAAAGAGACTTATGGCGTCTTTTATTTCTAATGAGCTTTTTATTATTGGATTTAAGTATTTAGTATAGAAAAATAAATAAATGTAGGGGTAAGGTTAATCTCTTTTAATTTTATGACACCTACAGTACTCAGCAGTTCCAGGACTAGTCTCCATTCTTTGTCAAAATGTTTGGTTCTGAGAGTCCAATATCATATATGCCAACTTACTTGATTACCCCAGAGCATCTGAAATAGCACTAGCCTGCTAAGTTAAGGCAAGTGAACTAAACCTCTAATCAATACAACCAATAAAGCTTACTAATTTAGTTGTATCACCATAAAATATTTGCCTATGAGTTTTTTTGATTGTCTCACCATAAGTGTCAAGTGCTAATTAAATAACCTGGTGTATCTAAGACATCTTTTTGGCACTGGCAGATAGGACATAGGCTCTATGGAAACCTGTACTCTTTTATACTGGCAGATAGTTGAGACATGTACTGTTTCCAGATATTTGCAACGAATCGTGTTATAGTAGCAAAGTTAAGAAAAAGAGCTATATTAATGCTATTTTTAAATAATATTAATGATAATTTGTATACACTGTTTTCTTTTGCAAAAAGTAGTTCATGCTACTAAAGCCACAAGTAATGTAATTCCCATTTGCACAACTTTGAGAAAGCATGTCAGTTATGGAAATCAATGAAAAATTTGTGATAAATTGATCCCTACTGTATCCTTGTAAATTGATTTATGTATACGTAAATTGATTTAAGTATATGTTCCAATTGATTAGACCTTAAGATGCAGGCACTTAGCAGTGGTAGGAAACTGCATACATCAGGAAGGGAGTTTGGAGAAGTAACATTGACAAATTCATGCATATACATACATACATATATATGTACGAGTAATGTATCTGTTTATGTACCTCCTTCCACCTTCTCTTAGCCATAAACTTTTCCACAAATCAGTACCTAAGTCAAACAACAAAGACATATTAATGCATATCATGGAAGTGCTGAACCTACCAATGTTTAAAAATGTTACAGGCTTTCCTTCAGGCTATGTAAGTGTCCCCTGAGAATGTGGCAGCGGATTTCAAAGTGGATGCAAAATACTGTCCTGATGTAACTGACTGGAAAACAAAACAAAACAAAACAAAACTGTTCTGCAGAAAATACATTTCATTCTCTTTTTCTCTTTTTTACAGGTGGAAAGGATTAATTCCCAGGATCTGCAACTAAGACTGAATGCTTTAAGAGAGGCTCAGATTATTATAGCCTCAAATGTTACAAACATCTGATTAGATATATATATATATACATATATATAGAAAGCTCATACAAATGTTCTTCCTCAAGGAGGTTGTATACATTCTTTTTATTTTTATTTTTTTAATTACAAAAAATTTATTTCATAAATAAAAAATAAAATAATAGAGCCATAGAATAGAATCACAGAATATCATGAGTTGGAATGGACACACATTGGATCCAACTCCTGGTTCCACACAGGACCACCCAAAAATCAAACCATATACCTGAGAGCATTATCCAAATACTTCCTGAACTCCAGCAGGCTTGCTTCCATGACCACCTCCATGGGAGCCTGCTCCAGTGCCCAACCACCCTCTCTCAGTGAAGAACCTTTTGCTAACATCCAGCCTGAACCTTCCCTGTTACAGCTTCATGACATTCCCTCAGGTTCTATTGCTTGTCACCAGAAAGAAGAAATCAGCGCCTCTCCCTCTGCTCCCCCTCATGAAGAAGCTGTAGACCACCATGAGGTCTCCCCTCAGTCTCCTCTTCTCTAGGCTGCACAATCCAAGAGACCTCAGCTGCTCCTTATAAATCTTGCTCTCTAGACCTTTCATGCTCTTTGTGGCCCTCCTTTGGATATTCTCTAATAGTCCTTCTTACATTGTGGTAACCAAAACTGCACAAAGTTCTCGAAGTGAGGCTGCACCATCTCAGAGTACAGCATGAAAATCACTTGCCTTGACCAGCTAGATATGCTGTGCCTGATGCACCCCAGAGTACGGTTTATCCTTTTGACTACCAGGCTACACTGTTTTAGCCAACAGTGGTAGCTACGCTGTTGACTCATATTCAACTTCTTGTCAATCATAATCCCCACATCCCTTTCTGTGGGGCTGATCTCTATCAGCTCTGTCGATCAACCCTTTTAAGTCCTGTGCAAAAACTCCTTCTCCCTTTTAAAAAATGTGCAACCTATCAGGTGCCAATAGGTGTGGCATTGTGTAGACCATGCCATGATTGAGGAACCCCACATTCTGCTGGTGACACTTGCCTCACAGCCATATACTGATCAGCTTGGTCTGCCTGTTTCTTTAATATCATTCCCTGGTACTGGAAGGATAGAGGAAAACACTACCCATGCCCCTGTTCTTTAATCAATTGCCCTAAAGCCCCAAAGTCCCTTTTGATTACTCTTGGATTCTCTTTGCTAATTCATCACTGCTGACATGAAAAAAAAAAAAAAAAAAGATAATCAGAGGGCTGCACCAGGCTAGTGACCTCAGGGAGGCAGCAGACTTCCCTCTGGGTCTGTCAGGTCAGCATATTAGGCTCTCTGTTCCCCTCAGAAGGGAGTCACCTATGACAACAACCCAACAACCCTTCTTTTTTTTTTTTTTTTTTTTCATGACAGAGGTGGCCATGATAAAGGTGGTGGGCTGACTTGCCCTAGGAGACCTCTCCAACCTGGAAGGACCTTAGTCCACATAATCATTTATCTGTCTGTCAGGTTGCAGAGCCTCATTCCTGTTGTATAAGTGTACCTGGGAACGTGAGGTAGGCAGGGAGGGGTTCACCTGCCACCCCAAGCAGAAACTTTCTTCCATTTTCCCCTGTTTCTTAGGTCCCTTCCTAGTGGATTCTTCTTGTGTTGTGGCTGGCTGATGCATCTGTCTCAGGAACAGTAGAGTATACTTCCACCAGTCAATCGCCTTCTCTGATTCTCTGATGTTCCTTATCTTGCCCACCTCCTCCTAAAGCTCTGTCAACAACCTGATCAGTTGTTCTACCTGAGCACACCATTTACAGGTGTACTCACTGCTGCCATCAGACAAACACAAAACTTGGGCACACCCTACAGCCTGAGACCAGGATGGCCACATGTTCTCTTGGGAGCTCTGTCTGCATAGCTGTGTCATTTTCTGTTACTGGAGAGGCCACAGCAGATGCAAAGGACATGGCTTTCTGCTGGGTGGACACCATTACTGGACTCTTTGCAAGTGTGTTACAACCACTGTTTGAAGTGGCAGAGTTACAGCATCCTTCCTGTGCATCCTCCTACATGAAGTTCTATGCCATTTCCTGATTGAGGCACCATGCCCTGTCAGCCCACCCTGGTTGCTAGCACTGCCTAAGGCTGCTTTTCAGGAAACCTCCCCATAAGCCATTATCCCCCACTCCACTGCTGAATACAACTGGAGGTGATTGCCTCAGCAAGTGACTGTTGGTGTCAGTTACACCATGTTTGAATCTGCAGCTGTTATACCTGGCACCACCCATGCCTCATCAACTACCAAATAAACAAAAATACCTCCAAAGAAATTGGACTTTCAAATTCAAAATAATTGGAAACCAATGAGGAAATGCAGTGCTCTGTACATAAGTAATTCACTCAAACATTTCTACTAATATCACTTAGTCTACATGTAAAATAATAGATATTGTTTTCATTTTTTTTTTCAAGGTTGCTAAAAATCACCTCTTCTGTCTCAACATTTTCATATCATAAAGAAACTTTATAAGTACTTCTATTAATCTTGACAGGAAGAGAAGCCAGTAAGGTTGCATATAGTATCTATTTTCTATTCAGCTTGAAGAGACATGATTACTTGTAGTATTTTGTGTACTATTTACGGGATCATAAAATCCAGCACAATAATGATGTTTAATTTTTACTGGTAAAATAAAACTTTAAATACAATTAAATTTAATGGTAATCTAGATGCAAAAACACCACAACCCAATGAGGAATCTATTGCAATAATAATGCTTGATTTGAAAATATCATTACTGTAAAGATAGCTCCTGAAATCTTTCTGGAGTATTTTCAAGCAGGAAATTCTTTGCCTCTTTCAAACTGAAAAATAAACAGAATCGAATAATATAAATTCATTTTGAGAAGTACAAAATACAATCAGCAAGAAAATTGAGATATTTATAAAATTTCGATGGTGTCTAAATGTGTGAAGTATTTCTTTGTTTATATTTAAAGCATTAGATTGTCCTTCATAGACATGTTGTTTGACTTTTTTTTTTCCTTTTTTTTTTTTTTTTTTTTTTTTTTCCTACTTGTTTTCTTATCTACATGGTTCTGGATTATTTTTCCATTTTTTTTCCATGATTATTACAACTTTGTTGTTAGTATTGGTACATAACTAGTATTAGAACACGTTTTAGCTTTCAAAATTAACATATAATTTTGAAGCTCTTCCTGCCGCTATGTTTTAAGGGCATAGTAATATTGGAAATTTCAGCATTCCAATAAGGGGTTATTTTTCCTCATCATAAACCTTTCTGGTTGCCATAACTCAACTGTTTTAGCTTTGAGAGTTATTACATAGAGGTTATCAAGGTTTAACACAAAAGCATCCTCTTTTTTTTTTTTTTTTTTTTTTTTTTCATGTAAAATTAGTTTAATTATGATGAATAAAGTCAACACAGTTAGGATATGAACCCTAATGTGAAACATATCTCTTACATGCTTTTACTGAAGAGCTCCACTTGATCTTGTCTTTATGAATATTTGCTATTTCACCATCTTATGACTCATCAGACTTGTGTACCCATAACCGACACCTGCTCAGACTAACACATAATTTATGAGCCCACACAGTGTTTAAAAATGATTATATGCATTTATTCTTAATTGTACATGAAGTCTAATTCTATAAAGGTTTTAGAAAGGAAATTTTTCATTGTCCAGGTGGGATTTACACAGAATTTAATTATGTCCTAGGAAGATTCTGAGGTGAAAGTATGACATTTTTATTCCTAGAAAAAATATATAAGGTTATTTTTAGTTCCTTTTATGTCTCCCTCTGAATCTTGAATGGTTTGACTGAAGATAACTAAAGGAGCTGGGATTTTCAAGTGTTAGGATACAAAATTAGTCCCAATACTGTTTTTTAATTCTCTAACATAATTATTATGATTCAATATTTGAATTGTGGTAATGTGTAAAGTCCCCAGTCAAGGATTGTGCTAAGCATGCTGAACATATTTGAAGAAAAGAGTCTTTCTTCCCCCAATGGGTAAAAATATTTTTGCTCTCTTTTATGATAACCAATAGAAATCATTTTTAATTTAGCAGTGTGTTAATAATGTTATTGCTCAGATTCATATAGAATATTTTAGATATCTAATAGAGAAACACAGCTAGCAGCTGAAGATGGGAAGCTGTATTTAGTTACTTTTCATTTTCTTTGTGATCTGTCTTCTTTGCCATGGTTCATTTTATCGCACTGTGAAGTAGAGCATCAGGCTTAAGATATTTCATATTACTTTTCCAAACCTGTTATTATGCACTAATTATACAGACATTTTTAATTGTCATTCTTAAAATACAAATAAAATTGCCTTCAGTTGTGGGAGGGGAGTAGGTGCGAAGTTAGAGGATATATTTTTCTTATGCAATGCAGATGTAAATAAAGGTTTGGATTACTCAATATAATATTAATCAAAGTAGAAATATGTTTAAATGTTTTCTTAATCTCTACTACATGGATTTATATTCCCAGAATGAGATCAAAAAGGCATAATCTCACGGGAAGAGTGGAAACATATAAGTAGTCATTGTTCCACTGTATTTCTACTATATGGTGCTGTGGAGAGTTGAACTTTGATGGCTGCCAGACACCCATCCAGCTGGTCTCTCAGTCCCCCTCTTCAACAGAAGAGGGAGAGAAAAAAAGATATATATATATATGTATATATATATATATAAACAAAACAACTATGACAACAACAAAAACTTGTACGTTGAGATAAAGACAGGGAGATTGTTTACAAATTACTGACATGGGCAATACAGATTTGTTTTGGGGAAAATTAATTTAATTTATTTTTAATTAAAAGAGATTTGGACAGTGAGAAACAAAGACAAAAACTAAAACACTTTTCTCCCTTCTTCCCCTTTTTTCTCCAGGTTTAACTTCATTCCCTACTCTTCAGTCTCCTTCCTCCTTCTCCACAGAGCAAGTCAGATAGGGAATGGGGGGTTGCAGTCAGTTCCTCTTTGCCACTTCAATTACTACTCTTCCCCCAGTTCAGTGTGGGTCCTCTCCATGCACTGCAGACCTTCAGTGTAATGTGGTCTCTCCTCAGGCTGCCTGAGGAGCTCCAGTTATGGTGTCCACTTGCTCTGGCATGGGGTCCTCCACAGGCTGCAGAGTGGTTATCTGCTCTGATATGGTCCTCTGCAAAGTCTGCAGAGAATAACCAGATGCTCCACCATAGTCTCCTCCGCAGGCTGTAGGAGAATATCTACTCTGACACCTACAGAACCCCCCTCATTCTTGATGTCTGCAGAACTGGCCTCACTATTTTTTAATTATTTTTATTTTCCCTCATACCACATGCTACTGTTTTACCTTTTTTCACATGTATTTTCCCCTTTCTAATGTATGTTTTCCCCAAGGTACCACCATCTTGGATGCTGGGCCCAGCCATAATCCTTGATGGGGTAGCTGGGGCTGGTTGGATCTAGCTGTGTCTGGCACGGGGCTGCTTCAGCCTCTCCTCACAGAGGCCCCTGCAGCCACCCTGCTGCTCACATTGATACAGTCATGGCAATACACCTTCAATTTATTCTTGTTAATTATCAATAGCAGTGATAATTACCAATATACCAATGGCTTTATGAGGTATTAAGCTGTGTGTCCTAACAGATTTATTTATTTATTTATTTATTTATGATCCTGTTATGGCCCTGTGAGCCGTCCATCTACTAAATCTTTGTCTCTGACTTTCTCTATCCTGAGTCCCTTTCTCGTGATTTTCAGTGCCTTTTTTTTTCAGAAGGAAGCAGAAAGAAATGGATGTCCTAAGCAAGGATGACAGCTATGGGCAATATTATGGAATGAAATATGGTAGGGAGATTTCCTGAGCACTGAATTTTGATTGTCTATTGGTTTAGGTGTAGTGGAAAACTGGCGGTGCCTCTGAGAAAACATTTGAGAAATGGCAAACCACTTCACAGTAGTGTGGGAAAACAAAACAAAACAAAACAAAGCAAAAAAAAACAAACAAAACAGCCATCTGAACACCAAGGTCAGTGAAGAAGGACAGGAAGAGGTGCTGCAGGTGACAAAGCAGAGCTTCACCTGCAGGCTGTGGAGGCTACCACTGTGGAGTCTGACTGCTTGAAAGTATGCATAGTAGTTCGTTCTATTTATTTTTTATTCTTTTACTTATTTTAGTCCACTGCTTCATTGTGTAGAATAAATGCCCATTGATATAACTAAAATGAAATCATTGTATGAGTTTTGAGATACAAATGGAGTTTTGATAATCTTAACTAGATAGTGCTGCAGCAGCTTTGCAGTCAATATGTAATCCAAAGATGAAGTCACTGCAAAAGTTCCAGCTGCAACAAATGGTTTTGGACCAGATCCTTCTAATTAGTAAAGTATTCAGACTTTCCTGTTAGACATCATTCTCGAACCAGAGCACCACAAACATTACCTGTCTTATTTACAACATAGTAATTGAATATTATGCCAATATGTTTACTGCTATGAACAGCTACCAATTATATCAGCCATTTTCATTTTGTTTTTACCTTTACTTACTATTTCAGTTGCTTAATTTACTCTACTTTTAATTTACTTTCATTTTTATATGATGGCTTAATTTATTTATTAAATATTTTATATCTCTGTCTACTTTTCTCTCCCTTGTCTTCATACTCTGTCTCAGTTTGCAACACTAAAGATTTTTTTCTTCTTCATTCAATTATTGGTCCTTTTTCCCTGATTTTTTTTTTTTTTTTCACCTCTACCCACCATCATTTCTCACTATCTTCTCGACACTTTGTACTTATACTTTGATCCTTTTACTATAAATATCTTCGCTGTCTT
Source organism: Oxyura jamaicensis (assembly GCF_011077185.1). Lineage (NCBI taxonomy): Eukaryota > Metazoa > Chordata > Aves > Anseriformes > Anatidae > Oxyura > Oxyura jamaicensis. Next base: position 166,571,730 of record NC_048893.1, read on the forward strand.
TCTAGTTTTCTACTTTTTTTTTTTCTTCTTCTTTCTCACCTCCTTTTGCAGTTGTATCACACCTCTTTTTGCTTGTCCCATCTTACAGCTCTGTCTTCTCACTTTCTTTTCTAAATCATTCATTTGGTGTGCCAAGAACTGATGACATAAAAGGATTAAAGCTGAAGTGTACTGGATTTTAGAAGGCGTTCTTCAGCGTTCTGCTTTTCTGATAATTAACATGAAACTATTTCCAAAAACTTTCTCTGTTCTATTTCATCTCTGAATTTAGACTTTTTGTGGACTGGGTGAAAAGTTATTTAGGCCGGTATCGTTCATTTTTACAACAAAAAGGGAGCAAGCAGAAGATAATACTATATATCTCTGAGTTTCTCATTCTTTCAGTAGAAGGATGCAGATTATTAACCCTACAGAATCTATTGATCCATAATGAAAGAAAACTCCCTCCTCTTAGTATACCCCCCTTTATATATATAAACATAGTTTATATATATATATATATTTATAATATATATATATATAAACATAGTTTATATATATATATGTTTATATATATAAACATAGTGCTTTTCACTGTTCATACATTCAATAAAGAACCATATGAATTCAATTTTTCTTGTATTCCTTTAGTTCTTCATCAGGTGCTAGTTCCTTCTTTTTCTGTGTAGGAGACATTAGCATTGTTTCAGGAGAAGTTCAGAGGGGTTGGGGGGCAAACTTGTTTTTCTATATGCACACATGCCTTTAAGAAGGTTGGGTAGAGAGAAATCCATAGGGGAGAGCAGGAAGAAGTCCATGAATAAGCTTGCATGGAACTAGTTCACCATTACATAGGTTATTATATAATCCCTAAGCTAATTTACAATGCTTGATTATCTATAATGTGCTTCAAGCCCCCCCCTCCTCCCCCCATACCAACTATAATGAGGTATAAACTGTACTCAGTGAAGATAGGAAAGCTTAAAAAATTCTAATAAGTTGCCTTATATATTGTGCTTCGGCAGCTCTATAGAATTGTAGAAAGATGTATAAATAGTAATAGATGTATTTTGAAAGATGTATAAATAGTCTTCTGAAATATAAATACCCCCTTTCAGTAAAAAAAATGAAGCATTTTTTTATTGGAATGTTCTTCTTATTATGTAGATGTTAGTTATTTTCTTCTTTTTTGTTGTTGTTGTTATTGTTTATTGATAACATCTGATTTCCTGTTAAAATAATAATTGTTAATAATTGTACACCAGAACTGGGTGCTATAAAACCAGACTGAAGGGAACTAACATGTCATACATGGACTAAAGAAACATTTCAGTAGCCAGACATTCCTCCATTCCTAAGAAACAGAAAGCATTTTCTCTGATGCCTAGATACTTCTTCAGTTGTTTATTTCCAATGAATTCAAAAACTATGAAATACATAACAAAGACTTATGGACTTCTAAGTATCACTTTTAAAGGAATGTATATAAACTGCATGCAAAATATTTTAAAAATCCTGCATGAATACACTGGTATAAATAAAATATTTAAAGTAATTACAAAGAATCTAATTCTCCCCCACCCTCCACCACCCCTCCTCCCCCATCTCCCCCACCCTCTTCCCCACCCCAAACTAACCTAAAACATCTTAAGGGCTATGGACTTCATTGTTTTCTGCCTTTTAACCTGAACACATCAAATTACAATGCTAAGTAGGAACAAAAATCTATTACATCAAAAAAAGCAGTATTATAAATTAACTTTACATCTCCTTGCCTAAATCAAAATGAATTATACTGTGCAAAGTGATAGAAAAAGACTTTATTACTGGACTTTTTTCATATTTGTCTTGTAGAATGGATAATAAATTCTTAAATTCCATAACCACTTATAAGTAATCAAATTAGCTGTTAGTTAAGAAAGTCTGGTAGATCCCCCTGTTACCTCATTATAAACATCACAGTAATATCAAAAAATATTATAATATAATGTTAAAAAGCAGCAGGGATTAGTTCTCACAGATTTTCCCTGTGTTCTGGACTTACCTCTAATTGTAATATTTCCTTTAAGTTTATTTGTCCTTGAAAGTATTATCTCTGAACATAAAGGAAATTTAAGCTCTTACTTAGTCAATACTAGACTTGAAAATTGTCCAAGAATAATGTTGCTTGCAGTATTCATAAGAAAAAAAACAAACAAACAAAAAAAAAAATCCGTACCAGCGATGCTTTTTGCCTTTGGTATATTCTTGTTGGGTGCTGTGAGAGAAAACTAGTTTATCTCCCACAAAGGAAAAACAAAACCTAGATCCTTACAGGCTCCTCCACTACACCTGAATGACTGGATTTAGGAATATCTTCACTTGAAGTTGTCCTAACAGATATTCCCATCACCTTACCTTACCACCATGCATTAGTTCCCACATACGTTCATTCATAGCATCTGTCTTAAAAATCTCTGACAGAGCCAAGTTACTCAGGTTTTTATTTATTCAGTTTTGATATTGCCTAATGAGAAGTGAAAACTGGGTACAGAACTGCGAAGTGATACATACCTGACTAATAGTCATCCATACTGTAATCAGTTTATCACAGTTAATCTTGCTGGCTATACCTGGTTCATTATTCACTCTGGCCACTTACACTTCTCAGCATCTGAAGCCAGGATAGGAAAGAGCAAAATCTGTGAGTATGCCATGATTCTGCCAGTATTGTTTATCCATGAAGATACACATCTGGACAGATGTCAATGGGTAGTACAAGCTTGGGAAACATTTATTTCCTGCCATTGTGGTGTTCCTTTTTAGACCTTACATTGCAGCACTAACATATCATATGGGGAAAGTTGAGTTAGGGTCAGATTTATCCTCACGCAGCTCATTCAGAAGCCCATTGCTTCCAGGCTGTGTACTGACTGACCTCTTTGACCACATGTTAGAAGAGCATTTGGAGCATTCAAAGTTTTTGCATTGAGTTAGGACAGCACACTGAGAGCTTGCAGAACCCTGTCCAACCTTTTCTGCTGTTTTCAACTCATTTCTCATTGCCATCACCTTAATTCCTGCCCAAGGACTGTCTACACACTATCAGTAAACTATATGCATGAAGTAGATCTACAGATATTTTGGGACAACCAGTTACACAGATGGAATTGTTAGTATTATTAGATTTTTTAGTAGTAGTAGTAGTAGTAGTAGTAGTATTTATTACTTCCCCACAGTGGGATGGAGGAGTATTAGGAAAAAAGGTAAAAACTCATGAGTTGAGATAAATACAGTTTAATAGAACAGATTTTTTTTTTTTTTTTTTAAAAAAAGGAAAATTATAGAAATTATAGTAGTAATGATCAAAGTATACAAAACAACCGATGTACAATGTAGTTGCTCACCACCTACCCACCTATCCAAATGCCCCTCCCTGAGCAGTGGAAGTCCCCCTGGCCAACTTCCAGTTTTATTTTTCAACATGACACCATATGGTACGGGATATCCCTTTGGCCAGTTGGGTTCAGCTGTCCTTGCTCTGTCTCCTTCCAGCTTCTTATGTACCTTCAGCCTTCTTGCTGGCAGGGCAGTGTGAGGAGCTGAAAAATCCTTAGCTTTGTGTAAGCACTGCTCTGTAACAACTAAGGCATCAGTGTGTTATCAGCATTATTCTTATCCTAAATACAAAACCAGCACCATACTGCTAGCTACTAGGAAGAAAATTAACTCTATTCAAGCTGAAACCAGGACAACAGTGATAAAATGAATGGGTTATATTGAAAGATGATTTTCCTCTCAGATAATTGGTTACCCATGCATGTTATCTCACACAGGTTGAGAAAATAGTATGCTAATTTTGGACTTCCTTGTTTTATGTATTGACTTCAGATATTGTCCAGAATTTTGAGACAGACATAATGTCTGGAAGCTGTTTATTTTGTGAGTGTTAGTAGTTATCCAAGTAATTTTTTTTTGCTAATCAGACCTGATCAGATAGATATCCTGCAGCCTTTGGAAACAAATGACCTTGTCTGTTATTCTTTCCCAGGACACACCCTGGCTGCTCCAACTTGGTTGTGAGGACTAGTTTTAACCAAGAAGTAACTGTATCATAAGTTATTTGCTGCACTCCATAATACATTTCTAGGCATCTGCTACCTCCTCATATTATTAAAGTAGGTTATTGTATGTTAGCCTAGCTTAAATAAATATGCCCCATTACAAAGAAAAATTTGCACTTAGGTTAAAATGGTAAAGCTGCATTTGCCATAGAATTACAAAACGATGTAAAAGTGATGTTGGGAAAAAAGCATCCATACAGTGGGGTTACTCCAGGGATGTATGCAACTCTTTCCTTACATGATCATCATCATGTGAATGTAATGAAGGAACTGTTGAAGGACCTAATTAAGAGTGATATTTTTCTTTCAGCATTACTGTGAGGAACTTTAAAACTGAGTTATAAAATGGAGAATCAACCCCTTCATACACTTTATGGGTTAAGGCAATCCAATAAATAGGAACAGCTGTGACTTTAATCACATAAGAAATAAACCCTTCTATCATGCCCTGCTGTATACAGAAACAGAATGAAATAACTAACCACCAAAAGGCAGGAGGTAATCAGTGGCGCTATTTATTTCCTTTTATTGTTACATGATATCTTAATTTCCTTTAAAGTAATGTACATTTGTTTAATTTATTATTGACTTAGATACAGATAAATATTCATCAGCAAAATTATAGTGAGTTTTTAAATGTATAAAGGTTAATATCTTATTTTTCTATAGATTTTTAAAACCTATATTTCCTTCTAACAGTTTATATATTAATTTTCCATACTCAAATTTAAATTTTGTCTGTCGCAATACATGAGCTGAAAAATCACTTGGAAATATAGTATTTTCTGTAGATTTCTTAATCTTCAAGCTGTAAGTAAGAAAATAAGCCTTTTCTTCATAAAGTTATCAAACATATATGTACATATTTACAAGTACAAGCTCCAAGTACAGAAATACTTTATTTCTTACGTCTCAAAGACTAGTCTTACTACATTTAGTGTCTTTTTAAATAAGTAAAGTTTGTAAATTAATGCCTATAGCCATAAAAATGTAATTGCTCTGTGTAATAGAAAAATAAAAATCCTCCTTTCAAATCTAGAAAACAAAACAAACAAACAAAAAAAAAAACATGGCATAATGGAAGGTCAGTTTGGATGGATAGTAGAAAATGAAAGAAAGAGATAGTATTTTCTAGGATAAAACTACACATTTTTATAGAATCATTAAGGTTGGAAAAGATTTCCAAGATCATATAGTCCAGTCATCACCCTACCACCATTACTAAACCATGTTCCTAAGTACCTTTCCTTAAACACCCTCAGGGACGGTGACTCCACCACCTCCCAGGGCAACCTGTTCCAATACCTTAATACATTTTCTGAGAAGAAATGTCTCCTAATCTCTAACTTGAACCTCCCCTGGTGCAACTTGAGGCCATTCATTCTTGTCCTATTTATTTCATAAATAACTCTATTAGTATTTGTATTTCATTTGTTATCCAGTGCAAATCTCTAAAATGCTTTGTTTCTATAATGTTATGCATCCCAAGTCTTAAAAATAAGAAAAGCAAGACATAGAGACAGAGGCAGTAGCATTCTTCCCTTCTAACTTCATTTTGCTGTGTCTGAGCTGGTTATCTTAGATTTTGGATATAGATAGGTTCTCTTTATAGTCTATCTTCATTACAGCAGTACAGTTGAAGTTAGATAGTTCAAGTTGCATCTTATTCTAAAACATCTGAAGATGTCTCAGTTAGGTCAGGTGAATTGAGCCCTAAAGCCATTGTTCCTCCTCATTTATGAAAATCAAACCAATAGAACCTAATTCAGGTGAATTCCACCAACTGTGATTTTTAGCAGCATCAGAAAGTAAGTTTCTGGCAAGGCTAGGAAGATATTTTCTAACTAAGTATTTTATGTTCCAACACAAAATTGTAAACATTCCAGGAGAATAAGATTAGAATGATGAAGGATTATATAAATATATCAAATATATTTGGATTTGAAATGCAAGGAAATACAAGCTCAGAGCTTTTACATAATTTAAGCTAATTCTGTTACTTGTCAAAGCGCAACGTTTAAAGTAGGATGATGAACAAAATGTTCTCATTAAGCGCCTTCTACTTGAGAATGTGCATAACATATTTTTAATGATTTTTACACATTGTAGATTAATTGACAATGCTAATTTCAAATAGATGAATTAGCAATAAAATATTAGAGTGTCATAAGAATAAAGAAATACCAATGGTCAGAAATAATAAAAAGAAAATATCTGTCAACAACAACAAAAAAAATCTAAATAACATTTTCTCAAGACTGACGACTTCTGCCAAAGTGGGAAAAGTTTCTGATGATCAGAAAATTTCTGGTAATCATTGGCTCTGAGCAGCTGTGCCAGGAGAATCAAGTCTACAAAGATAAGACTGTGATAGCTCTGGAAGCACTGGTTCTGATAAGGGTGAACAACAGGTGAACAGTTGTCTGAATATAGTTTTTTTTCAAGGAACAGAAACTACTATTGTTTGAAAAACAAAACAAAAAAAAACGGGTTCACTATCGGGTTCACTATGATAAAGCATATAATGAGAACATACATGATTGGATGAAATTCACTTAATTTGGGTTTAAAAATTTGCAGTGTACATGTCTGCTGCTAATCAAGATTTCCGTTTGTGTGTTGATAAGCAACAGATACTTTTTAGGGAATATTTTACCTGACCTACCTTAGAATGAAATGAACTGTGCCGTGCAACATATGAACTTTAAAGAGAGCCTTGAATAAATAATTTGATTATGGATGCTTCTATTATATATATTTAATTTTGGTAACAGTTTCTTCATTTAATGAAATGTGAATAAAACATTTCTATCAACATAATAAGGCCAAGATGACATCTCTAAAGTAAATTTTACACACAATGATTTTAAAAGTCTTGCACATCGAAGGACATGACATCCTCAGAAGATGCCCTTCTAAAATCTCTACAGAGAGAGTACATGAAATTCATATATCAACCTGACATGTCCAGGTTTTCTTCTCCTGCTGTCAAAAACTTGAGGTGTGAAGACCTCATCTCATTCTTCCTTTAAATGACTTTTGCCTATTCAAGTAACATAAGAAGTTATCCTTCCAAATCCTTGTATATTTGGTCTTCTTGAAGATTTTTATCTACTTGCTTTACATTCATCTTTCCGTGTCCTTCTGGATTTGTGCTTAGGGGTGAATTACTTGCTTTAGTGTTTAATGAAAAAGTGAAATATATCAGTCAAAGTATATAGCTCCTTTGTGTCCTTACTTTCAACTTTAGGTCATTCACATACAGTAGCTCTTTATCTGTAAACTTTACTTTTCTGTAAGCCCTTCTCTGTAATATATTTGTTACAGAGAGGAAAGTGTTGGAAATGAAGCTTGTCAGAGACAAAAAATGTAAAAAATTCTAAACTCTTTTAACAAATATTTTAGTAAAGGCTGAATGCCTTTAATGGCTTTGATGTTTTTTGAAGAAATCCTTTGCTTAATGTATGGAAATAAATAATACATTTGGGATTCCTAGAGTAAAAATTATTTTACAATTAATCTTTGATATATATATATATTTCCTTTCTGTATCAAATGATTTTTTTTGGCATGCTGAATATCTAGAGTGCTTTTATACTCTATTTGCAGTTCACTCCTCTGAGCAGTCTGGAGGAGTGAGTATATATATATTAATAATAATATATTTTAATGCTACATGGTAAATGAAATATGGGATCTGTAAATGATCTGTAAATGTCTGTTGTTTTCTCATATTTTTGTATGAAATAAAACTTGAACTGAAGACAACTTTCTGTTTTCTCAATTTTCATGAGAACACATAGCAATATTATACTTACAGTAACAGCTTATATCTCAGTCTGTGCATGAACATAATGAGGAATAGTGCCTGCCTTTCCACAATGCTATATTTTTTCCTCTGACTTAGAAGTACCATGTAGGATCATGGTGAAGAAATGCTGCAGCACAAGGCACATATGAATTCTAAGTGATGCCTAGGGTAGCAGGAGACAACAGCAAAGAAAAGCAAGAGAGGCATCCTTTTCATCATCACACTCCAGTAGACCTGAAGCAACAAGAAGTCCTTGAATAAACACTGCAGCTCTAAAGTAATTTAAGTTAGACATCTTGGGGCATGAGGATGGTTGGGGGAACGGGGGGAGGGGGAGGAGGAGAGGTGGAGCTGAAGGTACTGTATACTCCTTGTAGACAATACAAATACAATTGAAATGGAAAAACCTCTGACCTTTTCTACTCTCCAGTCACTAGATGAATGTGTATTGAGTCTAGTGGTAGAAAATGTCTTCAAAAGCTATCTTCCAAGTGATAAGCCTCATCCTTATCATATTAAAGTCAACATGTCTCCACTGACTCCAAGGGAAATACATAGATTTACTGAAGATGAGATTTTAATATATATATTGATATATCCCTGTGAAATATGTAGAATTCATCTAGCCTAGCAGAGTGTAAAGTCAAACAAATTTTGGTAGAAGTGGCAAGTACTGAGAGCATTATCTTTATTATTAACTTCTATGTAAAAATTCAATGAAGAACAGTATTAGTTTTCCAAAGAGTTTTCACCTTCATTGCCAAAAATAATAATAATTTTTTAAGAAAGTATAAAAAACATGAAAAAAACTGTTAATGGTGTGGCTATGACAAGATCTTAAGGCTCTTGGCCTGGTGGTGCCACATTCACCTGACAGTATTATCTTTTATCTTCCCTCTGTGTAGACAGTATTTTGAACTATGAAGGATAACATGAGAGTTTGCTGTATAATGTCAATCAGCTATGTTTATTTATTTATTTATTTATTATTATTTTTTTCCTGATTAAAAAAATGATGTATCAAGATCAAAAAAGTATACCTTCTAAGGTCTGTAATGCCGTTAGGGAATAAAGAATTAATGAATCTATAGATGTTTCCAACATTACATCAAGGAAGGGAAACTGCTATGTGGAGGCTATTATTATTAATGTCTTTCTCTCCAGTAATTATAAATGGAAAAATAACTAAGTACTAAGTTATGTCCCTAGAACCTAGATACATTGCATCACTAATCTTCATTAATCATGAACACAAATAAATATGTGTGTTAAAATTGCTTTTAACAAAATGATACACAGAACTCTGAGCCTCCAAAAAGACTGTGAAATGTAGGTTACAACAAAAGGCTTACAACAACAAAAAAGGGGCATTTGCTGTTGAATTACGCTCTTTTTTAGTGTGCACCAATGTACTTGTGTTGAGTCAAATAAATTTTAATAGGTTAAATTACCTCAAGATATGCATATATTAAAAATTCCGAAAATATTTATTAGGCAATTGTATTTTGTTCCCAAATTCATGTAATAGATTATTATATTATAGAATAACTTGTTATTCAGAATGAAGAAAAATGTAGTCCTTAAATGAAGTCCTACTTTACAGTTACTAACTAAAGAGTGAAAGAGAAAATGCAAGACATCATTAGAATACATTGTTCAGAAACTGATTCAATACGTTTAATTTTAGCTAACAATTACAGAAGTTATTCCTGCTTAAAGTATGCATAAAAGAAATCACATACTATGCTTCAAAGAGGCATAGAAGAAATCACACGCTATGCTTCAAAGTAACCAGTTTACATTCAATCATTTAATCATAAACATTAGAATTCTTCAAAATAATTAAAACACATCATTAGAACAGCTCTTCAACCAGAATAAATTTTATTATCTCTGTGGCAGTCTAGAACGATAGCCGAAGGTCTAGACTAATCCTATTAATATTCATATTTTATATCCCTGCTTTCTTTTATAGCATTATTTATAATCTATTTAAATTCCTGGTTCTCCTGACACTCTTAAGATAGACAATGAGTAATCTCTCGGTAGTTTGCCAAGCAGATGCTTCGCAATTCAGCTGATGGATTCTATTTTATTTTTTTCAACTGATGATATTCTTACCACTGGATTAAAATTTTACATATATATTCTTTCACTCGAAAGAAGCAGTGCTATTTTTTGCCCTTTATTTTTTCGGTCTTTGGTATTGTTTCAGAGTTTTTTGATAAATGTTAAATATATGTGTATACACATGTGTATATATATATACACACGTTATGTTATTACTCCTGTTCTGTTCTGTTATATATATATAAAGTTTATATATATATATATATGTATATATATATATTATATGTATATATAATTTCCTATTATCAAAACCTTTTTTGAAATATTTACTGTATGTCTAGATTAATGACAATCCTGTCAAAAATACCTCCCTAGTTACTGTTAGGGTGCTGGATATGTAAGAAAACAGTTTTTCTTTAACTTCACTATTAATGTTTACCAAAGGTGCAAAATTTCTACAGAGAGAAAGTGATTGAATTGATAGTTACTGAAATGTAACATGCATCTAGCATTGTCTCCCCCCCCCACCCGAATATATATACATATAGATATATATATGTATATACATATATATATCTATATGTATATACATATAGATATATAAATACATATATATATATATATATATATAATATCCAAGACTATAAGATGTTATAAGATGTGCAAATCCTTGATGTAACAGCTATCTTCCCTTTTAACCTGGTGTTCCAGGAGGTCCCCCATTATGCTATGTTTACATTATACTGGCTCATTTATGGAAAATCTGAAAAAAATATCTGTGATTCTATATGAAATAATTGTAATAAAATTGAACTGCAGTAAGACCAAAGGTGAGATTTTTAATTTTGTATCAAAATAGAAACATAAAATCATTATTTTCTTGGAATTCATGACTACTGGTTTGCCTGTCACTGATACTTACCACTGAATGTGCACTGTCAGATTGTGCTAGAATGAAATGTGTTATGTGGAAAAAAGATTGTTTGACAGGTGTTTAAAACAAATTTAAATTAATTTTAAAAGTTTGGAACCTTAAAATTTATCATAGTTTCATTGTACTGGATTTCACAGTTTAACTGGTTCAACTCTCTGTATGTTTAAGAGATCCTTCCCAGTTAATATGTTCATTTACATAAACATCCTGTCCTTTTTCATGGCCAGATTTGACTCACCCTAGGTAGGGGTGAGTCTCAATGGATTTGTATAAACGGAAAAAGCTGCCATCCGAAGCGAATAATAGTCCCAGAAGTTGTCCCTAAACATTCAGATTGGACACTGTTCCAAGTATTGTATCTTTTTTAACAGAGCTTCTGTAGCAAACTATGACTTTATATAGGTACAGTGTCAGACTTCATATCATTTGATTCATTGCAAATTTAGATGGATGGTGATTTTTTGTAGTGTATGAATAAAAATCTAGCTTTGCTTTAAAAAACTAAGATCCCAAACTTTTGATATTTGGGAGAAAGGTCGGGATTCTTTCTTTTGTAAAGTAGTCCTTGTTGTAGCTGAAATTAAATAAAATGTTTATTAAGCTCTAGACATATGGCACAGATTAAGAAACTTCTAAGGACAGAGCTCTGATTGGTAGGTTAATATTCTAATGCAATAGAATAATCACTGTAAACCACATAGCTCACTTGAAACTGCTGTTCCAAATTGTCAATTTCATCTTCATCCAGCAGAGAAAATCTCAACCATTTTCTCTGCAGTAAAATCTTCTTGTTATAACAATGAAGCAACTCCAGAGTTACTGTTATTGTGAAACATCTGGTAACTACAAAATGTGACTCCTGTGAGATAATCACATCCCTGGAAAATTAGAAAAACTTACTGAACTTTGTTCTTTTTCATGTTTTGTAATACCCCTGAGTATGGTTGACTCATAATTCTGTAATCACTTTGCTTCTGTACCAGAAATGAAACCACAGATGCTACACTTTGCAATAATGGCCAACCCTTAACATAAATAAATGATCAAAATACCAGTATTGTGCATATATAAAATATATATTCCATAATAAATACTCTGAGATTGAAAGTTGCAGGGAACAAACTAAAATAAGTGTAGAAGGCCTCATTATGGAAACAATTAAAAATAGATCAGGAGATAGAAAAATAATATATATATTATTGTATTTTGATAGCACAGCTAAAAGAAACATGAATCTTTAAATAAATAAAACATAGATTGCCTAAATTTAAAAACTGAGAACCTGAACTTTGTACCTTGCACTTTTTTTTTTTAAAAAAAAAAAAAAAAACTACCTGAAAATTAAAATGGCAGGGTTTTTGTTTGTTTGTTTGTTTGTTTGTTTGTTTGTTTTTTGACTGCCTGAAATAATTTCAACAGCTATTGTTGCTCTCTGCGTACTACTTATGATCATACAGCTATTAGAAAATTATTAAGTGAGAAAAAATATGGGATAGCACTTGTGCTACAAACAGATAAAATAAATAACTTGCTAATTAGTGGAAAAAAATATTTTCGGATACTTCATAGACTCATATAATGTCTTGTGTCAGAAGAGGCCTTAAAGATGTGTTAGGTGTGTCTGGGATGGAGTCACCTTTCCCTGCAGCAGCCCACACAGTGCTGTGCTCTGCACTCGTAGCTGGAACAGCATTGGTATCACTCCAGTGTTGTGTCTATTGCTGCATAGTGCTGGCACAGCATCAGAACTCCCTCCAAGCCCCCAAGAGCCAGCAGGCTGGAGGTGGGCAAGTGATGGGGAGGGGACATCGCCAGGGCAGCTGACCTAAACCGATCAAAGGGATGTTCCATAACACCTGATGTCACACTCAGCAATAAAAGGGGGGCTCTTGTGGGGGAGGGGGTGGTCCTTCTGAGCAACTGATAGGCATTTTGAGGCCCTGCTTCCCAGTACGTGGTCGAACATTGCTCGTTGATGGGACCTAGAGATTAACTTTTTTCCTTTCTCTCTGTGCTTCCTCATGGCCTTGTTTTTTCTTTTGTTTCTTTTTTCTCCCCATTCCCTTTCCCTTTAATTAAATCATTCTCACCTCAATCCTCGAGCTCCTTTTGTGTTGTCTTTTCTCCCGCTTTGTCTCTGAGGAGTGGGGGAGTGAGAGAGCGATTGTGCTGGAGCTCGGCTGCCCACTCACATATAACCACCGGAAGAGATCATCTAGTCTCACTGGATCAGGTTGTCCAGGGCCCCAGCCAACCTGGTTTTAAACACCTCCATGGATGGGGCAGCCTGTTCTAGTGCCTCATCACCCTTTGAGTAAAGAATTTCCTTTTAAGGTCTGTTCTAATTATACCTTCTTTTCATTTAAAAACATTCTCCCTTATCCTATAATTATCTGCCTGAGTAAAAAGTTGCTCTCCATCTTTTTTAACAGTTACTTACTTAACATTTTTTATAAACATTTAGGAATTTGGAATCAATTTTAAATGAATGAAAAAGTTTTTTAGAAGGAATTTCAAAAGGGAATGATATATAAATGACAAGTTTGGATATCATTGTACATGAATGATTGGCAATCTTAAGGCAGAGCAGAGGTATTCTCGGAAAGCAGTGTTAAATATTTTAAGGGCCGTTTCCCTGGGGAAAGGTCTGTGCCATCAAGTAATTCTTCTGATACATATTTCAAGAAACATAGAACATATCAGAAAGAGTTACATTTTATTAATAATAATAATAAAATCATACTGAATCATATGATAACAGAATCAAATATTATCTAAGTTATGCCGGAAGAAATTGCACGTTCTCTTGTGGTACAACCTCAACTATAAGTGCTTTGCTTTTCTGTGCAAAGACATTCCACCTTTACAAATTCTATAATCTTGATATCATGTCATTTTACAGCCATTTAACATTTACTACCAAGAGAGTATCCTGTGGTGACACAGGTTTTCTAACATGGATTAATAGGTGGCATTCATTCTCTATTGTACAGTCAAGTAAATATTACCATTAGTAATTTATATGTGCTATAACAACAAAATGGGTTATTTTTGTTGTTGTTTTAATTTAATACATATTTTTGTATCATTGTTCTAGAATTCTAATTGTATTATATATGGTATTACACATGTATTGCATAATTACATAGGCCTATGTTGTGCTATAGTTACAGTGGACCAAGTTTGCTTTTACATTGAGAACACTGGGGTCCATCTCCACTATAACATTGCCAAATAAAATTTTGGTAAAAGTTTTTGAGTTATTTCTTCTTGTGCTAAGCAGGGACAGAAGTGGTGTACATGCCAGCAACAAGCCTGGCACCAAAGCACAAATGAAGGGTAAGTACACATTGGGCATAAAATAAACTGTGCTTGTAGGTGCTGCAATTGTGATGTGTGATATGATCCTTCAGAAAAAAAAAAAAAAAAAAAAAAAAAAAAAAAAAAAAAAAAAAAAAAATCTATATCTGCTTATTAGAGACATTTCTAAGGCCCTATAGTATATCATTAATATACTTCAGGAGCAGAAGTAGCACACTTTGTACACAAGAAAATGGCCTGCATTACCTCTAACCACCCATGGCTTCCATGCAGTCCCAAACAGGTATTTATTTGTACTGGTGTTAATGGAGGGCTGCCATCAGCACAAATTTTATATGGTCAGAACTTTTCTTGTGTCTGTAGAACCTGCTACTTCACAGTACTGAATCCAGCAGAATGCAGTGTCATGAAGTAAGAACCTGCAGTTGTGTGAAGGAGCAGGTGCAGTGGGTTTACATGGCAAGGTTTTGGTAGCAATGGGGTGGCTTCTCTGAGAAGAATCCAAAAGCTGTCCCATGTTAGACAAGGGCCCCACCGCTGGCCAGAGCTGAACCAATAAGAGATGTTAGTTGCACCTCCGTGAGGGCATATTTAAAAAAGGAAGACAAAAAAAAAAAATCTGGACCATCAGCTGGGAGAGAGAGGAGCAAGAAACAGCCTTGCAGACACCAAGGTCAGTGAAGAAGGAGGGGGAATAGGTGCTGCAGGTGCCAGAGAAGAAATTTCCCTGAGGCCTGTGGAGAGGACCATGGTGAAGCAGGCTGTCCCCCTGCAGACCATGGTGTACCATGGTGGAGCAGATTTCATCGCTGAAGACCATGGAGGAGATCACAGCAGAGCAGGTGAACTTGCACTGAAGGTGGCTGCGGCCTGTGGAGGACCCCTGCCAGAGCAGATTCCGGGTCAGACCCGTAGCCCGTGGAGAGGAGACCACGCAGGAGCACATGACATGGCAGGAGCTGCTGCCCGTGGTGCATCCAGATTGGACCAGTGTGCTCCTGATGGATGGACCCCGTGGTACAGACCCATATCTGGAGTAGTTCTTGAAGAACTTCCTGTGGGAAGCCTGCACAGAATCAGTTTGGGAAGGACTGCATCCTGTGGGAAGGACCCCACTTTGGAACAAGGGAAGACAGTGACCGATAAGGAGCAGCAGAGATGAAGTGGTATAAACTGACCACAACCCCCATTCCCCCATTCCCCTGTGCCTCTCAGGGGGAGCAGGTGGAAGAGGGCAGATGGGGGGAAGGTGGTTTTGGTTTCTTTTCTTTGTTTCTTACTTCTTTAGCTTTTTAGTAACAGGCAATATATTTTACTTATCTCCCTACTCTGAGTCTGTTTTGCCCAGTCTGTTTTGTAGAGCAATCTCCCTGTTCTTATCTCAACCCCTTTGCATCATATTTTCTCCCCCTTTCCCTTTTAGGAGGTAGGTGTGAGAGAGCAACTGAAGTGGAGTTTGGCTGCCCACCTGGATAAAACTACTACCAGAGGCTGTTGGAACTGTAACTCAGAAAGGCTCATGAGCATCGTTCAGCTGACTACCTTGGAAGGTCAGCCTGGCTGCTGCTGAGTCAAGCATGTTCAGATCTTTGAAGCTACATAGGTAGGTATTCAATTAATTTAGACATCTCAGAAAGTAGGAAGACTGGATGGCTGTTTGGTGTTTAATTAACCTGAAGGTGAAGACTTGTAAACTTTAAGCAAACTTGATCCCACTTTTCTTGCTTTTTCCATCTTTCCTATTGTCTAATACACTTTTAACAGAACAACAAAATAAAACATTTGATAAAAATGCAAGTTTTTGCATTTTTTTTTAACCTCCCCTGTATGTTTTAAAAAGGATGTATCATTCAAGAGTCATAAATAAATAAATAAAAAGTAAAATAATCCACCTTTGCACACTGCTAGATTCTTTATTATTATTATTATTATTATTATTTTAATTATATTTTTATTTTTATTTTTATTTTTTGTGGAGCTTGTACAATGTTAATAAATACAAGATTACATCTTCATTCCCTTTCAGGCTCCCTCACTTCCATACATATTAAGAATACATACATATTAAGAATATGTATGTTATTAGGTTAGTGATATTGGTCAGTGTAAGTATGTGGGTTATAATTCTGAAGAATGCTGTTTTTTTTTTTTGCTATTAATATGTTTTATATTTCCTTTGATGATATAATTTTTTATTTGTTTGCCTGGCAAAATGAGAAAAGGATATATATATATATGGAAGCAATGGGGATTTGTCTGTTGAGCTTAATGGGCAATATGTTACTTTTTGCAGTAGTTCTCCTTTACCATATGGCACACTCAGTTGCTGGACTCTCTTCAGGTGGATTTTTTTTTATAGTTCCACGTATCAGAAATGCCAGAAACTCTCAAGTGTTTGTTGATCTGGAGTACATACAACCAATGACACTGTTTTGTTTCATTTTATTAAGGTGGTGTGATATTTATGGGATATAAATTTATTCTGCACATCTGGTATAAATGTTTGCAGAAATTATATTTGAAGTAGGTCCAGACACCTCAGACTTACAGAAAACACTGTATTTTCCTGATTATTTTTTCATCAATTCTACTTGCAGTTGCTTTAGGAATAGCCAGACCTCTGAAGCTAGTCTATGCTTTTGTGCCTCAGTTTCTTATATGAAAGAGAGAGAGAGAAAGAGAGAGAGAGAGAGAATGCTTTATTTTATTATTATTATTATTATTATTATTATTTTTCAATTTTGAAATACAAGAAAAACGTATCCTGTATTAATCATGTGCTATGAATTACAAAACAGCTTACATGTCATAAAAGTATCTTTGGCTACCTGTTACTATCCCTCTTGAGGTTAGGACGTTATGTAACCATAGAATCATAGAATCATAGAATATCCCAAGTTGGAAGGAACCCATAAGGATCATCAAGTCCAACTCCTGGCACCACACAGGTCTACCCAAAAGATTAGACCATGTGACTAAGTACACATTCCAATCGCCTCTTAAATTCAGACAGGCTTGGTGCAGTGACTACTTCACTGCGGAGTCTGTTCTAGTGCACGACCACCCTCTCAGTGAAGAACCTCTTCCTGAAGTCCAGCCAAAACTTCCCCTGCCTCAGCTTAACATAATTCCCGCAGGTCCTATCACTGGTAATTATGGAGAATAGGTTATGTGCCTCTCTACTCCCCCTCACGAGGAAGCTGTAGACTGCAATGAGGTTCCCCCTCAGCCTCCTCTTCTCCAGGCTGAACAGGACCAAGTGACCTCAGCCGCTCCTCATATGTCTTCCCTCCAGGCCCTTCACCATCTTCGTCGCCCTTCTCTGAACACTCTCCAACAGCTGAATGTCCTTTTTGTACTGTGGTGCCCAGAACTGCACACAGTACTCGAGGTGAGGCCGCACCAGCACAGAGTAGAGAGGGACAATCACTTCCCTCAACCGACTAACAATGCTGTGCTTGATGCATCCCAGGATATGGGTGGTCCTCCTGGCTGCCAGGGCACACTGCTGGCTCATATTCAACTTGCTGTCCACCATGACCCCCAGATCCCTCTCTGTGGGGCTGCTCTCCAGCATCTCATTGCCCAGTCTGTACGTATAGCCAGGGTTGCCCCGTCTCAGATACAGGACCCGGCACTTGCTTTTGTTAAACTTGATGTGGTTGGTGATCACCCAGGTCTCCAATCTGTCCAGAGACAGGCATTTGGTTTTTGCTGTTATTGATTTTCTATCCTTTTGTTATGGTTTGACCTAGCCAGCAGCTAAACAACACACAGCCGTTCGCTCCCCCTCCCCCCTCCCTCTCTGGGATGGGGGAGAGAAAAAAAAAAAACAAAAAAAAACAAAAAAAACTGAAATCTATGGGTTGAGATAGGGACAGTTTATTAGGACAGGAAAATAAAATAATAATAATAATATGTACAAAACAAGTGATGCACAATACAATTGCTCACCACCCGCTGACTGATGCTCAGTCTATTCCCAAGCAGCCGGCCTCCCCCAACCCGGCTAGCCACCCCTATATATTATTTAGCATGACGTCAGATGGTATGGAATACCCCTTTGGCCAGTTTGGGTCAGCTGTCCTGGGTCTGTCCCCTCCCAACTCTTGCTGCACCCCCAGACTGCCTGCTGGCAGGACAGAGAGAGAAGCTGAAAAGTCCTTGGCTTAGTGTAAGCACTGCTCTGCAACAAGTAAAACATCAGTGTGTTATCAACATTAGTCTCATCCTAAATCCAAAACATAGCACTCTACCAGCTACTGGGAGTAAAAATAACTCTCTCCTAGCTAAAACCAAGACACCTTTATTTGTTCTTCATTTTTTTTCAGATACTCCTTCCTACCATAGCTAAGTATTTTTTATTATTATTATTTTTTTTTTTTTTTCTGTGCTGCTGTGATTTGCAGTGACTTTAACAGTAAAGGTATTTGGGGAAAAAAATAAAAATAAATAATGATTCAGTGTAGTTTTATTTTTGCTCCTGACTTTATAATTAAAAATAATCTTGCAATTGTAATTTTGCTAGGTATGATTCATATCATAATAGTCACATTATCATATGTTTGATTTTCCATCATTATTCTTGTTTTTCTTTTGATCATACAGTTATCCATTTTAGCATGACTTTTAGAAGGATAAAATAGACATATAAATCAAATAGAAGTTTTTCTAATTTCAGTTTAATTTACCTAAGCCCACTGACTGTTTCTCTATTCTGGGCATTTCCACCCTTGTTTTCTGTTGTACTGAACAATATTTTATATTAAATCTACAAGAATTTTAATTAAGAATTTCAGTAACTCTCTATGTGGACCTGGGCAAAATAATTAAAGTTCTTACTTTACTGTAACTGTACTGGCAAGATTGCAGTGAGGACTCAAGTGAATAAAATGAATACACACATGTGAACACTGAAAAGCTGAAAGGTTTTGTAGCTATTGCACATGAACAAGCCTCCATTTCATTTGTTGACTTCATGAAGGTGTTAGTATGCAGACTCATGGAACACTGCCTTTCAAAATATTCAGAGCTTTATTTCAAGGATGAAAACAAGGCAGAATTTTGTAGACAAGTCTGGAAGCTTTGCTTCACAGTTGATTTGATATCAGACTTGTGCAGACTGGTGTTTGTGCTGCACTTGTGATCTTTTGATAAGCTCTTGCACGAAAAGTCAGAGAGTAAGAGGTATGGCTTGGCTACTTTAAGTCAGCTGAGCTAGGTTTGTTGCTGATAGCATTATAAATGTGGACATAGAGCAGAGGATTTCCTCCTAGCTTACAATGATCCAGATTTGGGCTATCTGGAAGTCAATGGTGAAGTGAAGGAAAATAAACAAACAAAAAAAAAAAAACAGACTAATTTGTAAGAAAGCTACAGCCTGTTATTTGTTGTGTCTAGAAATGCACCTAAGCAGGATATACTGGGACATAAGTACAAAAGCACAGAAGATCAGTAAAAAATATATTCAGTTATGAGCAATTAAGCTACTGAGTTTCTCAGTGTTAATTTATTTTTCTTTTATATCCTTATGGACAGAGAATATGGATTGCATACCAAATATAAATAATAATAAACAAATTTAAGACATCTGCATGTATTATTTTGTGAGATTTTATGATCATCCTAGCAATTTTCTATCAGAGTAACCAAATCTCATCAATTTTAATGAGTCTTAATTTTACATGGTACTTTATAAAGGTAATTTTATTAATGAATCTTATTAACAGAGAGAAGCACTAGCATGATACAACACTTATTCAATTTAGTAGTAAGTGCAAATGTAAAGCTTGCATTTTGCTGTTTTTCAGGAATATTGATGTTATCTGTTCTTTCTTTTAATACTCACTACAAGGGGAGCCTTTTTACTGAGAAGTGGTAAAATTGCCAGCAATACTTTCAATGGATAGCTGCCTTTCCAGTGAAGATGAAAAACTTGAAATGTTTTCAGTTATTCAATAAATAAATAAATAAATAAATAAACAATAATAGTAATAATAAGCTTTATTTATTTATTTATTTATTTATTTATTTATTTGGTTTTCTTTGTTTTTTCTTCAGTGTAGTGGGTTATTTAGGAACCTCTAAATTGTCCAAGGTACAATTTTCCAAAATAATCTCTAATAATCTCTAATTTTAATTAAAAACACAAGTCAGCAATGTGAAAATGTAAATCTAAGACTGATACAGGAAGATATAGAGAATGAATAATAAACAGCTTTATAGACTACTAAGTTGAATATTTTTTATCAGAACGTGACTCTTTTACAAAACAGGTCAAATTTGATTTCCTGAGTCACAGTTTTCATCACAGCAGTTAGACGTATTAAAGTTAAGGGGAAAAATGGGGAAATATATATATATATATATATAATATATATATGTGTGTGTGTGTATATATATATACGCACATATATATATACACACACACATATATATTATATATATGTATATATATATTACATTATATATATGTATATGTATATATATATGTATATGTATATATATATGTGTATATATATATATACTCACCTGAATCAGGAAATGAAATCATCTGGTCTATTCCTTTACTACAGAGACTATTCCTAGGTGCTTCTCCAGAAAAGCACAGTTATTCTGGTCCTTGACAGATGCATTGGGATACCCATGGGAATCATATCTAGATATGTTTTTGTGCAGTGCTGTTCAGATCACATTTTTATCCCCATGCTTATGACCCCTTTTCTATCTGAAATAATTAAATAGTATAAAAGTTGTAACAATGTGTCATCAATGACCTAGTATCCCATTTCAAAAGATGAGGAGACACAGACACTGTGGTTTTTTTTAGTCTAGGACTGCTACTCTGTGCCAGAGAGGAGCTTCAAATGGACAATGCAAAGAATCCACGTGCCTCTAGTTCTGATAATTTAGGGGTGCATTAAATTCTTTCATTTCAAGACCTTTCTTAATGCTTTGTGATTGCCAATGGATCAGTGAAACACTTTGCTTTTCAGCCAATTTTTTTTGGACTAGATACCGTTTTCTTGCTATTTCTTCCTTACTGTGTGACAGGATAGCAGTGTTTACAAGTATTACAGTGTTTACAATGTTGTTTAAATGTGGGAGCTGTGGGGATACAGAATAGTTACAAACAATAACAATACAATAAATGTAACAATACACTAATTGTACAATAGTTACAAACTATTACAGTGTTTACAACCTTGTTTAAATGTGGGAACTGTGGGGATACAGACAATGCACAGCACACACTTATTTCTTTATCTGTGTAAGCTACTGAAGGAAGGTGAAAAATGCGTTAGAATGGGAAGGGGAACATGGGAGATGTCAGTTAAAAGAAATAAGCTAAAACCTCATTCGTTCCTCTCTTATTTCCCTGTGGCAAGTTCAGAGTATCTTCTGTTTTTCTTACTTGGCATGCAAGTCCGTTCTTCACAAAAGCGGAAAGTACAGAAAGGCCCAGGCAGGGCTTCATTAACACAGGCAACACTTTCATACACGGGGTGCCTTAAAAACAAGTAAAAACAAAATACATTTAGGAAAAAGAAATTAATGAGTGAGAATATCTAAAATGGGAGCTGACATGCAAAATGTAAATGAACAGAGACTGAGAAGAGAAAGGGAAAAAAAAAAAAAAAAAAAAAAAAAAACGGTCAAACAAAACCAAACAAACTTACTGGTGAGGAAACAAAATGGAAACTGTTATTATTAGTAGTATTATTATTATAGAAAAATGTTAGGAAAGAGAACTTCACAAGCAGGGAATGACATCAGAAATTGTTCAGGATAGACTGGGCATCGGTCAGTGGGTGGTGAGCAATTACATTGTGCATCACTTGTTTTGTGCATATTATTATTATTATTTTCTGACCTAATAAACTGTCTCTATCTCAACCCACAGGCTTCAGTTTTTCTCGTTTCTCTTCCCCATCCCAGAGAGGGAGGGGGAAGGGTGAGCTAATGGCTGTGTGGTGTTTAGCTGCTGGCCGGGTTAAACTGCAACATTTATTAAACCTTCTACATTTTTTTTTTCTCTCTCTTTATTTATTTATTTATTTATTTATTTTCCTGCCATTACTTGATTCACAACAGACTGAATGGGAAAATCTCAGAAGTCTCTTTATTACTGAAAATACTGCACAAATTTGAAGCAGCAATGTGGGATGATTTTTGCAATCTCAAATTTTGGTTCATCTTAATATGTTAAATGGACCCCAAGAAAGGTTTTGGCTCATGCACAAATAGTACATAGTTCAAGGAATTTAACCTCCTATAAGCCATTTTTCTTGGCTAACCAAATCTTAAATAATAATAATAATAATAAAGTATCATTTAAATAATACATGCTGAATTATAATACTTTTGAATTTTCAAAATAAATATTTTTTACTGGAAAACTTTTAATAAATTAGTTATTAAACAATGATACAATCATATTTATAATGCTGGATTTTTTTTTTTTATTTTTATCTAGATAAATCATAAGTTCAAAATGATATTTCTAGAAAAAAAAAAAAAAAAAGGACTGATGAGGAGTTCACTTGATTTTAGTACAAAATCTTGCTCTTTAAGAGAAAAACTATAGTAAATAGATTCACATATTCACATCCTAATAGAGATAGAGATCCTAGAGATCCTTGCACTTCTATGTGAAATGTGGAGAGTGGAAGAAAAAAAAAGAGCTATGGCCAGAAACCTTTTTTAATTAAAGTAGATACTTAAATTGTGTTCACATTTATTTATTTACTTATTTATTAATCCATTCATATAAATGCTACTTGGAAACTTAAAATATTTTTCAAATACTTACTATGATTCATCTTACCTGAGTTCAGTTCTCATAATGTGTTATTCATTTAAGTTCACATGTGTACCATAGAGCTTATATGTGTATCAGAGTCATTTCTGGAAAAATAATTAATTTAGATGATCAAGACAGGTATGAACAGATTTCTGGAAGTTTGTTTATCCAGTATTTGTATAGGGGTCTCAAATCAAACATATAGACATTAAGATATAGTGGCATTTATGATGTCCCATGGTATCTGGGATATCATCACAGAACTGGCAAGTATGATACAGGGCTTATAGGAATCTCTTATTTCTGAAGAGGTAACTAGATGGCAGATGGAATACACTAAAACACTTCAGCTGCCACTAGACAACTATCTATGGGAAACTAAGTGAATCCAAAAAGCCTGGATAACTAAAACAGAGCAAATGCTCCAGGGATGGGACTAAGTAATTCAGATTAAATCATATTTATTTTGGGTGTCCACAGCAGTACTTTGACATGTAATATCTTTTATCTTAAGTTATCATTATAGTCAATAGAGATCTAAGCTTCACCTCACTGATGATATTTAAGAAATTCTTTAGGATTTCTCACTTGACTTCCAGTTGCTACTTCAGAAAGATTTAGATCTCCCATAGGTTTTCTGTCCTAATTCACAGTTCAATATAGATAACTTCGTTATCCTAGGGTACCTCAGATAACAATTCACATTGATTTCTGGGCAACTAAGTTTATCCCTAGATGTCAAACAAGGAAACAAGGAAAGTTTATGACACCAGTTTATGTACACCTGTAGACATCAAATCTAGTTATGATAATCTGGAGTTGAATACTACCTTAAACATGTACATTTAAATTCGTTTGAAAGGGAAGGTGCCTTGTCTCCTCCACAGATTGGCTCTTAGAGTAGAAAAGGTGAAAAGAGTAATTGTTAACAGTTTTCTGAAAAGGTAATTCGTGAAGTACAAGGATGACAGAAATACTGAGTGAAAATACTACATTAAGTTTATGACCAGTGCTTTTATAATTCCATAAGTGAGAGTTACACAGAAAATGACAAAACCAAACACAACCTTATACCAGCCCTCAGAGCCGATAACCAGCAAATCAGGAACATAAACAACAAGATGGGATTTACATAACTCAACTCTGAGAGCAAATAAATCAACGTCAAGTCCATCTGCTTATAGACAAATAATATATAATATAATAATAATAATATATTTTAAACAAATTTGTTTTCTCTAACATGTTTTTGTCACATCTATCATTTTCACAACACTTCAAGGCCCATGTGGGACACCAAAAAGGACTTCTGTGGTTTAACCCAGAAGATAGCTTGGCACCAGGCAGTCATTCAGGTGATCAGGCCCAGTTAGCATGGGTTTATCAAAGGCAGGTCCTGCTTGATGAATCTGATCTCATTCTACAAGACAATGCACTCAGTCAATGAGGGGAAGGTTGTAAATGTGGTCTACCTACACTTAAGTAGGCCTTTTGACACCTTTTTTTTTCTCTGAAGAAACAATAGGTAAACTGCACATCATACTTACTGTACCGTACTTAAATAGGTTTACTGTACATCATACTTACTACATTTCACAATTATAACCTTGACACATGACACTTGATACAATGTCAGATGCCACAATAAGAAAAGAATGCTCCTCACAGTAAGCGTTGCAATACTTATTGCTATCTTGTTTCATGAATGTTTAGAAAGTGCTGATAACATTTTGCCCATTTTAATGCCTACCTCAAAAAATGTATTAGTCCACTAGGTAGTATACCATCATGTCAAGTATTTCTTTTATATTTGGAAAATGCATCGGCATAATATGAGCTGCTATGCTCAATAATCTTTTTTATGGGCAAAGAAGAAGCCCAACCTGTATGTACTTAAAAACAGGAATTTAATGTAAGTGTAAATGAAATTATAAGGGTCACATCACAGTTGGTCCAGATCTAATTGTTATGGAGAAGGAAAGAATAACAATGCAGTGAAAACTGTTATAAACACGCTTTTTGTTTTATACCTCTTTCACAATTTTATTCTTAAAATTCCACTGTCTCAGAGGCTCCTAAGGTTGGTGATTTGTACTTTGTGGTTGTGAGATGCTATGGAGAGTCAACAGCATCTGGAGTATTCTGCCAAAAGATACGCTATGTTCACAAAATCACAGAATGATTAGGGTGGAAAGGAACCTCTGGAGGTCATCTGGTTCAACCCCCTGCTCAAGAACTTGTCCAGGACAATGTCTAAACGGCTCTTGAAGATCTCCAAAGAGATCCTCCACCACTTCTCTGGGCAATCTGTGCTAGTACTCCATCACACACACATTAAAAAGTGCTTCATGATATTTAGAAAGCAGGCACAAATCAAGTTGCTGTACAAAGCAAGTGTTGCATAATACAATTGCTCACCACCTGTTGACTGATGCCCAGTCTGTCCCCAAACAGTAGACCCCCCTGGCCTGGCCAGCCTCCTCACTGATAGGGCAGCATGAGAAGCTGAAAAATCCTTGACTCTGTGTAAACACTTCTCTGCAACAACAAAAACATCATTGTGTTACCAACATTATTATCATCCTAAATCCAAAACACAGCACCATACCAGCTAGGAGGAAAATTAACTCCATCTCAGCCAAAAACAGTACAATGGAATTTCTTGTGTTTCTGTTTGAGTCCATGGTGTCTTGTCCTGTCACTGGGTACCACTGAATAGAAGCTGGAATTTCCATATTTGCAACTTCAGGTATTTATACACAGTAATAAGATCCCCCTCTGAACCTCCTCTTCTCCAGGCTGAACAGTCCTGACTCTCTCTCCTCATAGGAGAGGTGCTCCAGTTCCTTCATCAGCTTGGTGGCCCGACATTGGACTCTTTCCACTAAGTCCATGCCTGTCTTATAATGAGGAGCCTGAAACTGAATGCAGTATTCCAGTTGCAGCCTCACCAGTGCTGGGAAGAGGGGAAGAATCATTTCCCTTGACCTGCTGGCAATACTTTGCCTAATGCAACCAATAGTACTCTTAGTCTTCTAAGCAGCAAGGGCATGTTCCC
The DNA here is from genome assembly GCF_011077185.1 of Oxyura jamaicensis. Lineage (NCBI taxonomy): Eukaryota > Metazoa > Chordata > Aves > Anseriformes > Anatidae > Oxyura > Oxyura jamaicensis. The sequence goes on from NC_048893.1 coordinate 166,597,809, forward strand.
GACTCATACTCAACTTGGCGTCTACCAGAACTCCAGGTCTTTTTTTCTGCAGAAGTATGTTAATAATCCAAAGTTAAATTTGTTGCAAACTAGAAGCAGACACTTATTTTGTTTATGTTTTCTTGATAAAAAGGAAACAAAGCCATAGAAGAACTTGGAATATACGTGTAGACATTAACATCTTCAGTCATATGACCTAAATCTACCCATTATGTCAAATATCTTAGTCATCTTTACCCACAAAATTAGCCATGTTTTCCACAAATATGTTACGTTGAATGTACGCTTAGCTGTACAAGCCTTTTTCAGAGAAGGAAAATCCTGACTGTACGACTTCTTAGAAACAAACAGATCAATTTGTCTGCTTGCTCTCTAAATAATTCATGTGCTGATACAGTTCAAGGCACTTTTATTTCTCATAAGCAGGCGAAGTACAGATTTAATCAGAAAAGATTATCTGAAATTATCATTCCATTGTCTTCTTAAAATGAATTCATATTTTGTATTGAGACCTCAGCCAAAATTGAAAAACTGAACAAAATTATTTCCCGCCTGTTTATAATATATACAAATAAATATAATCTAGACCATTAATTAGATACAGACAGCTTAGTAACATCAATTTTCTTCCTCAGAATGCCATGAGACTGATTATATTACTCTCCAAGTAATGATAGTGCAAGTTTTCTCTGTTCACCTTATCAATAAGATTATGTTTTGTGGAGTATGGATAGGTATAATATTAATATATATACACTAAAGAATATATGATAAAGAATAAATGTCCAGAACATATTAATTTTGTAGATTTATAATACATTTATCAGTGTATTCTTAAAATAGAAATCATAAGAAGATGAACACATGTGAAATCCACTTATTTTTGTATGTACATTCAACCACCAAATTTTAAGCAAATACTTGATGGAGTTAATCTGTGGTAGTCCACTGTATAGCCAATGGAGAAGAATTAGCAACTCTAAGATTTGAAGCAGGTCTTATGACAGCAGAGTTGCCCTTTGAAAGTCTTTCTTTTGCTCTCTGTTGGCATCATATATAATCTATTATAGAAGGTTTTCTGACTCAGATACTTCAGTGAAACCCATTTGGGACAAAGTTTGCAAGTAAAATATATATACATATATATATATATAAATTATACTACTGTTGTCACTTTTAATGGTACTATGAAGAACAATACAGACAGATAGTCAGAACATGAAGTATTATTTGGTTTAATGTTTGTACATGTGCTTGTTCTAATTTTTTGATGAAGAAAGACAGTAGTATTATCAATACAGTAACTCTAAAAGACTTCATACATCAGGAATTGTTTGTATTTTGATGGCCAAACAACATCCGGAAGGTTAAGTCATTTCAGAATTATAGTCCAAATTATGGAGTTATGCAGTAAAAAGGAGGTAAAATTAGACTATATGGTCAAAGACTGAAAAAAATCCCACATCTTATTACACTTTTTTATATTAAATATTTGTAGCTGTTGAGTATATCATTTATATGCTAACTGTAATGTATTGTAGTAATAATATAGTAATTTGCTCAAGCTTTTCTGACAAAAATCCAAAGGTATGAAATGTGATAAGATATATAAAAAGATGACAAACATCAGAAAATTATATATTGCTCTTTTCTGACCTCATTCTCATGATCCGGCTGAGAAGGACAAATCAGGCATATGTAATACACACACTGAATTTTGAAAAATATAATTTTTTTCTCACAAAAGCTTTAACTCTTATCTATTCTTGATACATTAATTAAAGTAACTTTTCTCCTCAGGAATTTTAGAAATAGAATGTGCCCTAAAACCTTCATAATCTCATCTAAAAATGTCATGGTATAGTTATAATTTATTATTATTATTATTATTATTATTAACTTTAATCTATGGTAAGAAATTATTTTTAGATAATTGCCTTCTAAATAACTGCTTGTGCTGGGTCTGGCTGGGATGTTAATTTTCCCTGCAGCAACCCATACAGTGCTGCGCTCTGCACTTGTAGCTAGAACAGCAGTGGTATCACAGCAGTGTTGTGTCTGCTGCTGAGAAGTGCTGGAACAGCATCAGGACCCTCTCTAACCCTCCTAGGGGGTGGGCAAAAAAGTGAGAAAGAAACAGCACCAGGGCAGCTGACCTAAACCAAGCAAAGAACTATTCCATACTATATGATGTCACCCTCAGCAATAAAAGGTGGAAAAAGGAAGAAGAGGGGAAGGGTGGGCTCTCATTGCAAAAACGTCTGTCCTCCTCCCGAACACCGGCTACATGCATTGAGGCCCTGCTCCAAGGACGTGGTCAAGCATCGCTCATTTGTGGGAAGTAGAGAATAATTTCTTTCCTCTGCACTTCCACATAGCCTTTACTTGTTTTGTTTAGTTATTCCCTTTCCCCCTCCCTCTTCCCCTTCCCTTTAGTTGAATTGTTTAATTAATAATATTTCCTTAATAATATTTTTTCTCTTTAATTAAATTATCCTTATCTCAACCCATGAGTTGTTTTTTCCTTTACTTCTTCCCCTCCTCATCTGAGGAGGGGGAGTGAGGGAGCAGTTGTGGTGTTCAGCTGCCTAGCACGGTAAAACCACTACATTGCTTTTACTAAGATATATCAGAAAAAAAGTATTTTTGCAAATGTACTTTTAAAACTTAATTTATCAGAAAAAGAGATAACGACTTTTGAAGTAAACTAAATTCTTTTTGTTTGTTTGTTTGTTTTCTTCTGAAAATTTCTAATCACAACTGAAAGTTTAGGAGTACTATTATGTTGTCTTAAGGCTGTCTTGAATTGTTCTTAAAAGGCTTGTTTTTATGTCGTATCAGTTGTTGATCTCATTTTCTAAACAGAAAGAAGTACTACTCTTGTTTCACTGTTTATCTTCATGATAATGGGCAGATATTAATAAGAATGACTGTTCCTTGCATCCAGCCATATCTGCTTTCATTTTTTATTCCTTGCAGGAAGATAAATACAATATTTAAACACTTTTACTCCCGTTATGGTTTCTATTTGCTCTGGGGAGCAGAAGAGAAGATTGTAATTTTCTTTCAGGTTAGTGTTCATTATTATCTGCCATTAAGGTCTATTCTGCAGTATTTGTATATTGAAATTAAATCTGTCAGATTTATTTCCTTTTTCTTACAGTTTGATATTTCATAATATACTTGTAAAGATTCTTGTATTTTGCATCTGCATGGCTCAGATGATCTGTAAAAGTAAATACAACTCTCAAAGGAAATTGAATCACAAATAATTCCATTAAAATAATTATTACATTGAGAGGAAATTCTGAGTGAGTCTAATTGTCTGCTTGCTCATAGAAACCATAACTTCAGTGAGAAAAAAATCCACAAACTGTGTTATGACATCTAAAAGTTAAATACATAAGTTTCACACAGGCACTCTATTTGTAGTCAAAGAGAAGAAAGGATATTGACACAACAAATTCTTGTTTATAGAACGTTTACTATGAGGGTGACAGAACACTGGAACAGGTTGTCCAGAGAGGTTGTGGAGTCTCCTCTGGAGATATTCAAAACTTGCCTGGATGCCATCCTGCATAGCATGCCCTAGGTGATCCTGTTCGGATGGGGGGTTGGACTAGATGATCTTCAGAGGTGCCTTCCAACCCTGCCCATTCTGTGATTCTGTGAAGTATCATTGGCTATAAAGCTTTCAGTGACTAGCCTAGCTATGTGTTACAAAATTTTCAGAGCTCAACAACATTATTTCTTTAGTAAGACTAGTATAACTTCTGCAAGCAGAAGCCTAATAAACCTGATCAGTGTTATGGAAATAAAAAAAATAAATACATAGAATAGAATAAGGACATTCAGTTTCTCTTCTGACATTAACACCCAAGAAGATTTTCCCCACATATTCTATATGATATGCAAGCAGTATATACGACAGGGGTCAACTTTATAGGAATATAGCATATCTGACATATTTTTAAATGACAGTAAGCTTGAAGTTGTTCTCGTGAGCAGAGGCAAGCACAGATACTATATTTAATAAAAAGCCCTTTTTTTTTTTTTTTTTTTTTTTTTTCCTTAAAGGATGTTGTTGTGTCATAAATCACACCTTTTCTATTATCATGTATTTGAACATATTGTAACTGAACCCCTGTGAGTGAGTACAAGAAAGGAAAATTAAAAAAAAAAAAAAATGTAAAAATGAGTGTGAAAACATGCAAATGCTTCACTTCAGTGGCTGAAAGTGTTTCATTAGTCTCTAAACGTAATTCTTCTTCCTCAGATATTGTATTTTTAATTGAATGTTAGATAAATTGGAGCTTTTGCCTTTCAGTTAAAAATAATATTTTCTTGATAGGAAATAGGTGTACTGTAGCCTCACTTGCAGAAAGCACAATACTAAACCAGTCCTAAAATAAAGACTCTTCCTTATAAACATAAGTATTATTCATCATACTCTTTGATATCGGTGATTATATTGGGCATAATCAAGTAATTTTGCAATAAAATGTGATTTTTAAACAGAACAAGTTGCAAAGAGATTATATGAAGATTTGCTTATAATACTTAAAAATAGAGTATTTCTTGTCCATTTCATTTTCTGGTATTTTTTATAAGGTTTTGTTTTCATTTCTGAATATCTTTTGAAATATTTAGGGATAAACTTGAATCCCTAAACTTGAATGTCTTTCCTTAACTCTTCATTGATAACCATGTTAACCATGAAGAGGAAACAAGTATCTATGCTATGGTATTATTTTATTAAAAGAAGATCCCAGAAGTAAAAGCTTAAATAAATTCCAAGCTCTCTGCCTCAAAATTAACTTAATTTTAAAACAATAAAGCTTGATCTTGTTTGGCTTGTTGCACTCAGATTGGAATAATTTCTATTATCCTGATAACTACATATAAAAATACAAAAGTATATCTACATTTACCTATATATATATATATTCAATCAATAGCTATAAAAATAAAAATATTTTTAACATTTGTGTAATGCAATTTGTATTTTTTTTTTTTTCCTTAAAATTTCCTTAAAAAAAAAGGAAAATCCTTTTTCCTTTCCTTTCCTTAGGCCTGTTAGTTTAACATCAGTGCCAGGGAAGCTCATGGAGCAGATTATCTTGGGTGTCATCATGCGGCAGTTGCAGGGCAAGCAGGCAATCAGGCCTAGTCAGCATGGGTTTATGAAGGGCAGGTCCTGCTTGACGAACCTGATCTCCTTCTATGACAAGGTGACATGCTTAGTGGATGAGGGAAAGGCTGTGGATGTGGTCTACCTTGATTTCAGTAAGGCATTTGACACCGTTCCCCATAGCATTCTCCTCAGAAAAATGGCTGCTCATGGCTTGGACTGGTGTACACTTTGTTGGGTTAAGAGCTGGCTGGCTGGCCGGGCCCAGAGAGTTGTGGTGAATGGAGTCAAATCCAGTTGGAGGCTGGTCACTCGTGGAGTCCCCCAGGGCTCGGTACTGGGACCAGTCCTCTTTAACATCTTCATCGAGGATCTGGACGAGGGGATCGAGTGCACCCTCAGCAAGTTTGCAGACGACACCCAGTTAGGTGCATGTGTCGATCTGCTCGAGGGTAGGAAGGCTCTGCAGGAGGATCTGGATAGGCTGGACCAATGGGCCGAGGTCAACAGTATGAAGTTCAACAAGGCCAAGTGCTGGGTCCTGCACCTGGGGCACAACAACCCCAAACAGAGCTACAGGCTGGGAGATGTGTGGTTGGAAAGCTGCCTGGCAGAGAAGAACCTGGGAGTATTGGTTGACAGTCGGCTGAATATGAGCCAGCAGGTGTTCAAGCGGCCAAGAAGGCCAGCAGCATCCTGGCTTGCATAAGAAACAGCGTGACCAGCAGGTCCAGGGAAGTGATTGTCCCCCTGTACTCAGCTCTGGTGAGGCTACACCTCGAGTACTGCGTTCAGTTTTGGGCCCCTCGCTACAAGAAGGACATGGAGGTGCTTGAGCGAGTCCAGAGAAGGGCAACAAAGCTGGTGAAGGGTCTGGAGAAGAAGTCTTACGAGGAGCGGCTGAGGGATCTGGGACTGTTTAGCCTGGAGAAGAGGAGGTTCAGGGGCGAGCTTATTGCACTCTACAGGTACCTGAAAGGAGGCTGTAGCGAGGTGGGGGTTGGTCTGTTCTCCCACGTGCCTGGTGACAGGACGAGGGCTAATGGGCTAAAGTTGTGCCAGGGGAGGTTTAGGTTGTATATTAGGAAGAACTTCTTTACTGAGTGGGTTGTTAGTCACTGGAATAGTGACTGCCCAGGGAAGTGGTTGAGTCACCATCCCTGAAGGTCTTTAAAAGACGTTTAGATGTAGAGCTTAGGGATATGGTTTAGTGGAAGATTTGTTAGCGTTAGGTCAGAGGTTGGACTCGGTGATCTTGGAGGTCTCTTCCAACCTAGACTATTCTGTGATTCTGTGAAAATATTATTGCAATATATATGTTCCAATCAATAAATTTTGTCCTATAATGAATAAGATGCAGACCAAATCTATCACCAGTGGTGTTCTCTTCAGAAACAAGTTTATGAATGTTGGTGGACTTGCAACTAATAGGAAAATGTTTTCTGGATGAATGGAATGTTTCAGGAAGTTATTAATGAGTAATCAATAGCATTATGTCTATTTCAAATACATAAAAACAGTTATGGAGAATTCTCTCAATGTCTTCCAGCATAGCTCATAAATTAATAAAATGTTTACATGGCTGTCTTAGTTTCAAAGCTCAATGACTTTGGGACACAATGTATTTCCAGACTAGATATTTCAGACTCTGAGTCAGAAAGTTTAAGTTAAAAATTTATTTTTAACACTTTTTATAGGAAGGTGATTTTGTTTTTGTTGTTTTTTGCTTTTTTTTTTTTTTTTTTTTTTTTCTGGAAGAGAAGTTAATTTCCAGCACTTGTAATTCAAAATGAAACTCTCCAGTCAAAGATAAATAGAAACCATGCTGTTTGAAGTAGCTAGCAACCTTAAAACAATACTGATTAAGAGGGAGTGTTAGTGCTTTGACAGAAATAATAATTATTTTTTTTTAAATTTGTTTTTAAATCATTGACTCATAGAATTTGTGTCCCAGTTTAGCACAAGGGAGAGCTGTAAATATAATGCTAAGGTTGATTTGTTTTGTTTTGTTTCTCTCTCTCTCTCTTTTTTCTTTTTTTTTTTTTTCCCTTAAACTTACTTGTTTTAACTTCAAAGAATGAGGCAACTTGACATTTATCGTGCTTCTTAACTTCTAAACTATGATTTTTTTTTTTTTTTTTTCTAAGAAACAGATTCACTGTATCTGGTCTGTATCTGGTTGCAGTTGCATTTGCAGTTCTTTTTGAAGGAGACCAAACATCAATAGATTCCCTAAAACCTCTCTATTTGTTTTCATTGTTGTTAGTTGATTTTTGTGGAGGTTTATATCAAACCACATAACCAACTTGCACTGTTGAATGCACTGTCAGACTTCTGGACTGCTTCTCTGAACTCTGGTAATTTCTTAGCTACATGTATTCTGATAAATAAGTTGATGCTAAAAGGGCACTTTTGTGTGTGTGGAGGAGCAAAAAAAGTCCTGTGCTCCTCTGCATTTATTATTTGGAGAATCCCTCAGTTATACCATTCCCAGAATCACAGGTAATTTTTTCTTCAGAAGTAACACAATGCACAGGAGAAAATTAAGGTATTTATGAATATGTCCACACAAGCATTTCAGTTCATATCACAAACTCATCTTTGAAATGAATCTTGCAAGTGTACCTACAAATTGGGCTTTGGTTCACACAGTCAAGTGATCTAAACAGGATGTGAACTGTGGTTAGGGCTCTGAGTGTCTCTTCTCCTTCCTGAAGGTTTGGCTGGTTCAAAATCATCTTTATCATTGAATTAGAATACTCTGAGAAACGTCCCTCTCTTTGGTTCACAAGTTGTTGCAGAGAAAACTATTCTGTTCACACAGGTCAAGTCAATGTGGGATCAAAGCTAAATCATTAATGAATGGCAGGTAACAAAACAGAAGTCAGTGATGTACACATTCAGAATTAGTATCAACAATATTCTGATAAACTGCAAGATTACATACTCGCGAAATGTTGATAATCACCTACAAAGTTCTGAACACCTGTTCTGGTTTTGACTGGGATAGAGGTAATTTTCTACCTAGTAGCTGGTCTGGTGTTGTGTTTTGGATTTAGGATGAAAACAATGTTGATAACACACCATTAAAGGGAGAGAAAATATGCTAGAAAGTGCTCAGGGGAACAGGAAATGGGGGTTGTGATCAGTCCACAACTCTTTGCCTCCACCACTCCTTCCCCTGCTCCAACTTGGGGTCCCTCCCATAGGATGCCATCTTTCCTGAACTATCATATGTGGGTTTCCCAAAAACAGCAGCTCTTGAAGAACTGTTCCAATGAGGGTCTGTACTATGTGGTCCATTCTTCAGGAGCAAACTGTTCCAGTATGAGTTTTGCAAGGATGGCAGCTCCCACCAGATGGGTGTGGTCTCCACTCCACAGGCTACAGGTTTGGCCCAGAATTTGCTCCTTCAGGGGCTCTCCATGTAGTGCAGCCTCCTTCAGGACACATCTGCTTCAGCATGGGCTCTTCCATTGGTGGCAAGGTGGAGATCTGTTCCACCATGGTACACCATGGGCTGCACGGGGACAACCTGCTCCACTATGGGCTTCTCCTCAGGCCACAAGGGAACTTCTGCTCTGATGCCTGGAATACCTCCCATCCTCCTTCTGCACTGACTTTGGTGTCTGCAGGGATGTTTCTCACTCCTCTCTCCCAGATGCTGTGATGCTAGTTTTTTTCCTGACCAGACCAGGTTGCTAAAAGACCCATCCAGCCTGCCTTTCAACAATTCCAGGGACGGGGCACCCACAGCTTCTCTGGGCAACCTGGTCCAGTGCCTCTCCACCTTCATTATGAATAATTTCTTCCTAATATTTAATAGAAATCTACTTTTTTGGTTGTTTAAAACCATTACACATTGTCCTATCTCTACACTTCCTGACAGAGTCCCTTCCCAGCTTTTTTGTAGGCTCCCTTTAAATACTGGAAACCTTCTATAAGGTCTCCTTGTAGTCTTCTGCTCTGCAGGCTGAAAAAAAAACAAATTCCACAGCCTTTCTTCATAGGAGAGGTGCTCCAGCCTTTTGGTCTTCTTTATGGCCCTCTTCTGGACTCATTCTAATTAATTCTAATATGTCCATGTCCTTCTTGTGCTGGAGGCCCCAGAGATGAATGCAGTACTCCAGGTGGGGTCTCACAAGAACAGAGTAGAGAATCACTGCCCTTGACCTGCTGGCCACACTTCTTTTGATGTAGCCCAGGATACGTTTTCTCCCTCCTTTTTTTTTTTTTTTTTTTCTCCTCTTTTTTTCTCTCTCTTTTTTTTTTTCTTTTTTTTTTTTTTTAATATTTTTGAGGGATAGAGACAGAGATGGGTGTAGGTTGCTGGGGAATATCTCCCATCATATTTCCAGTCCTTGAAATTATTTGTTTTAAATTTAGTTAACTGTTTTTTGCCTGAAAACTCTAAGAAGAAATCTTTTCTTGGTCTAATTCTTAGAATATTGAACAATATTATTAGATGTCTAAATTAGAGGTTTACTTTTAGGAAGAATTATCACAACATATTGCATTGAATAATACCTGTGATTGATATAAAATGTTGCTAAATATTAGTTATTTATTTAAAAACAGAAAAAAAAAAGAGAAAAAAAAAAAAAGCCAAAGCTAATAAAAGTTTTCTCTTCAAAATGCCTAGAACCTGCAGAATGAAAAAGCCAAGGAATTTTAACAAAGAATTTCAATAGGTCTTATGAAGTCAAAAAACATACAACAAAATAATTTCTAAACACTTTTTTTTCTTTTTTTTTTCCCTCTAGAAAGGGAAAGACCATATAACATTTATATGGCTACAAGATCATCATATTGATTCAAACTTATTTTTGTGTTACTAACTCTGAAATTCATTGACAAAGTAACCACATAGAGTATTATGTCTGCAAGATTTAAAAAAAAAAAAAAAAAAAAAAAAAAAAAAAAAAGATTTTCCATGCCTTTTTTAGTCACTTAAGACACAGTGTTTACTACTAAGAGAATATTTAATCTATTCTGTGCAGGAATATATCTGGTAGAATGCTAAATGTTGAAAATAGAAGGGTGTAGGAAGTTGTAAATTATCCTTATTTCACAAAGTACTGTAAAATGTTAATAATTATGAAATCCAATACAGGGAGTTCAGCCATTCTTGGATGCTGTGTCATTTCTGCCAGGCTTTCTTAAATATGTTAGTTATCTTAGTATGTAACATATGGTGTCTATTTTATATAACAGAATATTTTAAAGAAATGCAGAGTAATAATTAACATCAAGATGTATTTGTTTTTACTAAGGTAGAGTTAATTTTCCTCCTAGCAGCTGGTATGGTGCTGTGTTTTGGGTTTAGGATAATAAATAAGAATAATACTGATACCATGATGATGTTTTAATTGTGACAGAGCAGCGCTTACACTAAGTAAAGGACTTTGCAGCTTCTCATACCACCCTGACAGTGAGGAGGCTAGGGGCACACAAGGAACTGGGAGGGGACAGAACCAGGACAGCTGACACAAACAATTCCATACCATGTGATTTCATGCTGAACAATTAATATGGGGTGATGGTCTCGATTAACCCACAAGCTTTTACTTTATTTATTTGTTTGTTTGTTTGTTTGTTTGTTTTTTCCCCTGAATTTCTCCCCCATCCCACTTTGGGGTAGGGTGAGCAAACAGCTGTGTGGTGCTTAGCTGCCTGCTGGGTTAAACCACAACAGTCCTTTTGACATCCAAGGGGAGATTCCTTCAACATGTGTCACATCCTCTTCTACTGATATTTTGAAATATTTGCTTTCTGACCAGTCCATAACCACTTCCAGGATTCCTGGGTGACTGGGGTTTCCTATTCGAGACTGCTGTGTAATCAGTGCAACCCACTTACTCCATATAACCTCAGTTGCATGTGTAGAGGGGAACCTCCCTTTGAATATCTAGGCAAGCACTGGTAATCGGAGTGCCAGGACGAGCTGTGCTTCAGTACCAACCACTTCCAAAGCATCTCAAACCCTTTTTTTTTTTTTTTTTTTTTTTTTTTTTTTTTTTTTTTTTTTTTGTTGGAGTGTGGAGTGTAGCAGGCCTTGGATCCTCTGTATCCCCAACTCCAAAACCCTAGAGGCTGTTCTCGAGTTTGCCCAGGCTCTTTCTGCCAGAGGCTCCAGGTGGGGTCCAGCTGTGGTGCAGAGCACATTCTGTACATCTTGTCATGTTTGGACTGACCCAATGGCTACTGCATGAACTATTTCCTCCTTAATTTGTTCAAAGGTTTGTTGTTGATTGGGGCCCCATTTTAAATCATTGTTCTTATAAGATATTTGATAGAGTGAGCTTATATTTGAACTGTAATTTGGAATGTGCATGCTACAGAAATCCATGACCTCTAGGAAAGTTTGTTTCTTTTTCTTTTTTTTTTTTTTTTTTTTTGCTATTTGTTGTATTTGTTGGAGACATAGCTGTTGTTGTTGATCACATCTGTTGGGATCTGACAACTTCCATCTTGCCATTTTGGCTCCCTCACTACAAGAAAGACATTGGGGCCCTGAAGCATGTCCAGAGAAGGGCTACAAAGATGTTGAATGGTCTGGAACACAACTCCTATAAGGAGCAGCTAAGGGAGCTGGGGTTGTTTAGTCTGGAGAAGAGGTAGCTCAGGGGAGACCTTATTGCTCTCTACAACTGCTTAAAAAGAAGTTGGGGGAAGCTGTAGGTCAGCCTCTTGCAAATAACTAGCAATAGGACAAGAGTGCCTCAAGGTTGCCTCAGGAGGCCTCAAGTTGTGCCAGGGGAGGGTCAGGTTGGAAATTAGCAGAAATTTCTTCTCAGAAAGAGTGGTTAGGCATTAGAATTAGTTGCCTAGAGAGGTGGTGTAGTCACAATCCCTGGGGATGTTTAAGGAAAGGTTGGGTGCTCAGACACATGGTTTAGTGGGTGACATTGGTGGTAGAGGGGGTGGTTGGACCACGTGATCTCGGAGGTCTTTTCTAACCTTAATGATTCTATGATTTTATCTCTAAAGCCTGTATCTCCTGTGTTTCCACCCCTGGGACAGTCTTTTCCAGATGTTTTGGACACCCCTTCATGTAAAAACAAAGTGACTGCTGCTAGAGAGATGGAAAAAAAAATCTTTAGTGATATCAGTTGTGGCATACCACCTGGCTGCCTTTGACTTCAGTTTGTATTGGAGTTCTAGCATGTCTGGCAGAAGTGGTGTGACTTCATTTAGGCCACAATAATCCACTGACAGTCTCCACTCACCATCAGACTTCCACACTAGCCATTTAGTACTATTGAACGGTGAGTGAGTCCTTCTGGTCACTCCTTGGCTGGCCAGTTGATGAATCAACTTATGGATGGGAATCATGGAGTCTTAGTTGGTGTGATATTACTGCTGGAGCTCTGTTGTGGTAGCAACTGGCAAATGCTGGTCTTCGACTCTCAGCAACCCCACAACAGAAAGGTCTTTGGAGAGACCGGACAAGGTAGAAAACTGTTTAATGTCCTCTGTCTCCAATGCAGCTATGCCAAATGCCCATCAGAACCCTTTTGGGTCCTTGAAGTACCCTCTCCTGAGTCTATGCCACGGAGCATCCAGCCCAGTCACAATACGGTGCTTTTGCCACTTATTCCTAGTTAGGCTCACTTCAACCTCCAATAGAGTTAACTGTTGGGATCCCCCTGTCACTCCCGAAATATAAATGGGTTCTGCCCCTTTTATAGCTTGATGGCATTACAGTACACTGTGCACCTGTATCTATTAAAGCTTTATACTTCTGTGCATGATGTACAAGGCCATCAAAACCACACAGTCTAATAAACGTAATTGTCCTTTCCTCCCTCTGGCTGGAGGCAGGGCTCCTCTAGCCCTGTTCATAGTATTCTTTACTGTTTCTGAAGGACTGTCTGCTGGAAATTGGTGCAGCAGTTTTCTCAGAGAACTCCCCTTTTGTGATTGTTTTTCCTTTCAATTCGTGTTCCAATGCCTCTAAGATCAAGGTAGATTTTCCATCCTATTTTCTGCCGTCCTCCCCATGGTCATGCAGGTAAAACCACAGGGTGGCAAGTGGTGTGTACCCACTATATTTTCTTTCTTGAACAGAAGGATGCTTGCTCCTGATAGCTGAGATATCATTTCAGGTGAGGAGGAAGATATTTTCTCTTTGAGTAGGTGGGCCTCTTCAGGAAAGGTTCACCAAAGACAAGAGACAGGCCTTTAGGGAAGAAGAGAGACCTTCTTCATACTGCCAGAGTGGCCTAGTCAATTCATCTATCATGGGTTACTCTATTTTTTTTTTTTTTTCCAGGTCATTACTGAGATGGCATAAGTTGATGGTGCACTCTGTACAAAATTCCTCCACATGGGTTGTGTACACTTGACTTCATCTGGGTCTTTGATAGCTGTTTGTTGTATAGTTCACCATAAATCACTTCCAGCACAGCTAATTCCCTCAGGTACTGGATACCCCTCTCCATGGTGATCCACTTGCCTGGTTGATATACAAGATCTTCCTTGAAGGGATACCTTTCCTTCACACCTGACAAGAGATGCCTCCAGAGGGTGAAGATCTGTGTTGTTTTTCCAATTGTTTTTTTCAATACTCCATTTCTTAACAAGGGATCTCAGCTGCCTGGCTTCTCTGCCCTCTAATTCCAGGCTATTGGCCTTGTTATCCCAGGACTGAGTCAGACAGGTGACATTATATTCACCTGGACAATGACTGAAATATATATATATATATATATATATATTTCATATCTTGTAGCTCATCCTGTGATAGGCATCAGGTAGTTATTGATGGTTTCATGGTATTTTCCTCTTCTTCCTGTTCCTCCAATGGCTCAGCAACTTTGGAGTAGCCTACTTCTTTTTCTTCTTCCTCCCCCCCCCCCACGGGGGGGGGGGTTCCTTTGGTTTCTAAAAAAAAAAACAAAACAAAAAAAAACGAACAAACAAAACAGCAACAACAACAAAAACAAACAAACAAACACACACACACACACAAAAAAAACACTTTCTTATTCATTGTTTCATCTTGCATAGAGGGGCAACTGACACTGGCACAGTTTGGTTCCATGGCCCAGCCCTGGGACCTGTCACACAAGTTGAAGTGGCTGCAGGGCCCATTACAGGGTTTGGAAAGGCTGTAGGGACCCTCATTGGGGTTGGAATGGCTGCAGGGCCCATCACAGAGTTTGGAATGGCCTCAGGGTCTGTTGCAGGTGTTGAAGTGACTGCTGGGCCTGTCGCAGGGGTTGGAGTGGCCTCAGGGTCTGTCACAGGGGTTCTAGTGATGTTGATTACAGCTTGGTAAGTATAAACCAATCCCCAGCATGTTGCTGTGATTTGTTTTTCTTTGGAATTACCTGGGTGATGGTATAACTTTTTCAAGTATTTCACCATTTTTTTTTAGGATTTTGCACTTGTTCAAGAGTAAAGTTACAGAGTTTTGGAGGTGCCCTCTGTCTAGGTGCCTGCCCATATCCTCCCACACTCCCTGCCACTCATAACTCTCCTGCCTCCAGGACAGATCTCTAGATGGCATTCCTAAGTAGTTGTTTAGCCTTAATCAAAACCTGAAGTTTTAACCTCAAGAGACATAACAATAAGAACATGCTGGTTCGAACATCCCAAGGATATTCAAAGTTTTGAAGAGCTATCATAAGTAGCCTGGAGGAGAAGGGGGAGATGAAGAAGAAAAAGAGACAGAACAAGTTGGAAAAAGTATCCACCCTTATCCCCTCCATAGTTTGGCTCCATGAAGAGAAAAGGTAAATGGTGTAATTAATAAAAGTTTCTGATACAGTTTCTGAATTATGAAGATGACAGTAATGCTGAGTATAAAAAATGAATCAGTCTAATGACTAATAATTTTATAATATCATAAGTCAGTGTTACACCATACAAAGAAATAATAACCTCAAACCAGCATTAAGACAGGTAAGCATCATATCAATGTCTATTTGGTACTAGATGTTCTAACTGCTATTACAGTCAGTGGAAATTTGGGGTTAATTAGGTTGTTCATATGTACATGTTTAGCACCATATAAAACGTCCTTAATGTGTAAAACATTTACACAGGTTGATATGACACAGGTCCTCCTAGAGTCTCACATGTTTTTTTTCCTGTCAAATGAAGATCAGGATGAACCTGAGATGGCAATATATGCCATCAAGCCTGTTATATGCTATCTTCAGAAAATATATGGAATACTAATATTCTAAAAACAAAGTTATTAAGTAATTTCTTCTGCTAGTATAAACAAATTTAATTATGATTGTTTTCTTTTTGATCAACAGATGCTTTCTTTGAGACATCTTTTAAGTTGTACAAAATTATTTTTATCAGAATAGAGAGCTTAATCCACAGTCATCACATAGGTTCAGGAACAGTAACTTCAGAAACTAGAGATTATATAATTTGCCACAGGCATTTGACATAACTGTTTTTTTTTGTTTGTTTGTTTGTTTGTTTGTTTTTTGTTTTTTGTTTTTTTTTTTTTTTTTCCTGCTGATTGAAGTTAAGGAATTAAGAGATGAATAACAAAATATTTTCATGCTTGTGATTGTGTGTTTGTGTAATTACATGAAAATATGTTTCTGTATTTTCTTCTAATTTTTAAATCAAGAATTCCTAAAGTCTGCTATGAAAATAGCATTACTAAACTATTCCAGTCTGATATATTTCAAAGATTTTATTTTCTTAATAATATCAGTATACCTTTTACAAGTTCAATCAAAATGTGTCTTACTGCTTTTAATAACAATTAATGTTCTGCCAGTGAAAGTATAGCAAAGAAATTGTAATTGTGAGATATTTTGAGCTGAAAATATATATTAACTCAACAAGAGAGCAAAATATATTAATCTGATTGTTGAGAAGTAGTATCAATAGTCAATTTACAGTGAAACATTAGCTTGTTTATAAATAAAAATAAGGAACCAAGCTAAAGTATGTGTGCATCTGTGAGTCTGTATAATGTATAATCTTGGTTTATCCCACCACTTCTTTCTCTCAAGAGATTTTCATATACAAACAATAACATAGTCATTGAAGACCATAAAGTTTATGGGTTGTCTATCCTACCTAGATGCTATTTAACTTGATATATTTTGTGTATGATATTTATGTCTGCTGACAGTATGTTTTTAGGGTTTTCCATCTTTCTTTACTCTTTCTATCACTCTTCTCTACAGTTTCTTATCTCCTTAATTTTAATTTAACGTTATGCGGTGGTTTTACTCAGGTGGGCAGTTGAGTTCCACCACGGCTGCTCTCTCACTCCCCCTCCTCAAAGGGGAAGGGAGAGAAAATGCAATGCAAAAGGCTCAAGGGTTGAGATAAGGACAGGGATATCACTCAACAATTATCGTGACGGGCAAAACAGACTCAGAGCAGGGAGATAGTAAGATTTATTGCCTATTACTAACAAGCAATAGAAGTGAGAAATAAAACGAAAGAAACCAAAAATGCCTTCCCCCCATCCACCCTCTTTCACCTTCTCCCCCCAAATGGTACAGGGAAATGGGGGAATGGGGTTTGCAGTGAGTCTATAACACTTCATCTCTGCTGCTCCTTCTCGGTCACTCTTTCCCCCTGCTCCAACATGGGGTCCCTCCCAAGGGATGAAGTCCTTCGCAAATTGGTCCTGTGTAGGCTTCCCACAGGCAGTAGCTTCTTCAAGAACTGCTCCAGATATGGGTCCGTACCATATCCATCAGGAGCAAATTGCTCTAATCTGCGTCCCCCATAGGCAGCAGCTCCTGCCAGGTCACGTCCTCCTACATGGTCTCCTCTCCACAGGCTACAGGTGCAGCCCGGAATCTGCTCTGGCAGGGGTCCTCCGAAGGCCGCAGCCTCCATCATTGCAGGTCCACCTGCTCCACCATGGTCTCCTCCACAGGCTGTAGCATGGAACCCTGATCCACCGTGGTACTCCACGGGCTGCAGGGGGACAGCCTGCTTCACCATGGTCCTCACCACAGGCCACAGGGGACTTCTTTTCAGACCAAAGGAGCAGCTCTCCCCTTCCTTCTTCACTGACCTTGGCACCTGCAAGGCTGTTTCTCACTCCTCTCTCTCTCCCAGCTGCTGTGTGGCAGCAGTTTTTTTCCTTTCTTTCACAGAGGCACAAAGAGCATCACTTTTTGGCTTGGCTATGGCCAGCAGCAGGGCCCTTAACTAACAGCTTCTGTATTCTTCTTACAGAAACCACCCCTATGCACTCCCCCCCCCCCCCCCCCCAACTGTTAAAGTTCCTGTCCCAATTTAACATTTGTTGATTCAGCTTACAGAACAGTTTTGCTCCCCGTAAAATAGATTTCTGTGAGAGGAAGCTAAATGAGAAATTACATTTTATGAGTGAATTAATATGTGTCAGCTTCAGACTGGAAAATAAAGACCTGAATCTTCACAAAGATTGATGCTACATGTGTGGTGGGTATGTTCAGTATATGGGATCAAATTAAAACTAGTCAGTAGTAAAAACCACAGACATTATATGATGTACATGGAGTCCACTACTGACTACTCTGATATACTTATTTTCTCCTATTTTCTCTGAATGCCTTGATATTGTAGATACCACCAGTGAGAACCAGTCACCACATTGTGAATATGTTTTACCTTACAATTAGGTTGGTTTGTTTTAGATGTGGTATGTAACAGGTCTCATCTAGAGCAAGAAATTCCTCCTGTAGCATTTTTTTTTTTTTTTCTTTCTGGTATTTCTGCACTGTAGTTCTGTGATTAATCTTTGAGCTGGGATTTAGTTTCTTAAGCTAATTTTATAGTGCCATTTTAGATATGCCTCCCTCTGAATCCTCTGCCTGCTTATTCAGAAGTTTCTACAGATCCTGTGACATACTGATTAGTCCCATAAAAGGTTTCTTATGTACCCTCCAAAATCTCTTATATCTGTGTGACTGAATTGAGCTCAGACAGTCCTTTAAACATTGTTTACACACAGATTATTTAAGCAATTTAATATTTTCAAGTGTTATTATCAATTCAACACTTCTGTTTTTTGCTCATTTATTATTGAGTGATAAAATGACTACAGAAGGGACATGTGGTTTATAATACTGAGGAGGAATGGAACTGTTTATTTGCTTTTGCACATGCAAGTTCAATTTCTCAAGTTAAAAAAGAACTTCATGCTTAGACATTATGACTAAAGGACTTAGCTGAGCAATTACACAGGCATTTAGCAAAGCAGTTGCTGATGTGTAACTTTATTTCTGCTGTCCAAATTTAGAAAAATTGTTACACAAAATGATATGTTACATTGGTTCATTTATACAAGAATAGTAATCACTTTGTTAAATCCAGACATCTTCAGTATGTTTCTCTGAATGTCTGTTAGCCATGTCATATTTTATTATTTGGAATCAGTGAAAATACCTTTGTCTAGCATTAAAGTGGCCTCTGCACTAGAGAGGCATGAATATAAAAAATGAAGGGAATTGTTATGTATGAATAGTTTGGAATGGAAGGGACCTTAATGGTCATCTGATTCCAATCCCCCTGCCATGGGCAGGGACACCTTTGACTAGACCACATTGCTCAGAGCCCCATTCAACCTGGCTTTTAACACTGCCAGGAATGGGGCATCCACAACTTCTCTGGGTAACCAGGTCCAGTGCCTCACCACCCTCACAGTGAAGAATTTATCCCTAATCTCTAATCTAAATCTACCCTTTCTAGAGTGCACCCTCAGTAAGTTTGCAGATGACACCAAGTTAGGTGTGTGTGTCGATCTGCTCAAGAGTAGCAAGGCTCTGCAGGATAATCTGGCATAGTCTGGACAGATGGGCTGAGGCCAGCTGTATGAAGTTCAACAAGGCCAAGTGCCGGGTCCTGTACCTGGGGCACAACAATCTCAAGTAGTGCTACAGGATGGGAGATGAGTGGTTAGAAAGCTGTCTTGTAGAGAAGGACCTGGCAGTATTGGTTGATAGTTGGTTGAATATGAGCCAGCAGTGTGCTCAGGCAGCCAAGAAGACCAACAGCATCCTGGCTTGCATAAGAAACAACGTGGCCAGCAAGGCTAGGGAAGTGATTGTCCCCCTGTACTCGGCTCTGGTGAGGCCGCACCTCGAGTACTGCGTTCAGTTTTGGGCCCCTCGCTACAAGAAGGACATGGAGGTGCTTGAGCGCATCCAGAGAAGGGCAACGAAGCTGGTGTGGGGTCCGGAGAACAAGTCTTATGAGGAGCAGCTGAGGGAGCTGGGGTTGTTTAGCCTGGAGAAGAAGAGGCTCAGGGGTGACCTTATTGCACTCTACAGGTACCTGAAAGGAATCTGTAGCGAGGTGGGGGTTGGTCTATTCTCCCACGTGCCCAGTGACAGGATGAGGGCGAATGGGCTAAAGTTGTGCCAGGAGAGGTTTAGGTTGGATATTAGGAAGAACTTCTTTACTGAACGGGTTGTTAGTCATTGTAATAGGCTGCTGAGAGAAGTGGTTGAGTCACCATCCCTGGAGGTCTTTAAAAGAAGTTTAGATGTAGAGCTTAGGGATATGGTTTAGTGGAGGACTTGTTAGTGTTAGGTCAGAGGTTGGACTTGGTGGTCTTGGAGGTCTCTTCCAACCTAGATGATTTTGTGATTCTGTGATTCTGTCTTAAACCATTACTTCTTGTCCTGTCACTGCACTTCCTGACAAAGAGTCCCTCTCCTGATTTTCCCTGTAAGCTTCTTTTAGGTACTAGAAGGGTTCAATCCATGTCCTTCTTGTACTTGGGTCCCAGAGATTAGCACAGTGCTCTACGTGAGGTCTCATGAGAGCAGAGTAGAGAGGGACAATCACCTGTCTTGACCTGCTTGCCACATTTCCTTTGATGCATCCCAGGATATGTTGGCTTTCCAGGCTGCAAGTATACATTGCCAGTTCATTTTGAGCTTCTCATCAACCAATACCCCCAAGACCTTCTCTTCAGGGATATTCTCAATTTAATCTTTGCCCAGTCTGTATTTGTGCTTGGGATTGCCCAAGCCCAGATGCAACACCTTTCACTTGGCCTTGTTGAACTTCAGAAGGTTTGCACAGGATCACCTCTCAAGACTGTCCATATCCCTCTAGATGGCCTCCAGTGTGTCATCCTCACCATACAGCTTGGTCTCATCATCAGACTTGCTGAAGATGCATTCAACTCTACTGTCACAAAGATGGTAGACAGTACTTGTCCCAATACTGACCCCTGAGGAACACCATTCATTACTGATCTCTACTTGGCCATTGAGCTGTTGACTAAAACTGCTTTGTGTACAGCTACTTAGCTGATTCCTTATCTATTTGGTGGTCCATCTATCAAGTCCGTGTCTCTTCATCTCAGATGAAAGGATGTTATGCAGGACAGTGTCAAATGCTTTGCACAAGTCCACAAAGATGATGTCAGTTTCTCTTCCCCTATCCACCAATGTTGTAACCCAGTCCTAGACGGACACTGGATTTGTCAAGAATGATCTACCCTTAGTGAAGCCATGTTGGCTGTCACCAATCACCTTCTTATTTTCCATCCACCATAGTATAGCTTCCAGGAGTACCTGTTCCATGACCGTGACAGGAACAAAATGAATGGCCTGTAGCTACATACTATCATAGAATAATTTAGGTTGGAAAAACCTCCAAAATTTGTTTGTTATTGGAATTTCTGTAAAGATATTGCTTTATTTTTTTCAACTTGTTTTTCTAATTTGTTGCAATCATTGATATTTCTTATCGTCTTTTTCAATGTATTGGTAGGATTTCCCACATTTCGTCATCAGCAAATTTAGCAGGTACATATTTTCTAAATGAAAATGTTGAAGAGTTCTTGACTCCTGAGATGTTTTTGCAGTACTAAATACAAATTGTTGTGAAATATGAGAATGCTTGATAAAAATAAATGTTTTACTGAATTTTCTTTTTAAAATATGTTTCAGATGGTTGTATATGATATAATCTGAATGACCTAAGGAAAGAAATGTAGGAAATATTTGTTTGCTTATTTATTTATTTATTTAATTTGCTTTGTGAGTGCTATATTGCTGCTATATCAATGTAAATGCACTTTCAGGTCTCTAGAGAATCTTGAGAATGGTCATGATTTTGGATTGCATCCAAGTCTGGTACACTTCTATTACATCAGTTGCAGAGAATTCTGTAATTTATGTGAAAAGCATCAGTAAAGAGTTTCCATGGAAAATTTAAAGGTTTTTGTTTGTTTGTTTGTTTTATTATTATTATTATTATTATTATTATTATTTGTTTTACTGTGCTGTTGCAAAAAGATTTTCTGCTTCTCACTAAATGGGAATGGGAGATTAATTCTGAGTGCTAAAAAAGATATATTGATACAATTACAATATGTTAACAGTAACATGCTAATTAGATATTTACAAAAAAAGTTACAAATGTCTCCATATATTTACTTATATACCTTGTTACAGTTTGTTATGTTTTGGTTCTGTCCAAAGCAGGCTTTCTAAGAGGTGTCTCTAAGTTACTGCTAATAGAAAGCAAAAGATATACTTCCACCACATCTGAGTAAGGATGATCCTCTTTTCTCACATTGCATTGGTTTTCTTGGCTACTGTTCATTAATTATGATCAAAGAATAATGTTCATATGCCATGTGGTGATATTGCAGGATAGCTCTGCACTCAAGAATCAAAATCAATGATAAAACCTGAAGTTGTCTGTATGGAGTGTTACTGGAATTGTCTGCTGTTTTCCTATCTTCTACTTGTTGCTTTTCTTAGAGAAACTAAGTATCTTCCTGTTATTCCTTGTTAACAAACTTCATGAAAGGCAAGCTCCATGTACCTATTCACATACACAGTAGGTTATTAATTCTCACTATGGAAGAAGAGGGATGCTTACAGTAGTTTAGTCTATGTAGATAATAAGAAAAGCTGCAGGAACCTGTATGTTGCCATAAGAAGCTACAAGAAGTTTTGATCTTGTATTAGCCTTTGTGACTACATCTATATCTGCTAAGTGATGAACTAAGTCTTAGAGAACCTTTGTATCAGTTCACTGACCAAAACCACAGTACCGTAAATAAATTAGAAGAACAGTATGAACTACTCACAGTCATAAAATTTTAGAATAAATAGCTTTCCCAAAGCTCAACATTTTTGATAGGAAGAACATGTATGGGTATATGATTTGTACAGATGATACAATGAATAAGTTTTTTTTTTTTTTTTTTTTTTTTTTTTTTTTTTTTCTTGTGTTATCTTTACTAAAACACTTCTGGGAAGTAATATATAGTTAGTCTGGTTCAGTGGACTTCTTAACAATTATTTACTTCTTTACTTCTTGACAACTATTTACTTACAATTTTATTTTTATTTTTTAAAATAAAATCATTAAATTCTAGATTCATTATCTGGACTTTGGTAGTTACTGGGTATGGATGAATTTGTAACTTAAAGCAACGAAACAAAATTATTAAAAAAAATAAGAAAAAATGAATTATAGATAAATGATAAACAAACAAACAAAAAAACACTAAGGAATTTAGGGTAAAGTAGAACTCAAAGATGAAATTGTAATATCTAGAATATTTTTCTAAAGAATGGGCAAAGAACATTGTCAGAGGGGGAAGGCTAGATTTTTCTTGTGATAGCAGTGCAATGAGATTTTGTGAAAAATGGTGTGGAACACATCTGAAAGAAAGAAGACAACAAAAACTGAAAAAGTTTGAAGCAAAATAAGGATTTTGTTTGCTTAAACTAGCACAGAACTAAATTATCATATTTAATTCAGCATATTTATTTTTCTTTCAGTGAACTTGCGATTGTGTTTCACAAAATCACATGATGGATGATGTTGGAAGGAACCTCTTGAGATCATTTAGTCCAACACTCCTGCTCAAACACAGTCAGCTAGAGCATGTTGGCACAACCGTACCTAGTCAGGTTTTGAATATCATCCCGAATGGAGATTCTAAAGCTTCTGTAGGCAACCTTTTCCAGTGTGCAAGCACTCCCACACCAAAATTGTGTGGATATTTTTGTGTGTGTTCATATGGAAATTCATGTGTTTTAGTTTTGGCCTGCTTATCTCATCTTGCCACTGAGTATCAGTGTTTGGTTCCTTCTTCTTTACACTCTCCTATCAAGTATTAATAACACGGATAAGATCCCCCCTGTCTCTTTTCTTCTTGTGTCTGAATGATTCCAGCTCCCTCAGTCTCTCCTTTTATGAAAGAAGTTCTAGTCCTTTAATCATCCTCACAACCCTCTCTAACAACTTTATAGTAAATCTGCACTTTTTGTGTACTGGGAACCCCAAAATTGACACAGTATTCCAGGTGTGGCCTCATTGGTACTAACTAGAGGGGAAGGATGACAGTGCTATCTGCTGGTAACATTCCTCTTCATGCAGCTTTGGAGGTTATTGGTCTTGCCCACAAGGGTATGTTGCTGGATCCTGGGCAGCTTGCTGTCTACCAAATCCTGTATGTCCCCTTCTGCAAAGCTACTTTCCAATCAGTCAGACCCCAGGATGAACTGGTGCATGAGGCTATTTTTCCACAGGTATATTTCTCTTCACAAGGTTTCTGCCCATCCTCCAGGTTGTTGAGGTCCTTGTGTATGGCAGAACACCCATCTAGTGTATCAGCTAATACAAGATTTATATCTTCTGTTAAATTGCAAGTTTACCCCATCCTCATTATAGAATCACAGAATCATCTACTTTGGATGACACCTCCAAGATTACCTAGTTCAACTTCTGACCTAACACTAGCAAGTCCTAAATCTTATCACTAAATCATATCACTATGCTCTACCCCTCACCAGCTTTGTTGCCATATAGTAAATTAATAACGTTTAACAACTTAATTAATTAATTATTAATTATTAATTTATATTTATTAATTAACAACAGTATTAGACATGATATCCACACCTGGGATGGATTCAGCTGGACTTTGTGCCCAACCATTCAGTTAGATTTCAATCCACTTCATTATCCATTTATATAATCCAACTCATGTACTTGATCTAACCCAACTCACTCTAATACAATTGGACAATTACCATGAGATTCCTTTTAAGTTAATATGTAGACAGAGATGGCAAAAAGTCAATGATATATAATTGATAAGAAGTATGTGTCAGTGGAGTAGAGGTAGGCAAGTACAAGGTATATTAGGCCCAAAGACTTATCAAGCAGTTCTAGGTTACCAAAACATAACACTTAAAATTATTTCTTGTATAGTCTAGTCGCTCTTCTTTCAAATACTTTTTTTTTTTTTTTTTCCCCCAAGCAGTTCCAATAACAGAGCAAATTATACCCGTGCAGTAGATTTCTCTCTAGTTATTCTATACGTGCACAGTAAAATTAACTAAATACACAGTGTGTTTTTATGTATATTTTTCTTCTCCAGGCCATAAGAGACCCTAAACTGAACTCAAAAATAATAATAAAAAAAATTAAGATCTTTTATGGAAGGGTGGGATTCCAAACCTGCAAATAGAAATAAACAAACAAACAGACAAGCAAATAAATTTAAAGAGACAGATATCAGTAACCCTAAAATACAGAGAGAAGGTGAAGTTTTTGAAGTGTGCATTTGTGCAGTATTGTAGCCATGTCATAGAATAGGTGTAATGACTTAATTTGCCTTTATGTAATACCTTTGCTATGTATGATTTATTGGTCGATGGTAGGAAAAAAGAAACTATGGTTTGATGATAGTGTACCTGAAACAGCTCTGGAGAGAAAAGGTTAGACATAGATGTCAGTACATGAACTAGCAGTGAGTTGAATAACTCTCCAGACCATATTGACTATATTGATCAGGTTTCCACTGATTACACTGACAGCCGTGATATTTTTTCATGTATATTCTATACATAGAAATACAAAAAAAAAAAAAAAAAAAAAAAATGTATTAGCTGATGTCAGAGATTAAATGTCCAGTGAAATAATATCTGAAATAAAGCTTTGCAGTCACTGTGGTATCATAACAGCTGAGGTATACAGAAAGACAAATGTTTTAAAAAATAGTATTGATGGTCTGCCTCATGAGACTGGTCATCTTCCAGATTCTCTTCCACTATATTCATTTTGTTTAATGATTTGTTTGTGTGTTTGTTGTTTTTAATAGTATGTGTTCCTTTCCTATATATGACAGATGTTTGAATAGAGTCTAAAATGCAAATATGCACTCAGCAATTAAACAGTTTCTCAAGCAATGCACCATCATGCTGATGTGAACTGACAGTACTTACACCCAGGTGTAACTGTCCAAGATGTATATTGACAAAATATTTGGCTTGACAGATCTTACTGTTCAGTTTCACCACACCATGCAGCATCCCCTTGCTTAAAAGGGAAAGTTGAGGGACTACTGGTTTAGTATGCAAAAAGTTCACATTCACATTCATGAAGGCATCCTCTGTGCCTTTAGATCTTCATGACTGCTCATCTGTTCTCCTTAGATATTTCTATTCCTTCTCTAACCTTCTCTGCAAGTCTCTTGGCTAACTCTGGAAAAAAAAAAAAAAAAAAAAAAAAAAAAGTTTTTTGTTTGTTTGATTGTTTGTTTCTTTGTTTTCAATACAACTTCTGGATGAAGAAATGAGGAAACATGGTATATTTCTGAAATAGCTGAGTATTTGTTAATGCCTGCTAAATTAAAATTTACTATACAACTACAAAACTGTAAATATCTTGATTGTGTTTGTCAATAAATAAAAATCAGAAGCCTGCAAAAATTGTATTTCTATTAAGAGAAGTTAAGTAGTAGGCAAGGCTTTAATAGTCACAGCTATATTGTGTTTTGCTGCTTACTTTCAAATTTTTCAATTTGAACTATACGTGTTGTACCAACAGAAGCTCAGTAGTGGCAAGTACTGGGTAAGATGCCCTTGACATTACATAAAACATCTCTGTCTGTTGCCTCTGATAATCAAATAAGGGATGTGCAATATTATAAAAGATGTTATTTGGTATATTGTAAGTGAAGCGCACAATAGTAAAACAATGGTTATGTACAAAGCAGAGGAGAAGGAAATGGTTTAACAGAAGAATGGTTCATGGGGTAGAGCATGAACTTAATGATTAGGTTAACAGTCTTTAAACATATAGTCTTTTTTATTCAGTAAATTACATGAAACTTTCATATAGAATTTCCTACTCTTTAAGGAAAAGAAAAATATAGTAGTTTAATCCTGATATGAAGGCAGTAAGAAAATCTACCAAAAGGAGTTGTGTATATGGGAGTAACTGCCATCCAGGGAGGCATGAGCCACTGATAGAAGAACACTACAAAGTAATCCAGTTTATGTCTAAAATTCTTTTATTCTGTAAGCATGCAGTGCAGAGTAAAAAGAACGACGTGTGCAGTTTAGACTTACAAGGATCATGAAATAAAGGTTGTGGTGAATTGGTGAAGAAGGGCAGAAATGGACTACATTTATGCAATTGATGGTTTGACAATAAAGTGACAAGCAGAGAGGTAGAAAAGCCTGACTCTCGGTGATGTTAATGATGAAAAGCTGAATTTTCTAAATAGTATGTGACAAGTTAAGAGCAACACTACAAAGCACAGCAGACAAGTACACACTATCAGAGATTTAATGTCTGAGATGGATATAGAATGAATATTCGGTGAGGAACATTTTGATCGTAGCAAATGTAACCTCCAGTGATAACTATGTGTCATCAAATCTTTGTTACTTATATTCACAGCCAATTTACAATGCAAATGATATACATTTGCAGAAGAAACACTGTATGTGCAGTGATGACAGATGGGCATAAAGATGATGGAGCCAGGCAAGGTAATAATTTAAGAGGCAAGATGCACAAGTTGGAACACGAGAAATTCCAATTTCTCTTTTCCTTCAAATAAGGAAAAGAAAATACGATGAAGGTGGTCAAAGAGTGGAATGGGTTGCTTGGGGATGTTGTGGTATATCCATCTTTTGAAGTAGTAAAGACTTGACTGGACCCCCCCCCCCCCCCCCCCAACCTAAATTATCTTATGTTTCTAATATGGACAATTTTTAATTTCATAATGCTGCTATGATTGTAATGGATGATCAAAGGACTTAAGAAAACAAGCTTTGTAAGAACAGATAGCATGCTTTATTGTTTTGAAAAAAAAAAAAGTAAAAAAAGCTAAAAACATATACAAGCTTACATGTCTAACAACTCTTTATTATCCAACAATACGTTACACATATATTGTATTAACCAGACTTGAGACTATCTGAAAGCAGAAGTCCATGGTACAAATTTCATGCTCCTGTCCTCAGATCTTGCTCTTCATGCTGGACAATATTTCTAAAGATGATATGGTTCAGAATTTACATACTTTGGTAACACCAGCATTTTTGGTTTATTGGTATTGTTTCTTTCTGTCCTTGTCCCCCTGTATTAACCCATAAAATCATGAGTTGTCTATAAAACATAAAATATGATATATAAAAAATCCCAAAGATAGATGTATTGATAGTAGCAAGAAATCATATAGCCAAACAAACAAACAAACATCTTGATAAGTAACAGTCCAAATATTTCTTTTCCTTTTAGAGTAGTGGGGATAGAAAAGGAAAATATGGATCAGAGTGACAACAGCGATTACTAAAATAAGCACACATCACTGTAAGATGCACTTTACTGTGAAGGAATAATCACTTTATGGCCTTTGTTTTTCTGACCTTTGTTAGCTGTAATCTTGCCAGGTTTCAGCATCTCTTTCAAATAAACAATATATCTTTCTCCCAGTTTAGGTTCACTTTCTCCTCTTATTACTTTCCACCATTATTAAAATTGTTTTCTGTAGATTCAGCTGTTTCAGTTAGCTTATTTTTCCAAAGTTTTTTTTTTTTTTTTTTTTTTTTTTTTTTATGTAAGCATTAGATATTTACATGAACTGAAGTACAAAATATCATCTATTTTCATTTTATTTTAGTTTTACATTTTCTCTTTTATGTTACATTAAACCCTTCTAGTCATGTATATTAAAACAGATTTCATTCTTTACTGTATGCTGATTAAATGCGTACACCAATCACAACCTTAGGAATATTTCTGCATACTTAGGGATAAAGATGTTTAATTCAGGATCTGGATTTAAACTGTTAATCTACACTGACACAATGTGCAGATCATGATCTCTACTTCCTGTTCACTCATGCAGAACTGGCATTGCATATTTTAAGTATATTCATTTTCCCACACATTCCAATAGATAGAGCAAATATTTTGGCTAAAAGACTAAAAGAAATCAATTTTATCTCTGTTGTTTGTCTAAATTTGGTACAGATTATCAAAATAGTGAAATTATCATGAAAAGTATAGGTCTCAATTCTACTATCTTTATTAACAAGGAAACAACATCTGCTTGGGATTATGAGATAAATATAATATTTGAGGAGTAGTTGGTTAAGGAGGGAGGAATGTGACCCTAAACTGAAAGGTTACGCTTGGAACAGTACAACACAGATCTGACGATTGTCTATTTCTTTCCTTGAAATATTGCTTGCTTCAAATAAGAAACAAACAATAGTCTGTGTGTTCATTTACAATAGACAGCTGTAAAAATAAAACAACTCTTCTTGATCATTAATATATATATAATTATTTATTTGTTTGGATATTCAAACTGAAATTTCCAAGTAAACTTTTGTTGTGACCGCTTCTTGCTACATAAAGCTAACAAGTCTCATGTCATACACAAGGTAAGCTCCTATATTTCAAATGGATTTCTGTGGTGAGTGACCCCAGACAACAGACAAATAATCCTTCTGCCTTTTTTCTCACTCCTTTCTCTTTATTTATGTTAGCCACAAATGCTAAGCAAAGAACCATATGGGCTGCTATGAAGAAAGTTAACTTGTAACTTCATCTCAGCCAGATTTGGTACAATTTCTAATAGGTATAGTACACATTTTATATGAAACAGATGGGTAGGCATAATACAGAATCAACTTATTCACTGAAGAAGTAAACAAGAACAGGGAAAAAAAGAAAAAAAAAAAAAAGGTGGTTTGAATATATCTCTATTTAATGTTATCATTAATGATAACAGAACTGTCCAAGTTGCAACTTTTTAATATTCTACAGGAACATATATATTGTTTTTACCATGCTGGCCAGCTAAACTCCACCACAACTGCTCTCTCACTCTCCCTCCTTAATCAAAAAAGGGAAGAAAATGAAATGGAAAGGGGGTCTCAAGGGTTGAAATAAAGATAGGGAGATCACTCTTTAAATATTGCCATGGGCAAAACAGAATCTACACAAGGAAATGTATGTAATTTATTGCCTATCACTAACAGACTAGAACAATGAGAAACTAAAAACAATCAAATAAAAACTAAAAACACTTTCCTTCCCCTCATCCATGCTCTTCTACCCACACACACCTTCCCCCCCCCCCCCCCAAAAAAAAAAAAAATTATTCAGGGGAAGGGGGAATGGGGGCTGTGGTCAGTCCCTAACGCTTAATTGTTGTCACTCCTTCACAGTCACTGTCTGCCCCTGCTCCAATGTAGGGTCCCTCCTTTGGGATGCCACCCTTCCAAACTGATCCTAAATGGGTTTCCGACAGTCAGCACCTCTTCAACAACTGCTTGAATATGGTTCCCACATGTGCTGCAGCTCCTGCCAGATCACCAGCTCTTTAATGAGCTCGTCTCTATAGGCTCTTACCTGAATTCTGCTCCTGCTGGGGTTCTCCATTGACTGCAACATCTTTCAGGCCAGATCCTTCTGCTCCACCAGTGGCCTCTCCACAAGCCACAGGAGAGCTTCTGCTCTGGTGCCTGGAACTTCTCCTCTGGTGCTCCTCCCCCTTCTTCTTCACTGATCTTGGTGTCTGCAGGGCTGTTTCTATTTCCCGTCTCTCCCAGATTCTGTGATGCTGCAATTTTTCCCTTTCTTAAGTCTTCTCTCACAAAGGCAAAACCAATGTTGTCTATTGGATTGGCTCTGGACAGTTGTGAGTCCCTTTTGGAGCCATCTGGAACTTGAACTTATCTGACATGGGGTAGCTTCAGGACTTTTCTCACAGAGGCCACACCTGCTGCCCTTCTTCTACCAAATCCTTGCCATGCGTGGAATAATTCCCTGAGATGACTTGGAATATATTCAGATTTTAAAGAAAAGGTACAGCATTGAAGAAGCTTCCAGGATGGGGTGTAGCTGCACTACATAGAAGTTCCCTAGGCCTCAAACCTTAGATGTTGATCACACCAGGAGAACTCAGTGTGCTGATTCCAAGAGGAACAGTACAAAGTGTGGAGCAGAGTGGAGACACTGTGGTCAGGCTCTGTGATAAGATGGGAACTTGTTTGGTTTTGTGCGCACTGAAACCAATAAGTTGCACGTTTTCTACCCTGGGCCAATGGCCTGTCATGTTTTTGACAAAATGTTGTCCTTTTGGTGAACTTTGCCGACTATAATATCATTATAATACCAAGAAACACCTCCATCCCAAAGGCTACTTACGTCAAAGGTGTACCATGCCTCACTGATCTTGTGCTTTAAAATTATTCTTGTCTATGGTTTTAAAGCAGAGTGAGAAACTTTTGCATCAATCGTAACCAAGATATTCATAACTAGATTCACTCAAGCTCAACCTAAAATATAGAAAATAATATAAAGTAGCTTAAGGCAGGGGGAAGGATGTTAAGGAAGACATCATTGCGAAGGATACCTTCTGATTTCTGTGATCAGCCAATGGGCTGAGCCTTTCTTCCCCACATTGGGATGTCTTTGGGTAAGACTTGGTTATACCAAATGCCTCCTCATGAAACTTAGGAATTTCTATAGAGTATTTTGATACCTTTTAATGCATTTATAACCAGGGTGAGTTACTGTCCTGGTTTCAGTTAGGACACAGTTAATTTTCCTCCTAGTAGCTGGTAGGGTTCTGTGCTTTGGATTAGGATGAGAAGAGTGTTGATAACATGCTGATGTTTTAATTGTTGTAGAGCAATGCTTACACCAACCCAAGGACTTTTCAGCTCCTCACTCTGTCCTGCCAGCGGTCAGGCTAGGGGTGCAGCAAGAGCTGGGAGGGGACAGACCCAGGACAGCAGACCCAAACTGGCCAAAAGGGTATTCCATACCATCTGACGTCATGCTAAATAATATATAGGGGGGACTAGCTGGGGTGGGGGAGGCAGCTACTCAGGGATAGGCTGGGCATCGGTCAGTGGGTGGTGAGCAATTGCATTGTGCATCACTTGTTTTGTACGTATTATTATTATTGTTATTATTTCCTATCTTAATATACTGTCTTTATTTCAAGTCACAGGCTTCACTTTCCCATTTCTTTCCCCCATCCCAGAGAGGGAGGGGGGAGGGTGAGTTAACAGCTGTGTAGTGTCTAGCTGCAGGGTGGGTTAAACCAAAAAAGTTACTCATACTCGGTACATGTATGTGCTTTGCAGACATTGAATTTATCACCTGCAGTTGAAAGAACTTGATGTACTTGTTGCTTTAATAAATTGCACAAACAATTAATCACAGAATCACAGAATCACAAAATCATCTCGGTCGGAAGAGACCTCCAAGACCACCCAGTCCAACCTCTGACCTAACACTAACAAGTCCTCCACTAAACCATATCCCTAAGCTCTACATCTAAACGTCTTTTAAAGACCTCCAGGGATGGTGACTCAACCACTTCTCTCAGCAGCCTATTACAATGACTAACAACCCGTTCAGTAAAGAAGTTCTTCCTAATATCCAACCTAAACCTCTCCTGGCACAACTTTAGCCCATTCGCCCTCATCCTGTCACTGGGCACGTGGGAGAATAGACCAACCCCCACCTCGCTACAGCCTCCTTTCAGGTACCTGTAGAGAGCAGTAAGATCACTCGTGAGCTTCCTCTTCTCCAGGCTAAACGACCCCAGCTCCCTCAGCTGCTCCTCGTAAGACTTGTTCTCCGGACCCCACACCAGCTTCGTTGCCCTTCTCTGGATGCGCTCAAGCACCTCCATGTCCTTCTTGTAGCGAGGGGCCCAAACTGAACGCAGTACTCAAGGTGCGGCCTCACCAGAGCCGAGTACAGGGGGACAATCACTTCCCTAGCCTTGCTGGCCACGTTGTTTCTTATGCAAGCCAGGATGCTGTTGGTCTTCTTGGCTGCCTGAGCACACTGCTGGCTCATATTCAACCAACTATCAACCAATACTGCCAGGTCCTTCTCTGCAAGACAACTTTCTAACCACTCATCTCCCATCCTGTAGCGCTGCTTGGGGTTGTTGTGCCTCAGGTGCAAGACCCGTCACTTGGCCTATTAATCTAGCTGTGGTAGTTGTCATTGAATGTGGCCAAACTCTTTTACGTGTGGCCGTGGTAATTCATGGAATGCAACTAAATTGAGGATGTATTACATTATTTGTGCATCCGTAATCATGACAGTTCAGTACCTTGAACATGACCAGACTTATAACCACTAATTGGGCATCACTCCCAGTTACTTTAACCTCTAACACAACACCATGTAAACACAATAAAACATATAATATATATTTCAGGTTTTTGTATTTCAAGTTTGAAAGACCTTGTAATAATCTAATATATTGCATCTTGTAATTAAAATTTTTGTCATGCAATCTTGTTAAAATTATTAAAACTTGCTCTATGCTGCCCCGTTCCAGTCAAAGCAATATGTATTTTCTATGTTTATAACTCTTATCTAACTATCCACATTAATATCAATATCAAGACATAATATTTATTTTAGAGATATCAGAAATTATTACTATGCAAGCCCTTTAAGTTATTCAAATAATATTAATACATGATCATATAAATATAGTCCTGTTAAATAATCATAGAAATACAGTAAGTAACTGTTGGATATAAATGGAAAAAATAAATAAATAATTAAAAGTTTTGTCAGTTTCTGAGTCTGACAATCTTATTGAAATTGACAATCTTTAATACTCATAGTAAAAGATTATTTTTAGTCATTTTGTACCATCTTTAAAATAGTCTATCAATACCAGTTGACAGATTTTACAACACAGATACATTTCTTTACACTGTAACTAGGAGGTTGATATCAAAAATATGATCTGAATTTGAAGAAAAATGAAGTGAAGTGAGAAAAGATCTCTTACTGTATTTTCAATACATAATTAGTTTGAGGATGTAAAATGGTCACTACTATAACAGGCACATTTAGAGAATCTGTTCACATTGGACATTGCTTTTATCTCTGTATGTATATCAAATGTATATCAAATATATAGGAATTATTTAAACATAAATATTTGAAAAATATTTAGGAAGATGTTTCACAGTAGGTCATGTGAGTGACTAGGTGAAAATTTTAGCATTATAAACTACTTCACATAGAAAAGTTTTTCATTATTTTTCAAAGTTCCTAAATATTACTAGACAGTCAAACAAATATTGTTTTATTTACACAGTGAAGTAAAACCATATCTCATTTTGAGATTAGAATCCGGTTGACCTATTCAATTGCTAACACTCCTTAGTCTGCAGTCCAGGTATCATCCACCTAAAATTTCAGTCTTGAAATTTATAAGAAGCCCAGTTTTGGAGAACACTATTTTTCTGGGGAGTAAACCTGTGGTTTTGAGTGTAATTATAGCAAAGCACGATGATCTCAAGAGTGATGGTTTAATGTAAGGTGTCAATATTTTCACCCAGGAAGTGTAACTCATCTGGTCTATATATTTCTCAGTATCAAGAGATTTTCCCTGCTATTCAGCATAGAGAATAATAGGGAATGGTACATTCTGGCCAAGAATACTTCCTAAACCTTTTGTTTATTTGTTTCTTTTGAAACTGAATTGATGAAGAACCAGCTATAAAGATGTCAGAGGAGGAGGTGTCATGGAACTTTTACTCCAAGACATGTTTAGAATGGCTTTGTACTATAGTTTAGAAAAGAGCTCTAACTGCAAGCAGTTAATAAAGAGAGGTCAAGATTGTTCTCTGAAAGCCAATAAGGGATTGTAGACTTCTTCACTTTATGGAGCATATCTAATATCACCTTACACTGACATGATAAAAGCATAAAATCACAGAATCATTGTACAGTTGAGGTCAGAAAGGACCTACTGAAATTGCGTAGGCAAAGTTTGTGCTCAAACAGTCAGCTATAGAGGTTACTTATGATTGTGTCCAGCTGGGTTTTCATTATCTGCCCAAATGAAGACTACAATTTATCAGGGCAATTTGTTGCAATATGCAACCATCCTGAAACTAGTGTTTTGCTCTGTTCAGATGTTTTTCATCTTGTGCCCATGGACTCTTGTAGTACCTCTGAGCACCACTGCAAATAATCTGAATCTTTGCAACCTCCTTTCAAGTGCAATGGACATTGACGAGATTCCACTCTGAGCCTTCTCTTCTCCAGGCTGAACAATCGTAGCTCTCTCAGACTTTCCTCATGGGAGAGATTCTTCAGTCCTTTGATCATTTTGATGGCTAAGTGATGGACTTGATCCAGTGTGTCCATGTCTCTCACATACTGGCAAGCCCAGAACTAGACAAATTACTCCAGGTGTGGCCTCACCACTGCTGAGGAGAGACATCACCCCTCTGATGGCAATACTACTCCTCATGAAGCCTACTGCAATAGTCTACTTTGGTAGACTATTAGGAAACATGATTTTGTCTACATGAAATATATATATATATATCTGAGATCGGAGTCTACCCTATTAAATAATTTGTTCTCAAAAACATTGTCTGTGTCTTTGGTTTCACTTTCTTTCCCTCATTCTTTTTTTTCATTTTTTTTTTTTTTTTTTTTCAGAGAAATTAGCCTGAAGAAGAGACCCAACATGAAAATGTTAATCACTCCATTACAATGTGGCTAAATTATGAACAGCTGCCCGTCATACGTATGTATTGAATGGATAGGCTGACAGAGAAGGCAAAGTCTCCTCCTGTAAGATTTTGAAAGTCTTAAACATTACATTTTACACATTAATGATCATCATAGGATCAGGTGCTATTGCAGAGTGAGAGGTTTATCAGGACTGCTTAAAGCAACCTTACATAGTCTTGACATCTATTCCAATAATATATTAAAAGCCTCAATAAATGTTTTGTGTACAGATGCTTACTTTAATAATATTTTATAATTTTAATTGTACTAGTTAAAAAACAGTCATTCCTGCAAGACCATAACTGATTTATCTTCTGAAAACATATAGGGTGATGGTCCTAACATTGGAAAATGAAGTCTTCATTTTCTTTATTTTTTTTTTATGACAACTTAGAAAATCCAATTTACTTCAAAGCAAGTGCTTTTATTTCTCAGTTTGGAAATATATATATATATATATATATATATCTTTAGTAAGCTTTGTTTTGTCACTCTCCAGCAATCAGAAAAAGAAACAACACAATGAATGTTTATAAGTTGTCTATTACCATTGACCTTCTTTGGCTTTTTTATTGGCAGTGATATCATTGTAAAAGGTGCACGTCTCTCAAACTGAAAACCCAGTTGTCCAGTATTAGCCATGCAGCTGTGAGAAATAAATGTTAAGGACTACATTAGAAGAAATCTCCTCAAACTCTTAGGATTATTTTACTGATATGATAAACCTGGAATGATTCCAGATTTTACTGGGAATGCTGTGGATGATTATTTAAAGACAACTTAAAAAAAAAAATAAATGAATAATAGATGGTTACTTTCATCTGTTATGTAGTTTGAATGATAACTGGAAATTTGTTCCATAAGACACTATCAGTTAAGCCCATGCTTCTGTTACCTATTTCTTCATACACTTTCTTAAAGGTAAACATTCATTTTTTTCCTCTGTTCTTATTTAAACCTGAAAATTTTCCCATCTTCAGCCATTTTCCATAAATTTTATGTTCTATTAATATCTTATAAATCTTTCTCAATACCATAAACATAAGCAGTGAACAACCAAAGAAAGAAGTATAATTTTAACAATAAAGAGAGTATGTTCACGTATATACACCATGAAAATTGCCAAACAATGACTTTAAAACGGTCTTTGCAAAATTTGTGCTATTTACAAAAAAAAAAAAAAAAGGAAGGAAGAAAGAAAGGAAGGAAGGAAGGAAGAAAGAGAAAGAAAGAAAAAAA